>NW_022900913.1:71536536-71669057 GCF_012274545.1 Fukomys damarensis | reverse complement strand
TTAGCTGATTGCTGAACCCCATGACGCTGACTGACCTCGGGCTGCAAGGCCCAGATTGAGTTCCCCAACCTTTTGAATGGTTGAACTCTGCAACATTCTATTACAGGTTTCCCACGCCCTTTCTTTAAAGATGTTCAAAGTTGGGAACTCAGAAAAATACCCTTGATGACCACCTCTGTCTTTGCAGAGTGGGTCCAAAGACTGACACAGACAGAAGGTCTGAGAGTGGGGGGGAGGGGTTATGGGGGTTCAGGGGTGCCCACGTGGCTACCTTCCCGGCACTTGAGGGATGGAGGCTGCGTCGGGAGCAGGCCTGGTTCTCCTTCCCATGGTGGATCGGGGCCGGCCTACCTCCTGGCACTTGAGCAATGGCTGATTATGTAATTTTTGATATCTTAGGATTTGAGCCTGCCGTTTCATTTTCTAAATTTCTATTTCTCTCTGTTTTTCACTTCCCTGTTTTATTCCCACCACCCCCCTGCTTTCATGTTGGTTGCTTGAAAGTGGTTTTATATTTCCATTTTGACTCACCTCCAGTGCTATTGGTAGATCTCTTTGTATAGTATTTCTGGGGATTGCACTGGACATCATTTCCTTTCAGTTTAGCTAGCTTGCTGGGCCATCCTTTCAGGATAGGTGTGCTGGTGACACATTCTTACTTTTCCTTCATCTGAGAATGTCTTCATTTCTCCTTCAGACTTGATGGACATAGAATTCTGTATTTTGACATTTCCTTTCTTTAGCCCTTAAAAGTGGTTGTGCTGATTTTTTCTCTGGCTGCTGTGGTTTCTGATGAGAAATCTACCATCATCTATCTGAATTGTTTATTTTCCCACATTGTTTTTCTCTTGCCACTGTCAAACTTGTTTATTTCTATTTGATTGCCAGAAGTCTGATAACTAAGTGTCTTGGGTTGGATTTTTTTATTTATTCCATGTGGGGTTCACCTACCTTCTTGGATCTGTAGGATGTATCTTTGGCAGTTTTGCCCAGTTTCTTGTTTTTTCTAGACTTTAGTGATATGAAAATTAGATATTTTTGTAAGGTTCCAAACATCTGAGAGGCTCTATTTACCTTATTTATTCTGTTTTATTTCTATTTTGAAGGCTGGGTGATATCTATTGTCTACCTTCCAGTTCATTAATTTTCCTCTCTGTTGTCTCTGTTTGGATGTTGAGCCATCTACTGAGTTTCTAAAATTTCTATTATTATATTCTAGAATTCCATAATCTTTATTTGCATGTTTTTTGTGTCTCTGTCTTCTAGTTCTTGGCTAAAACTTTAAAAAATTTGTTTCTTTTTGACAAAATTTTTAGAAAATTGTTTAGCATGTCTGTAATTCACTGAAGCATTTTTGTGATAGCTGCTTTTAACCATTTTCCATATAGTTCCTATATATCTGCCATCTTGATATTGGTGTCTACTGATAATCTAAAATTCAGGTTGAGATGATCCTAGTTCTTGGTATGATGAGTGACTTTAAACTGAAACTGCACATTTTGGACACTATGTTATGAAACTCTGCTTCATATTGCATTTTCTTGGATGTTCTGACATTGTTTTGGCAGAGTGAGGGAGGGCTCCCCCTCATTACACCCAGGTGCTACCCAGCTCCAACTTAACCTCTAAAATTCCCCTCACCAACAAAATGCACACTGGTATCTTACAAACCCTGAGGCAATTGTATGTACTCCATTTTGAAAGATTTTCATGGAGTTGATTCAGACATTTAGGAGTCTGTATTATCGTATTTTTATATATAATGACAGAGTAATTATGATGCTAACTAATAATGGTTTGTTACTGATAGTGATCATTTTCTATTTCCAGCAGTGCTCAATTAGTGGCCACTGGTAATCTAGAGGGATGTTAGTCTCTAAATGGCTTTCTTTCATCCTCTCCTAATGGTGTCCGTGATGCTGCCCCCTGGCCCTGGTGGCTCTTGATTGGTATCAAGAGACCATTGAATGGTAAACATATGTCAAAAAAATTCCTATCACTTCCATTTCTGTTTCTGTTTGTGTAGTGTCCTCCCTGGTCTGGAGGCCTAGTTTCAATGAATAGCCAGCCTAGTGCCCTAGACTGCATATTGGGAAAACAATGGGTAAATAATGGAGTAGTTGGAGTGAGGAGTCTGTTGTCTCTTTTTCTTTCATGAAGTTTTTGCCCAGCAAGTAGGAACAAGATGACCTGGGGACACAAGGAAGCTGCTCAGGATTCTATGTGAATGCTCTCCCAAGTTCTTTCACAGCCCTGAGGAGGTTGGTACCCTTATTTCTTTCCCAGAATTACATCAGGTGAGCCTTCCACCAAGATGTCACTTTGATTTATTCCAAACACGGAAAGGAAATTTACTGAAGAAGGAAGATTCACATGAGATGCACATGTTGAACTTTCCACTCAGACAAACAAAGGGCATCTCAAATGTGAGTGCTTATTTACTTACATTTCAGCTGCATAGACCATCATCCATCTCAGTTTATTGGAAGTGTGAAAGAGCATAGGCTAGAGCTCTGGGTACTGTGAGCTGCTTGTAGGTGAGTTGTGGCCCTAGAGTGACTGGACCACTTTCCCATTCATTCCTTTTTTTTTCTACTGATACATTTGTAGTTCAAAACATGAAAAAGAACTCCTAGCATATGATGAAATAAATTTTTGGAGAGATTATAGAATTCCATTCCATAGTGTGTGTGTGTGTGTGTGTGTGTGTGTGTGTGTGTGTGTGTGGTGTTGAGGTTTGTACCATGGGCTAATGCAATGCCATAGTAAGCACTGTAACACACTGCTACAACTCCTGCTATAGTGTGTTTATTTCAGTTATAGTTTTCCTTTATCAATAACTAAAGGACTTTTTCTTAGTTGGCAATGTACTACAGGAAAATGACCAATACTGTTAAAATGACATTATCCTTTATGAAAATGGATAGTTACCTGCATGGTTCTTAATTATGAAACATAGTATTTTAAAATAATAAGAAAGCCCAAATGCTATGCTGAGGTTATTTTACATGTTGAATAAAATATTTTTCAGCCAAGAAACTTCCATATAGTTGAATGACAATAGATTAAAGAAATGGAAAGGCCAGTGCTGTTGGGAGCAGGGAACAGCACGGCTGTCCAAGAGTTCGTTTTGGAGGGCTTCCCTGCCGTCCAGCACCTGGGGAAGGTCCTCTTCCTGCTGCACCTGCTCGCCTACCTGGCATCTGTCACAGGAAACTCCCTCATCATCACCATTACCTGGGCTGACCAGCGCCTACACACACCTATGTACTTCTTCCTCAGCACTTTCTCCTTCTGTGAATGTGGTTTCATCACCTCAGTTATTCCTAAGCTGCTATCAATCTTTCTGTCAGGGAGGCAAACTATTTCCTTTGCTGCTTGCTTCACACAAGCATTTGTTTTTCTTTTCCTGGGTGCAACTATTTTCTTCCTGATGGCTTTGCTGTCCTTGGATCGGTACCTGGCCATCTGTAAACCTCTACACTACCACATTATCATGAACCCAAGGGTGTGTTTCCTACTGGTCACTGCCTGCTTCTCGTTGGGAGTTTTCCTCATGGTGGTTCCAGTTATAAAGCTGTCCCAATTGTCCTTCTGTGGCCCCAATGTCATCTCTCACTTCTTCTGTGATCTTGGACTCTTGGCAAATCTCTCCTGTTCTGAAACCAGATCTATTGAAACATTGTTCTTCAAGCTTGTCTTTTTTCTCCTTTTTGCATCAGTTCTTATAACTGTCATTGCCTACAGCAACATAGTGGTCACAATCATGCGTCTCCCATCAGCCAAGGAGCGGCAGAAAGCCTTCTCCACCTGCTCCGCTCACCTTGCTGTCCTCTCGCTGATGTATGGCAGCTGTGTCTTCATCTATGTGAAACCAAAGCAAACAAGCAGACTAGACTCCAATAGAGAGGCTGCCCTGGTGAACACAGTGGTGACTCCATTGCTAAACCCTGTCATCTACACCCTGCGCAACAAGCAGGTCCACCAGGCACTGAGGTTTGCTCTATCCAGAGTTATGTTGCAGAAATAGAACTGTAACCTTTTAAGGGAGGGGTATGTCTTCCCTTCCACCTAATCTAATTTCTGTTTCTGGAGACATCTACTTAACTTTGAAACTATATCATTTTTTTCAGTTCCACTTGTTTATTCTTAGAATAATGGCTAATGAATCCAGTAACCCAAACTGAAAGCTTCTTCATATTGAGATGAAAATATCTCCCTGAGTCTTCTTTTTATCAATTTGAAATTAATAAAACCCAACATAGTTAATAAAGAGTATAATACACAAATTTGTTTGATATGTTGAATTTCAAAACCAAATGTCAGTGGTTTTGAATATGTACTTGTGGTGAGTGCATTCTTGAGCCCTTTGAATATCAGAGTGATCCAAAGACAGAGGTAACATGTCAGCATATCAAATTTTACACAGTATCAATGCATTCCTTAAAACGATTCTATACAATTGTTTTAAATGTTGCATATTTGGTATATGAAAACAAATCTGTATACTTCTACTTCCACGTTGCTGGAAACATGCAAAGTCTCCAGATGAAATTGGAAGTCTCCATTGTTTTGTTGGTGGTCTGCCACACTGAACCAAATGCATGAAGACCTGATGACAAAACGCCATAGGAAAGGTATGAGACTTGGAAGAAGGAATTGAATATTTATGAGTGTTTACCTGTTGCAATAAATTTAAAGAAATTTAGGGAAAGCAAATCAGAGTCAGTCTAGGTGTGCCTATAAAGTATCTCCAACTGAATCTATGAGCAAATCTCTACATTAGTGGAGTGAGACATTTGGGTGTGATCATTTCCAGCTGTCCCTTTCAGGACCAATGTGAAATGACAGTTTTCATAGTAAGGTGGCATAAGCACACTGTGAGCATGCTCTATAGAAGGTGATGGTAGATATGATGGAAGAGTCCAGTTGCAACTATAATTTTATTATTAAAGGTTTTAGTAGGAAATGAGGGACTAGAGACAAAACTCTGGTGCTGGAGCTTGTTTGGCATAAGTAGGTAAAGGTGAAGACCATGCTTTGCTTTGACAACATTGTTCTGTACTTGTGGGAATGATGAATGACTGCATTTGGACTATTCTGGAGACTTAAATATGAAAGAGTTTGAAGAATAGATAATTCAACTAAGAAAATATAAAGTTTTGTCTGTGCTGAGTTTATTTAAGGATTTCCATAAAACATTGTGTAATTTCATTTCTTTTTCCTCTTCAAATATTTGCTTTGCTGACCTAATTTCCTTGCTTAAGATTTTTTCCAGAATGACCAGTGTACTGTGTGGTCATTGCTTTTGGGGTCCTTAAAATATGAAACTTTAATAACCCCATATTGGTGATTGGCCTTTAAATAAATGGGTAAATATACAATGTTTATTGTAATGTTAAGAAATACATAAAATTGAAAATAATTGATTTTATGTTATTAACAGATCTAATTTCCCACAATTTGATATACCACAGATTATCTGTGACTCTGATAATTGACTCTGGACAGCTTGTGTCTTTTGGTACCATAGTACTTTTGTGTTCATGTATTTTTCGGAATACTTATGCTTCACTCTTTTGAGTTAGGAAAGTGATTGTGGTGGGGAAGTAGGGAGAAAGCACACAAAAGTCAAGAAGTCCATTGTGGTAACATTTGGCAAGTTTCTATTTTTGGCTCTTGTGAATAGTACTACTGTGAACATGTGTGTATATATGTTTGCTTGGATATTGGTTTTAAATTTTTTTTACAAACTAGGGCAGAAACTGTGGTACAGGGAGTAGGGGAATCACATAATTGAAGGTTAAGCAATTTCCTTTGAGGAGATGAAAATCTTTTGGAAGTAGATAGAGGTAGTGATTGCATACATTTTGAATGTACTATATACCACTGGACTTTTCCATTTTAAATGACTAATTTTGTAGGTGTGCTTCTCTCAATTAAAAATACTATATTCCTCAAAGGTTTATGTATTATTGAAAGTTTTACAGTAAAAATAACAAAATCTCTTAGGCAAAGTGGCTGAGTAGGAGATATGAGCCCTCATTAACCACTGCAAATTCCACAAACATAAAATAAATGAACAGGAACCTAGATACCAAAGTAGCACTGGGAAGATTCATGCGTCCATTTAAAATTGTACATCAATGCAGTGAATCAAAAACAATTGGAGAATAGCTATACAGAAAGGACAGTTGGTGAGCTTGGCATAGCTGAGATGCCAGGAGAGGGCTCAGAACAAAAGAAGAAGCTGAGGCTTTTGGTATCAGCTGTGAGGCAGGAGCCACTGCAGCCCACAGTGACTTTCCTATGGAGGACATCAGCACCTTTGTCTCTGAGGCAACCAATGGCCATTCCTATGGGGAACCCCAGAGCTGTAGACATGGCTGCATTCACCTGCTCCTCAGGAAACAGCTGCTGTGGGGATAAAGCACTCAAGGGGCAAAGGTTTCCTTTGTGGTGATGTTTGGCTAGTTTCCATTTTGGGCTGTTGTAAATAGTGGTGCTGGCAACATGTGTGCACATAGGTTTGCTTAAATACTGGTTCTAATTCTTTTATAATCCTAGGACAGGAACTGTAGTATGGGGAGAAGGGAGTATCTGATTGAACTTTGAGGTGATGAAAATGTTTTGAAACTAGATAGAAGCAGTGATTGCATACATTTTGAATGTACTACATGCCACTGAATTGTTTCATTTTAAATGATTAATTTTGTAGGTGTGCTTCTCTCAATTAAAAATCTCACATTCCAGTCCTCCTTCTGTCTCTGTTTCTGACAGAAGCTATCTTGTCTCTCAAAAATTTTTTCTTACTCTTAACCTACATTGTTTCTAGAATTCATTCATCAATTTTAGAGAACATGAACTTGCACCTTGGATATCTAGCAGGTTTGGGAGTCACATCCCTTCCCCATTTATCATTTTGGAGGTCTTCTACTGAGACTGGAGACTCAAAGCTATATACTTAACCAAGATGACAATGCCTGGCACCTATCGAGGGCCTTTAGATAGACCCTCTGTAGAGTACTCTGACAGAGGATCACAACTACGATGCTCTTGAGCTGGAAGTAGCCAGAATGGTCTCCAATCTTTGCCTCCTCATAGCAGTTAGGGTTACTTCTTCAGAGGGGGGAATATTGTAGATAGGCAAGATAATTTGATATCTTGTAAGAAGTTGGATAGGGCTGGCTCTCGAGTAACCAACATGGAGGACAACTGACCCAATGTGGAAGACAATCAAGCCAACATGAAGGACAATCGAGCAAAAATGGTGGACAATTAAGACATATTCACTGAAAGCCAGCATCATAAAAGAAAATAAACTACCACACCTGCATAGCATGAATGGGAATGACTGTTGTTGTAAATAGATATCAATCACCTGGTTGGGGGAATGAGATCTTCCAAGAAAGATCCCTGACCCAACCCTTACCACTGAAAATCCTTGCCTATTCTGTGTACATTTGCTATGTAACTTGCTTCCCCATTTAATCAACATTACCTAAGTGAGTATACTTGTTGTAATCTTATTGGTTGTTCATAGTATTTTCCATCTTGTGATTTCTCATTGGATTTGTATTACTTAAGCAACTATACCTGCAATCTTAGTTGATTACTAGTTGATTATAGTTTTGTTCCACCTTCAACCTATCTCACCTCATGGATTTGTCCCATAAAACACCTTTGATAAGTTGGATTAGCAGACAACCTACTTTCTGGTCCCCCTTCTGTCTCTCTTAGGTAGAAGCTATCTTTCAATACATTTTTTCTATTCTTAAAAAAGAATCTCATATTCTTCAAAGTTTTATGTTGAAAACTTTACAATAAAAAATTACAGTCCCTCTTAAGTAAGGAGGCTCAGTAGGAAATACCATACCTCATTACCTACAAAAATTCCACAAACATAAAACAAAAATGAACAGGAACCCAGATACCAAAGTAGCTCTAGGAAGGCTCAAGGGTCTATTTAAGAATTTGTTTCAATGCAATACAGCAAAACCAATTGGAGAATAGATATACAAGAAGGAACACTGGTGAACTTGGCATAGCTGAGATTCCAGGAGAGGGCTCAGAACAAAGGTGGCAGTAGAGCCTTTTTGTGTCAGCTGAGAGGCAGGAGCCATTATGGTCCTTTGTGGCTCTCCTGTGGAGGACAGTGTACCTTTGTTTCTGAGGCAACAAATGGCCATTCCTGCTTGGTTCCCAAGAGGTGGTGATGTGGCTGCACACATCAGCCCCTAGGGAATCACCTGCTGTGCTCCACTCTGGGTCCCAGCCTGCCACCTCTCCCAATCCTGTGTATGTGCCTTGGCTGTCTCTTGAGTGCTCAAGCTCCAAACCCAGCACTGTGTGTGCACTGCTTCTGACCCCATGTCCTATACATTGGAGCCACTGCATAGTGAAGTGGCTTGACTCAGGTCCCAGAAGCCCAATTTCTCCGTTGACAAGGTTTCCCTCTCAAGTCCTCAGCTCAGCTGCCACTGAGAGCTATCTCATTTTCTGGACTTGGCTGTGAGGCTGCACTCTACAACCATGCCTCAAACACTACAGTCACTGCCTCATTACCAACCTCTTGCCCTGGGCCCTGGCATTTGTGTGTACCTGTGCTTGAGGCATCAATTCAGCCAGCCCCACCCTGACCTCGAAGTCACTGTGGCCTGTGCATGCCCATGCTCCCATCTTCAGCCTCCTGGCTGCTACACAACTATCATTACCATTACCTGGCTGCATACAACTACCAACTTGGCCCTGGGATGTCAGTATCCTTGGCACTGGTACCATAATAATCCCTGGACCCAGAGGTGTGGTGCCCCAATGTATGGCCATGCTTTAAAACTTGGCTCCCTGGTGGCTCCATAAGTGCCACATCTCAGGCACTAGTGCTCTGTCACAAAAGTCGGCCTCAGCCACACTCAATATCAAGAGGGTTTCTTGGGCAACAGCTTCCTAAGTGAGAGAAAAGAGAGATTGGGAGATTGGAGAAAACACATCAGATGCTGATGACCATTGCTTCTGAAGACCCTACCAGTGCTCTGTATTGTGGTTGAAATTGACAACACAGATCCCTGCAGCCTTTGTCAATGTCCATCTCAAATACAGAGCTGCATGGTGCCTACACTGCTGTGCCCTCAGCAGAGTCAGAACACCGCTCCTCACTCTGTGCTCGCAGTATCTACTACAAAGGCTTTTCTCCATTAAAGCCAGCCCCTAATGCTCCTACTGTTGGAAGAGATTATTGCTCCACCGAATGCACAGACATCAACGCAGTACAGTAAGAAACCCAAAATACCAAGTTCAAATATCACTCTCAGAAGGAAATTATTTCACTGCAGTTGTCCTCAAAGCCATGGGCATGTACAAATTACCCAATAAAAAAGGCAAAATCGAAAGCACAAGGACCCGAGTTTGATCCCCAGTTCCAAAAATAAATAAAGAAATAAAATAAATAAATAATAAAATGTTTAAAAATGCAAAATCACCATTTAGAAAGCTTAGGAAAGTTTAAGAAGTACCAAGAAACCGCTCAATAGTATCAGGAAAGAATTAAATTACTCCACTTAGAAGTTTAGTGGAGATTAAATCATTAAAAACTTAATTTCTGGAGCTTACAAATACAGAGTTACTTTAAAAATACCATACAGATTGTCCAGAGAAAATTTTCTCTAGCTGAAGAAAGAATCTGTGGACTCAAAAACAAAATTTTAAAGCGACTTGCAAAAGAGAACAAGAAAATATAGAGATGGAATGAAGAGAGCTTATGAAATTCATGAGATAGAATCAAAAGAGCTGGCAAAGACCCTCTAGGAGTTAAGAAGTAGCTGGAGTTAATGCCACTCAGGGTCCTGGTAAGTAAAGGGCACATTTAAAAAAATAATAAATGAAATTCCCCAAATCTGAAAAAAAAACATATTAATCCAGATGCATGAAAGTCAAAGATCCCCAATAAAATTAAATTAAAAAAATACACAATCAAATTGTTAGAATTAGAAAATGAATAGGATTCTGAAGCAGCAAGAGAAAAAGAACATATTATATACAATGCATTGCAATAAGTCTAGCAGCAGAAATCTTCCAAACCAGGATGAAGCAGGATGATATATTCTAAATGCTACAAGAAAAAAAGAATGCTGCCAATCAAGGAAAGTTTAAGGCCAGGCACAGTAGTGGAGGTCTGTAATCCGAGCCCTCAACCAGAATGTGGCAAAAAAAATATGTTGAGTTTCAAGCCAGCCTGGACTCTAGAGAAAGACCTTTTCTCACAAACAAATAAATGAATAAAGTTTCCTGGCAGTGCTGTTCCTCAAAAATGAAGGAGAGAACAAAACCTGAGATAGGGTAGTTCATAACCTCTAGAACTTGCTATCTTTCAAGAACTGCTGAAGGAAGTTCTTCTGTCTGAAAGAGAAGGACACTAATTAGAAGCATGAAAATATATGAAAGAGTGAACTCACTGATACAAGTAAGTACATAGTAAATTTAGAATTCTTTCATACTGTAATGATGGTGTGTATATCATTTATATCTTTAATATGAAATTAAAGTTTAAATTATAAAAAGTAATGTCAGCTATAATAAATTGTTAAGGCACAGACCATATAAAAGATGTAAATCACAACACGATATATAAGGAAAGTGTAGTAAAAGTTTTGAATTTTTTTTGTGTGATCAAAGTTAAGTTGTTATGGACTTAAAATAACCAGTTAAGACTATAACATATTTTATGTAAGAATTATGGTCATTACAAAACATATAACAGATGCACAAAAGATTAAAAATAATGATTCAAAGCAGAGCACTACAGAAAATCATCTAATCAGAAAGGAAGGGTGGTTAGCAGCAGAGAAAGAGCAACTCTGAGATATGGTGTACTGACACTGGAATATAGCGATGCAAGGAGGAGAAGGAGGGAAGTGTGCTCTGGGACCCAGGAAGGATCTGAGATGAGAATTGAAGTCCATGGGGAGAGTGAAGACAGAGACTATAACAAAGAGGAGGGATGTAGCAAGCAGCACTCTTTCCCAGAGCCTGGACACTCAGCAAGGGATTGGTGGGCCAAATTTGCAGATGCATGGTGACTACTGGCAATCCTAGAGTCCTCCATGGAGAACTTTGCCAGTAGAATGGAGCAGTGGATGCACCTAACTCTAGTGGCTGGTGAATTATTTATGTTCAGTAAAAAACATGATTAATAACTCTAGAAGACACAGATTTGAAAAAAGAGGAGCTCAGGCACAGGAGGAAATCCCAGTGTAGGAAACAAATGAAATCCATAAAATAGATTTAAACAGATATTCAGGAGATTTTAAAAATCCCCAAAAAGTTTGTGCAACAGAATGAGCCAATGTGAAGTCAGAATATCAGATATAGAAGACAGAATCACAAATAGTGACCAGGAAAAGAAAGATTTCTATAAAAAAAGCAAGGAACTATGAGAAATCAATCTAGCAGCTACTAGATGATGCAAAGAAGAATAACATAAGACTGATGCAAGTCAATGAAGAAACATGAGCGATTGCAAACAACATTTAAAAAAATTCACAGAAGTAATGACAGAAAATTTCCCAAGCAGGGGAAAAGAATTTGACACACATATAAGTGAGGCATATAGGACTCTAACTAGCCATGGTAAAAAAAAATCTACACCCAGGCAGATAACAGGTAAGAATCCAGAAACTCAACAGAAGAATAAAATTCTACAAACAGAGAAGAGAAACAAATCACATACAAAGAAAGCCCAACAGAATCTGGCAGACTCTTCAGCACAAACCCTCAAGGTAAGAAGAGCCTGGAATGAAGTATTTCAAGCACCAAAAGAAAACAACCTCCAAGACAGACTGATGGACCCTGCAAAACTATGTTTCAAAATTGATGGAGAAATAAAATACTTCCATGACAAAGAACATCTGAAGAAATTCCTGATTGTTTAGTCAGCTGTCATGCCTGGTATACCAAAACTGAGATTGACTAAAATTTATTAGAGACTTGAAACCCAGGACACCTCTGAGAAGTAGTCATTTCTTAAGGGTTCTGAATATTAGCAATAAAGATATTCACAATACGCAATATACAAGTATCAGTGCAGAAATTAAACCCAAAACATTAGCAACAACAAAAATAAAATAAAAATGATACCTAAACAAGATGCAAACCCAGATATGCAACTCAGCAAAGGCAAATGCAGAGAGTAACAAGGTAGAACAATCCACAAGTCCACTACCTGGACTCCTGAACTGGTAAAAAGGGAAATAATGAAACAAATGAATGAGGCTATAGGAAAAAAATCAAAGGAGAAATTATTTCCCAGATAACTATGGAGATAGGGACCAGAATGAAAGATATGTTTAGTGACTCTATATAAGATACAGATTTTTAAAAAAAGATAGAGGAGCTCAAGAACATCATGGAAACCATGAAACCCAGCATAGGAAAGGAATGGTGACCAGGAAGCAGATTCAAAGATATCCAAGAGATTAAAAACTCTATTGAAAATATATGTAGCAGAAGTATATGTAGTAGAGCCAATGAGAGGTCAGAATATCAGATTTAGGAGATTGTATTGCAGTAAGTGACCATGAAAAGAGAAATTTCTTTAAAAAAAGCAAGGACCTATGAAAAATCAATCCAGCATCTGCTAGATGATGCAAAGAAGAATAACATAAGATTGATCAAAGTCAATGAAAAAGCAGGAGATAGTGCAAATGACATAAAAAACCTGTTCACAGAAGTAATGGCAGAAAACAACCCAAACAGAAAAAAAGATCTTGACATACAGATAAGTGAGGCATATAGGACTCCAATTTGCTATTATAAAAAAAAATCTTCCACAGGTATACTAGTAAAAATTCTAGAAATTAAACACAAAGACAGAATATTAAAATCCATTACAGAAAAACAACAACAACAAATAAACTATAAATGAAAGCCTGTCAGAATCACAGCACATATCTCAACACAAACCCTCAAATCAAGGAAAATTTGAAGTGAAGTATTTCAACCCTAAAGGAAAACAACTTCCAACCCAGATTCATGTATCCTGCAAAACCATGTTTCAAAGCTGGGTGTGGTGGTATACGCCTGTAATCCCAGCACTCTGGAGGCTGAGGCAGGAGGATCACTGCAAATCTGAGACAAGCCTGAGCTACACAGTGAGTTCCAGAGAAATCTGAACTACACAGTGAGACCCTGTCTCAAAACAAAAACAAAAACAAAAAACTACATTTCAAAGTTGATGGAGAAATAAAATACTTCCATGATAAAGAAAACCTGAAGAAATTCACACCCACCAAGCTAGCACTCCAAAGTGTTCTGAAGGAGATTCTAGAAAGAGACAACAAGGATTACAACTCCATGAACCCCAAAAGAGTGAATTTACCAGGCAAGGCAAGAAATTAAACAGAAAAGGAAGCCAACAGCAGGAAAATAACACGACAGAGATAAGATAATACATATCAGTTACAACCATCAATGTTAGTGGTCTCAATTCACCAAGAAAAAGAAACCAACTGGCAGAATGGATTAGGAAACAAGATTCAAAATATGTTGTATACAATGAACACATTTAATTAAAAAACAAATTCACAGACTGAAAGTCAAATGATGGAAAACAATACTCCATGTGACTGGAACATGGAGAAAAGCAGGGGTAGCTCATCTACTTGCAGACAAAGTGGATTTCAAGACAAAACTGATCAAGAGAGACAAAGAAGGTCACTAAATCCTTGTAAAGGGAACATTCCAAGAGGAAGAGATAACAATCATAAATATATATCCACTAAATACTGGTGTACCCAATTATATAAAACAAATATTAATGGACATGAAAAATCATATAAGCACTAATACAATTGTAATGGTGGACCTCAATATCTCACTGTTATAAATAGATCAAGTAGACAAAAAACCAACAATGAAATAGTAGAACTGAACCAAAGTCTTGAACAAATTATCTTAACAGACGTCTATAAAGTGTTCCACACCACAACATCAGAATGCACATTCTTCTCAGCTGCATGTGGGATATTCTCTAAAGTAGACCACCTACTAGCTCATAGAACATGCTTAAGTAATTGAAAAGTAACTGAAATTATCCCATGTATATTGTCAAACCATAGTGCAATGAAATTGGAAATCTATGGCAAAAGAAACCACAATAACTTCATAAACATATGAAAATTAAACAACACACTCTTGAATAATCAATGGGTCACAGATGAAATTAAGGAAGAAATCAGAGCATTTCTACAATTAAATGATAATGACAGTACAACATACTGGAAGTTATGGGATGCAATTAAAGCATTCCTTTGAGGGAAATTTATAGTGGTAAACACTGATATCAGGAAAACAGAGCAGGCTCAAATAAACAACCTAATGTTGAACCTCAAGCTTCTAGATAAGGAAAGCATATCAACAGCAAAGCTTGTATGAGGGAGGAAATTATAAAAATCAGAACATAAGTTAATGTGGTGGAAACTTAAAAATACAAAGAATCAATGAAACAGAATTGGTTCTTTAAAAGATTTGATAAAACTGAAAAACCCTTAGCCAGCCTTATAAAAAAAGGAAAGAAAAGACTCAAATCCATGCAAATAGGAATCAGAAGGGTGAAATTACAGCAGATCCTTCAGAAAACCAGAAGGTTATCAATACCTACATCAAGAACCTGTATTTTAATAAGATGGCAAATACAACAGAAATGGATAGATTCCTAGTTACATATGACTTACCAAAACTAAATCAAGAAGATGTAAAACTTCTAAATAAACCAATATCAGCTAACTAAATTGAAGATGTAATTGAAAACCTACCAATAAAAATGGACACATATTGAAGATATACTTCTAAGTGAAATAAATAAGTCACACATGTGTAAATACCGAATAGTTTCTCTGGTGTGAATAAACTGTAATAGTACATAAGATCCTAATGAGATAACTGACATTGTGAAATGAGAAGAAAAGGGCTAAAGGTGTAGGGAAAGTGGAAAGAGCAGGGGAAAGGTAATAAGGGAAAATATGAAAAAATGGAAATAAAGTGTTTGTAAATGGGGATGGAGAAGGTGAAGGGAGGGCAGGGACAATGGGAAAAATGAGAACCAAGACCACCTGTCATGTAAAGGTACAAGATCCCAATAATGAATGTAACTGCACTGTATACCTACACTTGGTCTTGGCCAAAAGGCCGAGAAGTGATGTACTGTATACCTAAACTGTACCAATAAACTCAATAAAAGAAAGAAAGAAAGAGCCTACTAATAAAGAAAAGGCCCTGATGGATTCACTACTGAATTCTACAAGAAATTTAGAGAAGATCTAATGGTGCTATTCCTCAAACATTTTAATGAAATCAAAAAGGAAGTAATGTACTCAAAGTCATTCCTGGAAGCAAAAATTACCCTGATTCCAAATCCAGAGAAGGATCCAATCAAAATAGAATTACAGGGCAGGGGATTTAGCTCAGTGTATCTACTGCCTGCCTCGCAAGTGCAAGGACTTGAGTTTTATCCCCAGTACCAAAAATAAAAATAAAAAATCAGAATTTTAGGCCAATACCCCTAATGAACATAGATGCAAAAATCCTCAATAATACTGGTAAAACAAATGTAGAAAAATCATTAAGATGGCTACATATCATGACCAAGATGGATTCATCCCAGGGATGAAGGGATGGTTCAACATATGCAAATCAATAAATGTAATACACTATTAACAGAGTCAAGGACAAAATGTATATAATCCTCTCAATATATGCAGAAAAAACATTTAACAAGGACCAACACCCATTCTTGTTAAAATCTCTACAGAAAATTGGAATATATGGACTTTATCTCTATTTGATAAAAGTTATTTGTGATAAAATAGCCAGCATCATACTAAATGGATAAAAACCAAAAGCTTTCACTGTGAAATCAGGAACAAGACATGGGTGGCCACTGTCGCCACGTTTATTCAGTATAGTTCTGGAAACACTAGCCAGAGCAATTAGACAAGAGTAAGAATCAAAAGGAATAAGGATAGGAAAGGAAGAAGTTAAATTGTCATTATATGGAGATGACATGATATTCTACAGAGAAGAGGAAAAACTCCACCAAAAATCTCCTAGATTTGATATTCAAACTCTGTGGCATAGTTGGATACAAAGTCAACACTCAAAACCAATAACCTTCCTGTACATAAATAATAGACTCACTGAGAGAGAAATTAGAGAAACAGTCACTTTCATTATAACATCCCCCCCCAAAAGGAAATACCTAGGAATAAATCTAATGAAGGAACTAAAAGATCTCTATGTTGAAAACTACAGTACTCTGAAAAAGGAGATTGAACAGGATATTGGAAAATTGAAAGATATCCTTTGTTTTTGGATAGGAAAAACCAATATAGTGAAAATGGTCATACTTCCAAAACTCTTGTACAGATTTAATGTAATTCCAATCAAATTTTCAACATCATATCTCACAGAATTAGAAAAAAAATCCTAAAATTCATTTGGAACCAGAAAAGAACTTGAACAGCACAGGCAATTCTGGGCAACAATGGCAAGGCAGCAGGTATAACAATCCCTGACCTGAAATTATAATACAAAGCAACTGTGATAAAAATATCATGGTACTGGCAAAGAAACAAAAATGAGGATTAATAGAACAGACTAGAAGATGCAGAAACTATTCCAAACATAGTTAGCCACATAATCTTTGACAAAGCAGCCAATTACCTTCACTGGTGGAAAGATAACCTCTTCAATAAACAGTGCTGGGAAAACCAGCTTTCCACATGCCAAATATTGAAACTAGGTCCATATTTCTCATTATGCACTAATCTAAAATTGAAATGGGTCAAAGATCTAAATATTAAAGTGGAAACACTAAATCTGCTCAAAGATCAAATAGGTAGAATGTTTGAGGACATAGGAGTAGGCAAAAACTTTGTGAAGTAAATCAAGACTGCATGGCAAATACTACAAAGAATAAACACTTAGAACCTCATCTTATTAAAAGCTTTTGCACAGCAAGAGAAACCATCAACAGAGTGAAGAGACAACCCATAATGTGGGAGAAAAAATTTACAAACTATTCATCAGACAAAGGACTACTATCTAGACTATGCAAAGAACTAAAAAAAAAAAAAAAAAATCAGACCCCGCAAATTTAAAGACCAGTCCACAAATGGGCATATGAAATGAAAAGACACTTCTTAGATGAAGAAGTAGAAACATCAAATAAATATATGAAAAGCTGTTCAACATCACTAGTCATTTGAGAAAAATGAAAACAATGCTGAGATTTCACCTCACTCTAGAAAGAATGGCTGCTATCAAGAAATCAGCAAAAAACAAATGCTGGAGGGGCTGTGGGGAAAAAGCAACACTTCTCCACTGTTGGTGGGAGTGTAGACTGGTGCAGCCACTGTGGAAATCAGCATCGAGATTCCTCAAAAAGCTAGAACAAGAGGTTCCACTTGACACCTCTATTCTCCTTATTGTTATATTCCTGAAAGAATTAAAAGCAACATACCACCACAATATATGCACACATATATTTATAGTAGCACATTTTGTAATAGCTAAATCTTGGAAACAGCCCAGATGTCCATCAACCGATGAATGGACAAAGAAATTGTGACTTTTTTATACAATGGAGTACTACTCTGCCATAAAGAAGGATGAGCTTCAGGCATTTATAGCTAATTGGATGAACCCTGAGACAATACTCTCAAGTGAAATAAAACAAACATACATGTTTAAATACCATATTGTTTTTCTGGTATGAGAAACTGATAGTGGAAATAAGGACTAAAATGTATAATAGGTATTGGGAAGTGGGAAGAAAATGTTCACATAAGGGACAAGATAAAAGTGAAAACAGGGGAAATATGGAAACAAAGCTTTTGTACAAACTGTCCATGTTAGGACACTATCCAAATCTTATAAGTTTAGGAATATTGAATGTATATCAACGATGTTTTCTAATAAAAATTATGTGAGCCTAGAAACAATTAGAAGAAAATCAACAAGTATATGCAAATTAATCAACATTCTCCTGAACAACAAATGGGTGAAAGAATAACAAAAAGGAAAATTAAGACATATTGAGGCAAATGAAAATGGAAACACACCTACTGAAACTTGTGAAGCTCAGCAAAAGAAGGGCACAGGGAATTTATGGTGAAATAGGGCTACATTATGGTTTGATTTGAGCAATAGTTACATAGCTGTTTGCAAAGAAAGCATCAACTTGTACACTTATGACGTGTGTTTTACAGTACATAAATTATAATTCAATAAAGAAAATGAAGGTTTAAAAGCAAAAACATGATATTTAAATATTTTTAAAGAATTTTGTTGTTTAGGGGTGCTTTTCTTGACATGTGTACTTTGGGACTGTACTAATTTTACAACCTGGGACAAACAGGCCGAATCTAGTAGTCCAAATTCTCACAGAGGGCCATGCTATGACTGAGAATGGAGCAGAATGTTACACATGCAGTGAGATAGCTCTAACAATACATTTCTACTGATGTTTTCCATTTCCAACAGTGAGCTATGAGATGTCCTCTGGGAATCGACTGCAAGCTTCATTCCAACTTGCTTCTCTTGTCCTCCACTAATGAAGTTTGAATGTGTCATGGGTATCTCCATGTGGACCTGCCTGACCTCACTAGTGATGATGAGCAGTCCTGAGGTGATACAGCTCAAAGACATTTAGGAACATTTTCATTTATGACCACAGCAACCCCATCAGTGCACAAAGGTGGGTCACAACTAGGTGGCAAGAAAGTGGATAACAGGCTCTGTGAACAAGGAAAGCTAACCTCTGTTATCTTCCTTTACTTTTGCGGGGGATGGATGCAGAAGCAACCAAGTTTGGTGTTCATGGTGAGCTTTCATGTTCCATGGAATGAACAAACATGATGCAGAGATGAACAGGAATATGATCAGGATTTTTACATAGTTACAGTAAAAATGCTAGGCAGGGCAGAGGCATTTTGTACAGTCCTCATGGTCTAAGTAGATTTATCAGCCAGGTTGAGATAAGAGAAACTATGATTCTCAGGGCTCCAGGGTTTAGAAATCTCTGTCTTCCTTAATAATAATCAATCAGTAATTTTCTGTCGATTTATGATATAAGACACACAGTGGCTATTTTACAGATCAAGGATAGGTTAATTTCAAATAAGAATATTCTCTATTTTTTTAGACAGGGAGAAAGATCCTGGTTTGTTGGAAGAAAAGAGAAGCACGTAAACAGAGAAACTCTATTTCCTTGGAGTGACTTCTAGGTGAGTTTTTTGTTGTTTTTGTTTTTGTTTTGTACTGGGGATCAAACTCAGGACCTTGCACTTACAAGGCAGGTGTGTTGCCACTGAGTGAAACCCTTGGCTTTTTGTTGGGTACTTGCAGATTCATTTGTAATTTAGTGAGTCACATGCTTAAATCAGAGACTGCTTATATTTAAGGTAGTACTGCAGAATATGCATAAAAACACAGGTTTGAATAAATCAAAGAATTAAATCAAACAGGAGTGGTGATAGTGGGCATCCTTGTCTTGTTCCTGATTTTAATGTAAAGGTTTTCAGTTTTTGGCCATTTAATATGATGTTGACTGTTGGTTTTTCATAGACAGCCTTTATTAAGTTGAGATATAGACCACTTATTCCAATTTTTTGCAGGGTTTTTATCATGAATGGGTGTTGAATTTTGTCAAATGCTTTTTCTGCATCTATCGAGAGGATCATATGGTTTTTGTCCTTGACTCTGTTAATATAGTGTATTACATTTATTGACTTATGTATGTTGAATCATCCTTGCATCCCTGGAATAAATCCAACTTGGTCAGGATGTATGATTTTCTTGATGATCCTCTGTATTCTGTTTGCTAGTATCTTATTAAGGATTTTTGCATCTATATTCATTAAGGAGATTGGCCCGTAGTTCTCTTTTTTAGTTATATCTTTCCCTAGTTTAGGAATCAAAGTGATACTTGCTTTCAGGAATGAATTTGGAAGTATTGCTTCCCTTTCAATTTCATTGAAAAGTTTGAAGAGTAATGGCGATAGTTCTTCTCTAAATCTCTTGTAAAATTCAGCAGTGAATCCATCAGGACTTGAGCTTTTCTTTGTTGGTAAAATTTTAATTACATCTTCAATTTCACTGATTGCAATTGGGGTGTTTAAAATGTTTTTATCTTCTTTGTTCAACTTTGGTAATTCATAAATATCTAGAAATCTGTCCTTTTCTTCTGTTTTCCATTTTGCTGGAGTACAGGTTCTCAAAGTAGGTATTGACTACCCTCTGGCTTTCTGTTGGATCTGTTGTGACTTCACCTTTTTCATTCCTAACTGCATGGATCTGAGCCTTTTCTTTCCTTTTTTTGACAAGGTTGGCTAAGAGTTTATCAATTTTATTTATTCTCTCAAAAAACCAACTCTTTGTTTCATTTATTTTTTGTATCATTTTCTTAGTTTCCATTGCATTGATTTCTGCTCTAATCTATATAATTTCCTCTCTTGTTCAAGCTTTGGGGTTTTCTTGCTCTTGTTTTTCTAAGAGTATAAGATTCATCATTAGGTTGTTTATTTGAGCTCACTGCTTTCCTAGTGTGGGCATTCAGTGCTATGAATTTTCCACGTAGAACTGCTTTCATTGTGTCCCATAGATTCCTGTATGTTGTATTGGCATTTTCATTTATTTATAAAAACTGTCTAATTTCTTCTTTAATTTCCTCTTGATTGTTCAGGAGAGTGTCGTTCAATTTCCATGTGTTTGTGAAGTTCCTACAGTTTCTTGTGCTATTGATCTCCAGCTTGATTGCACTATGATCTGATAATATACAGGGGATAACTTCGATTCTTTTGCACTTATTCAGACCTGTTCTGTGAGCTAGTATGTGGTCTATCTTAGAGAATGACACATGTGTAGCCAAAAAGAATGTATATTCTGATTTTGTGGGGTGGAAAACTCTATTAACGTCTATTAAGTCCATGCATTCAAAAGCTTGATTCAGTTCTTGTATTTCATTGTTGATTTTCTGCCTAGTTGATCTATCTATTTGTGATAGTGGGGTAATTCGATCTCCACTACAATTGTATTAGTGCTTATTAGGTTTTTCATGTTACTTAATATTTGTTTTATATAGTTGGGGGCATTAACATTTGGTGTATATATGTTTATGATTGTCATCTCTTCCTCTTGAATTGTTCCCTTTACAAGGATGTAGCAGCCTTCTTTGTCTCTCTTAATGAATTTTGGTTTGAAATTTACTTTGTCTGTGAATACAATTGCTACCCCTGCTTTTTTCTGGGACCCTGTCGCATGGACAGTTGTTTTCCACCCTTTCACTTTCAGGCTATGGACTTCTTTTGGCACTAGGTGTGTTTCTTGTATACAACATATTGTTGGATTTTGCTTCTTAATCCATTCTGCCATTCTATTTATCTTGATTGGTGAATTGAGGCCATTGACATTGATGGTTATAACTGATATGTACTGACTTGATATTGTCATGTTATTGTCCTTTTTATGACTCTTTTTACTCCCCCCGCCCACTATCCTTTTAGTTTCTTGCCTTGCCTATTTGATTTGGTCTGTCAGACTTCATGGTGTTGTGATCTTTATTGTCTTTTTCTAGGATCTTGTTTAGAATTCCTTGTAGTGCTGGTTTGGTGTTCATGAAGTTTCTCAGGCGTTTTTGTCATGGAAGTATTTTATTTCTCCATCCATTTTGAAAGAGAGTTTTGCAGGATACATCAGTCTAGGTTGGAGGTTGTTTTGTTTTAGGACTTGAAATGCCTCACTCCAGGCTCTCCTTGACCTAAGGGTTTGTGTTGAAAAGTCTGTTGTGATTCTGATGGGCTTTCCTTTGCATGTGATTTGTTTCTTTTCTCTTACTGCTTGTAGTATTTTGTTCTTCTGTTGGATTTCTGGGATCTTGATTATTATATGTTTATGTGTAGATTTTCCTTTTGATCATGACTAGTTGGAGTCCTATATGCCTCACTTATCTGTATGTCTAATTCTTCCCTTATGTTTGGGAAGTTTTCTGTCATTAATTCTGTGAACAACTTTTTTAAGTCATTTGTATTTTCTCCTGCTACTTCATGGATTCCTATCAGTCTTCTGTTATTCTTTGCATCATCTAGGAGTTGTTGGATTGATTTCTCATGATCCCCTACTGTTTTTAAGAGACCTCTCTTTTCATTGGCACTGACTGCAATCCTATCTTCTATATCTGAAATTCTATCTTCACAATGTTTTATTCTGTTGCATACAGTTTCAATAGAGTTTTTAATCTCCTGGATATCTGTTTGAATCTGTTTTATGGATTCCATTTCTTTCCTCTGTTGGGCATTCATTGTTTCCATTTCTTTTTTATTCTGGACCTTCATGGCTTCTATCATGGTCCTGAGCTCATCTATTTTTTTGCTCAGTTTCTGTTCTATTGTCTCAAATCATGACTTCCATTTTCTCACCATCTCTATGGTAATCTGGGAAATTATTTCTGTTTTGAATTTTTCTAGAGCCCGATTGATCTGTTTTGTTACTTCTTGTGCTATGGGTTCAGGGTGTCCTGCTGGTTCACTATCAGACTTTTCATCCTCATTTGCCCTACTGTTTCCATTGGTGAACTGGAAGTCTGTCTTTGTGTCTTGCTTAAGTGTTTTCTCATTTTTTTTGTTGTTGTTGGGTTGTCCTTGGTTCAATTTCTGTATTATTACTTAAATATTCCTGATATAGTTGTGCTTTAGCTTTTGAGTCTCTAATGACTCATAGAGATTATCATTTTTGTAATATCAGAGAAAACAACTCATTAAATCAACCCCAATCCTTTATCCCAATTGATACATTCAGCAGCATAATAGGATCAAGCACAACTTGCAAATTGACCACTATGATAGTCATTAATCTATCACCTTTAAACCATGTGAATTAAATTAAAATCAAGAAGCAGCCCAAAATATGATTGCAGTCAATACAGTTTTCAATATAGCATCTTTACCATTTAGGATGGGGGCTTAGACAGAGTTAGGATGAGAGGAGTAGATAAGTGAAAGAATTGGAGAAGGTTTCAAGTGAAGCCAGAGAATGTAGAATGACCATACAATCTTCATGAAACTATTAATTCAAAAGGGATAGACAGAGTGCAAGAATAAGGACAAGAATATATCCCCTTAACAGTAACAGGGGCTTGCTTTCCCTTGAAACTACTGATCCATGAGTGAGGTAAAATGACAGAAGAAAAGAACATAAAGAAAAAAGAAAAAATGGTAACAGAAGTCTGAGTTAGGGCAGGAGCAGGAACAGAAAGGGAGATGAGGGATAATATGGTGGAGCAAGAGACTGAGTTGGAGAAGGAGGACAGAAGAAAGAAAGAATCTGCAGAGTGGAATGAGGAAAAGAAAGAAAAAAAAAAGAATTTGAAGGGCCTCTTTCAGACTATGTCTCTGCTGTCATAATATACCACGTGCACAGCCATGTGCAGAACCAAGTCCCCTGATCTAAGCTAGCCAATGGCAGATCCCCACGACTCAGACTGACCTCAGGTCACAAAGCCCAAATTGAGTTCCCCAACCTGCAGGGTTTAACTCCACACAGTTCTATTACAGGTTTCCCCCACCCTTTCTTTAAAGATGTTCAAAGTTGGGAGCTCAGAAAAATACCCTTTATGACCACCTATGCCTCTGCAGTGTGGGTTCAAGGACTGGCATGATCAGGAGGTCTGAGAGTGGGGTGGAAGGGTGTCATGGGGGTGTCTCAAGTGTGCCCGCCCAGCTACTTTCCTTGCTGGAGCTGGTGGAAGAGCAGGCAGGGGAGGGTGCAGCTATCTGGTCCTGCCAAATGCACCCAAGCAGGTCAGCAGGAGAGATCTCAGGATAGCCTTCCTCGCTGGGGCTGGTGGCATGCAGCTAAATTAATTTACTTTTTGTATCATTTTTTTAGTTTCCATTGCATTGATTTATGCTCTAATCTTTATAATTTCCTCTCTTGTTTGAGCTTTGGGTTTTTCTTGCTCTAGTTTTTCTAGGAGTCTAAGATTCATCATTAGTTTGTTTATTTGAGCTCGTTCTGTTTTCCTAGTGTAGGCATTCAGTGCTATGAATTTTCCACTTAGAACTGCTTTCATTGTGCACACCCATGTTTATAGTGGCATAGTTTGTAATAGCTAAACCTTGGAAAAAGCCCATTTGCCCATCAGTTGGAGATTGGATAAAGAAGATGTGGTTTTTCTATAAAATGGAATACTACTCAGCCACAAAGAATGAGAAATTAGACTCATTCATAGGAAAATGGATACATACTGAGGATATACTCCTAAGTGAAATAAATAAGTCACACATGTGTAAATACCGAATAGTTTCTCTGGTTTGAATAATCTGTAATAGTGCATAAGATCCTAATGAGATAACTGACATTGTGAAATGGGAAGAAAAGGGCTAAAGGTGTAGGGAAAGTGGGAAGGGTAGGGGAAAGGTAATAAGGGAAAAATATGAGAAAATGAAAAAATGGAAATAAAGTGCTTGTAAATGGGGAAGAGAGGAGGGTGTGAAGGGAGGGCAGGGACAATGGGAAAAAATGAGAACCAAGACCACCTGTCATGTAAAGGTACAAGATCCCAATAATGAATGTAACTGTACTGTATACCTAAAATGTACCAATAATCTCAATAAAAGAAAAAAAAGAATTTACAACAGGAAGAGTGAAACCTCGTGTAAACAATGGACAGTGACGTGTTAACATAGGCACATCCATTTAAATGAACATGCCATCTGGTGGGGAATGGACAATATGGTAGGCTATGCGAGTGTATTAGTAAGCAGATATATGTGAAATCTCTACCTTTTGCTCAAGATCAATATTCTTATAAACCCCAACTATTAAAAATAAACTCTATTAAAAAATCCACCAAAAAAGAATTAAACAAAGTTTAATTTGGTGAGTGATTCACTAGAGCATTGACTTACAGAAGATGCTAGAAGCTTTTCTCCTAGATTAAACATTAGTTCATCTGCTATCAAACCAGGTCATGGCTTAAACATCATTGTTCTTCTAGTGAGTGTGAGGAGCATCCAGGTGTGATTTCAGCCATGCCAGAATCTGCCAATGTAACAATAAAGTTTGCAGAGGAAGAAGTGTTGAAGGTACAGCAGAAGGAAGCTCCTTCATTGAGTTGGAGGAATGACAGTGACACTGATTTACCCACATGAAGTTTGTCCACTAAGCATGGACAATGAAGTAACAGGACAAGTTTCCCCGTATTTAGATGTAGTTTCTCTTAAATCCATGACCAGGTAGCTGTGAGATTCTGTAATACTGAGTTTTTCTGCTCACTAGGGACTTTGGTAAAGAACTCAAGCTTAATGGACATCAGGATAATAACTAGATTGGAACACAGTTTTTTTATATTATTAATTTTATTAGTACATTTAAGGTATGCAATAAATGACATTCATCATTGGGAATTTGCACCTTTTTATAATGTATCTTGGTTCTTATTTTTTTCCCCATTCCCCTAGCCTCCCTTTAACCCTTCCACTCCTCCCTATTTACAAAAATTTCTTTCCATTTTTTCTCATGTTAATTCCATTCCCTTCTTTCCTTTCCCCTACCCCTCCTACTTTCCCTTCCCCTTTGCCCTTTTTCTTACTACTTCACATTATCTATTTTACGTTTTAGCCCTTATTTACACTTTTAGTTTCTCACACCAGAAAAACAATTAGGTATTTACACATATGTGTACTATTTATTTCACTTAAGAGTATTGCCTCAATGTGCATCCATTTAGCTTTAAATGTCTTTAATGTCTTGTTTTTTATGGCTGAGTAGTACACCATTTTATTTTATTACAAAAACACATTTTCTTTATTCAGTCTCCAGTTGATGCAGAATTGGGCTGTTTCCCAGTTTTAGCTATCACAAACTGTGCTGCTAAGAGCGTGGATGCACATATATCACTGTGATATGATTATTTTAATTATTTTGGGAAGATACCCAGCAGGAGAATAGCTGGGCCAAATGGAACTTCCAATACAAGTTCTTTGAGGTATCTCCATACTGATTTCCATAGTGGGTGCACAAGTCTACACTCCCACCAGCAGTGGAGAAGGGTGCTTCTTTCCCCACAGCCCCACTAGCATTTGTTATTGGTTGAATTCAGGATAGCAGCCATTCTGCCTGGGGTGAGGTGGAAACTCAGTGTTGTTTTCATTTGCATCTCTTGAATAACCAGTGATGTTGAACATGTTTACTGGCAATTTCTACTTACTTTGCTGAGAAATATCTGTTCATTTCAGATGCTCATTTTTGGATTGGATCTTTAAATTTGGGAGGTCTGTTTTTTTTTCTTTTTAGTTCCTTATGTATTCTAGATAGTAGACCTTTTAGGAACTGCATTGTGTGTTTTATCTTCATACTGTTGTTGGTTTCCCTTGCTGTGCAGAAGCTTTTGAATAAGAAGAGATCCCACTTGTTGATTGTTTGTGCTACTTCATGTGCAGCTGAGGTTTTGTTCATAAAAATCTTTTCCTATTCCAAGGTCTTCAAGAGTTCTACCTAACCTCTCTTCCAACCAGTTTAGTGTTTCTGTTTTAATATTTAGATATTTAATCCATGTTGATTTTAGTTTAGTGCATGGTAAGAGTAGGTCTAGATTTAATCTTTAGCAAGTTGAAACCCATTTTTTCCAGCACCATTTATTAAAGAGGGTGTCTTTCCTCAAATGAGGGTGTTTGGCTTCTTTGTCAAAGATGAGGTGGCTGAGTGCATCTGGAGGTACTTCTGCATCTTCTAATCTATTCCACTGGTCCTCAGGTCTGTTACTTTGGCAGTACAATGCTGTTTTTATCATAGTAGCTTTGTAGTATGGTTTCAAGTTAGGGATTGTGAGGCCCCCACACCTTGTCTTTATTGCCTTAGAGTTGCTTTGCTGTTCTAGATCTTTTCTTGATCCAAATGAATTTTTGGGTTGTTTTCTCAAGGTCCATGAAGTATGCTGCTGGAATTTCAATTGGAATTACACTTAATCTAACAGTTTTGGAAGTATGGCCATTTTCACTATGTAGGTTCTTCCTACCCAGGAACAAGGAATGTCTCCCCATTTTCTTATAGTATCTTCAATCTCTTTTTTCAGTGTGCTATAGTTTTCAGATAGAGGTCTTTGAGTTATATTGTTAGATTTATTCCTAGGTATCTCAATTTTTGGATGCTATTGTAAGACTCTTCTTTTTTTGTTGTTGTTTTTTGGCACCAGGGATCCAACTCGGGTCCTTGCATTTGTGAGGCAGGCCCTGGAACCACTGAGCTACATCCCCAGCCTTGGATGGTATTGTAAAAGGAATTGTTTTGCCCCATTTCTCTCTCAGTCAGTATGTTGTTTATGTACAGGAAAGCTATTGATTTTTGTGTGTTTACTTTGTATCCAGACACTTTACTAAATTTGGTTATTAAGTGTAGAAGACTTTTGGTGCAGTTCTTGGGGTCTTCTATATAGAGTATCATGTTATCTCAAAATAATGACAGTTTGACTTCTGCATTTCCTATCTTTATTTCTTTTATATCTTTCTCTTGTCTAATTGCTGTGGCTAATGTTTCCAAAACTATATTGAACAGAAGTGATGCTAGTGGGCATCCTTCTCTTGTTCTTTGTTTTAGCATAAAATATTTCAATTTTGACCATTTCGTGTGATATTTGCTGTTAGTTTTTCATAGATGGCTTTTATTAGATTGAGATAAAGACCATCTATTCCAATTTTTTGTAGGATTTTTATCATGAATTCAAGTTGGATTTCATCAAATGCTTTTCTGCATGTATTGAGATGATCATATGGTTTTTGCCCTTGGCTCTATTAATATAATGTATTACATTTATTGATTTGTGTATGTTGAACCATGCATGCATCCCTGGGATTAATCCCACTTGGTCAGGATGTATAATCTTCTTGATGATCTTCTGCATTCTATTTGCCAGTATCTTATTAAGGATATTTGCATCTATGTTCATTAGTGAAACTAGCCTATAGTTCTCCTTTTTGGTTGTAACTTTCTCTGCTTTGGGGATCAAGGTGATGCTTGCTTCCAGGAATAAATTTGGGAGTATTGCCTCCCTTTCAATTTCACTGAACAGTTTAAACAGTAGTGGCAATAGTTCCTCTCTAAATGTCTTGTAGACTTCAGCAGTGAAACAAACCATCAGGGCCCAGGATTTTCTTAGTTGATAAGTTTTTAGTTACATTTTCAATTTCATTGTTTGATATTGGGTTATTTAGAATTTGTAGGTCTTCTTTGTTCAACTTTGGTAATTAATACATATCTAGGAATATGTCCATTTCTTCTGTTTTCCATCTTGTTGGTCTATGGGTTCTTGAATTAGGTACTGATGATCTTCTCTCTGGACTTCTGCTGGGTCTGTTGTAATTTCACCCTTTTAGTTCCTAATTGCATAGATTTGCACCTTTTCTTTTTTCTTTTTTTCTTTTTTTGATATGGCTGGCAAAGGGTTTGTTAATTTTGCTTATTCTTTCAAAGAACCAACTCTTGGCTTCTTTGATTTTTTTTTTGGTATCATTCTCTTAGTCTCCTTTGCATTGATTTCTGCTCTGTTCTTTATAATTTCCTCCTTTATATGAGCTTTGGGTTTGTCCTGAGCCTCTTTTTCTAGAAGCTTCAGATTCAGCATCTGGCTGCTTAATTGAATTCACTCTGTTTTCCTAATATGAGTATTCGCTACCATAAATTTCTTGTAAGACTGCTTTCACTGTGTCCCATAGATTCCGATATGTTGTATTGGCATTGTCATTTAATTTAGAAATTGTCTGATTTTTTTTTTTTTTTGGTACTGGGGACCAACTTGGGACCTTGTGCCTGTGAAGCAGGCAGTGGACTATGAACTAAATCCCCAGTCCCAGAAAAACAAAAGCCCCACTACCTGATGCTGATTTCATCCTGTTCACCAATGGGAGCAATTTCATGGAAAATGGGGAATGCTAGGCTGGCTATTCAGTGATGACCCAAAACAAAGTGTTCCAAGCAGGACCACTTCCCCACCCAATGGTCAGCTCAGCAAGCAGAGCTTTGGGCACTCATACAGGCTCCCTGATGGGCAAAGGGAAAGAGGGTAAATGTTTGTACAGATTCCCATTATGCCTTTGCTACCTTACATATTCATGGCATAATGCATAAAGAGTGGTCTTCTCACAGTGGAGGGCAAATAAATTAAAAATAAACAGCAGATAATGCAGTTATTGGAGGCCATGTGGGAACTTGATAAAATAGCAGTGATGCATTGCTCTGGGCACAAAAAAAGGAAGACATGCAAAGACAAAAGGCAATCTGAGGCAAATATAGAAGCCAAAAAATAGCTAACAGAAACTTCAGATGACCGTGCTCACCCATGCATAAAAGAAAATTGGAGATACAAAACCCTCTAGCTACTATAGAATATTCAGATAAAGAGAACGAATGGGCCAAGGAACAATTGTCTGAGAAACAAGGATTTGTTTGGATCCTACCTAACCACAGCATAATGATAATAGAGGCACTGTCATACTATTGGATTAAAAGAGCCGTGGTGCACACCTGTAATCCCAGCACTTGGGAGGCTGAGGCAATAGGATCACTGTGAGTTCAAGACCAGCCTTGGCCAAATAGTGAGTTCCAGGTAAGTTTCAACTATGCAGTGAGACCCTGTCTCAAAAAAGCAAGCAAGCAAGCAAACAAACAAACAAACTATTGGATTGAAAGATATCATGATTTGACTCATGGGGAGAAAATGGCCCCAAACACTGTTAGAGAGATATTTCTTCATACCTTGGATTTCTGCCTTGTGTGAACAAGTCTCAAAAAGATGTCAAATTTGTCAGAAAATAAATCGGACTTCAGGACCCAGGGCACTATCTGGAATATAACGGAAGAGCACAACTCCCCTTGAGGGCATACAAATAGATTTTACAAAGGTCTCTCCTTGCAGAGGTTATAAATATTTGTTGGTATGTGTTTGCACTTACTCTGGATGGCCTGAAGCCTTCCCTACAAGAACAGAGAAGGCTTCAGAAGTATGCAAAGTTTTATTAAAGGAAATAATCCCAAGGTTTGGTCTATCTCTCTATATAGGCAACAACAATGGATCAGCATTTGTAGCAGAGGTTTACAAGACCTAGCTAAATTATTGCACATAAAATGGTATTTACACACTACATATCAGCCCCAGAGCTCCAATAAAGTAGAAAAGATAAATCTTGCTATTAAGAATGTATTAATTAAATATTGTTTGACAGCACCGGTGCCATGGGTCAATTTGCTCCCTTTAGCCCTTCGTGAGATAAGAAACACCCCAGTTTATACTGGATTCTCCCCATACGCGGTCTTATTTGGGAGACTGCTATGTATTTTAAGAGACTTTACTGGAAATTTATCTCAGTTAGGCTCCTCCACTCTGGAATTACAATTATTAGAGTTGGGGGAAGTATTCCAAAATATACAGGGGCAAATTAGAAATAAGGAGGATCTCCCTATGTTAACTCCTGCCAATTTGATAAAACCAGGGGACCAAGTTTATGTTAAAAATTGGAAAAAGACCCCTAAACAATACATATGGAAAGGACCATGTGAGACACTTATGGTTACTTCCATAGCTGTCAAGATGGCTGAAGTCCAACCATGGATCCATAATTCCAGAGTAAAACGAGCTTACCCAGAGGACTCCATGAACTGCGACCCCAAAGGAAAGCACACTCAAAGCCCTGCTCTCATCACTCCAGAGGCAGACAGTCAATACACAACTAAAGAATGAGGACTGCAACTAGGATATTATGGACTCTTTTATTATGTCAGATGGTTGTGGGTTATTTTGTTTTTAAATTAAGAATCTCTAATTATGCCTAAAGACGATAGGTTTGATGAACAATATGTAACCTTCAAAACTACTAAATAGGAACCAGAGGGAGATCCTCTCACACCTTCTTTGATGCCTGCCCAGGAGAACATGATGGAAATCCTGGTACCATAGATATACACAATAAAGGCATACTGTTCAAATAAAACTTGAATATGGTTAAATAATTCTGATGTGACCAGAGACACTCCTAATTATGGTAACTGTAAACAGGGACAATGTAATCCCTTAAATATATATAGATAGACCCAGGGATGTGACTTAATTACAGGGAGTGATTTTCATGTTTATATTGGATACTAGTCAACTGCTAGACATGGACCTCAAAAATTAAAAAGGTGAATTTTGCACATTAAAGTGGTCTAGAAAAACACTCCTCCAGAAATAAAAACCTCCTGTGCTGCAGGAGATACAGGATATACTTAAAAGACATCCAAAGAATTATACAGAAATAGATATGATGGATTTAATTAATGGGACTCATTCACTGCTGCTACAAGCAGAACAGAATTTATCCTCTGATTGCTGGATTTGTTTACCACTCACCATGATGACTTATCAAGCAATTGGCATCATAAGTGATCTGCCTTTAGCACTAGTGAAACTTGCTATGTATGCCCTGCTTAGCTACCCATTAGATGTAATTGGTATTGGAACTTGCTTTCTTGGTATTCAAAAAATCACACAACATCTCAGCAGTTTACACTAATATTATTGATTTTCTTCGACTACTGGTAATTACTCTTCTCCAAATGGAACCTTCTTTCTCTGTAAAAATTGTGTTTTTAGAGTGATTTTGAAACACTGTACAGGTTTACGTGCTTTGGGGATCTTAATCCCCAACTTGTCTATGCCCTCTCAACAATGAAAAAAGTGCCTCTACAGATCACTGCAACTAATAGCTTGACAGGAAAAAAGAGAGACCCAATTGTCCTCCCTATATTAACAGGATTAGCTATAGCTGGCAGCCTCACTCTGAGTGTCACAGCCCTTGGATTAGGGCAACAACAGTTTGTGGCCTTAGGACAAGAAATCAGGAAGGACATGGAAGAAATTTGAGATGGTACTCAAGCCTTAGAAGCTCAGTTAGACTCATTGGCTAATGTGGTGTTACAAAATAGATGAGCCCTTGACTCACTTACTGCTCAGAGAGGAGGCACCTACCTTTTTTTTTTTTTTTGAGGAGAAGAATGTTGTTATTATGCCAACAAATATGGAATAATACAAGAATCACTAGATAAATTACAGGATCATAGTAAGGGGCTCAAAAAGGAATTTGGTCCTGAGGACCCAACATACAACTTTGGCTTCAACTTGTTGGGACAGAAACCTTGGGTCAGCACTCTAGTGGGGCCAATAGTTACTATACTACTGCTGCTCATGTTTGGTCCCTGTATAGTACAACGGATATCTAAACTCATACCTACACCATAGGGTAGCCGCTACCTAACATTATCAAATGCTAATTATGTGGAATAATGAAAAATGGAATGAATTCAACAAGGAGTAAGGAATTACCCCCCAAAGACAAAGGGAGGAAAGATAGAAAAAAACTTCTGTAGTCTGAAACCTATAAAATGTTAAAGAAAATATAGAATAATCACTGTCTTTTGCTTCTGTAATTTTCTTTGCTTTGCTTGTTTAACAAAACACCCAGGGTTTTACCACTGAAGCTTAAAGGCACATAGCCTCAGTTTAAAATTAACAAATGTCAGAGGGGCTTAGCAGCATCCCAGGATGAGCCAGATGTTCAAGCTAAGATAACAGTCCTTCAGCCATAAAACTTTCTGTAAACCATAAGACTATAAAGGGTTTAAGATGAAATGAATATCACCAGCCTGCTTTCCTAACCCTGGCCTCCACTCTTGTGGGCTGGAATAGCTAAAGACAAACATCCTGAAAGAAATTGCTACATTTGGGTTAACATTGAAACTGTCTTGTAACATGTTTTGTGACGGGAACTAGAATGTCTTATCACCTAAAATGAGGACATGATTCTAGAACTCCTATAAAAGGCAGATTGTAACCCAACCCAGGCCAAGCCTTTGCTAGTGAAGTAAACATTTTGTTTTACCCACTTCTGCATCTCTGTGAGTCATTTACCAGTTCCTTCTGTAACATCCTGAGCTCATCCCTGCAGATGTTCCACTGCAGTGCAAGAGGTGGGCTTATTGAACTTCAGCCCAAACCTGGCCCCTCAGACCACTAGGAAGGTAAATCCCGGCAGCCAGCAAGTACGCAAATTAATTTCAGAAGAAAGGGCAAAGCTTCCTGAGGGCTGCTTTGACCTCCTTGTTTCTCAAAGTATAGATAATAGGGTTCAAGGTGGGGCTCAACATGGTGTACAACACCCCAGCCAGCTTACTCTTCTCTGCATCGTAACTGGAGACAGGGCTGATGTAGGCATAGAAGACAGCAGTGTAGTACATACATACCACCATGAGGTGGGAGGAGCAGGTGGAGAAGGCTTTCTGCTTCCCCTCCACAGTCTGCATTTTCAGGATGCTGGAGATGATGAAGCCGTAGGACACAATGGTCATCAGGAAGTTCAGGATGCCATAGAAGGCATCTGCTAGGACAATCATGATACTGTTCACATAGGTGGAGCTGCAGGAGAGGAGCAGCAGAGGGGGGACCTCACAGAAGAAGTGGGTGATGACACTGGGGCCACAAAAGTCCAAGCGCAACATCAACCCTGTGTGGATGGCTGTGTTGAGGGCGCAGAGCATCCACACACTGGCGACCAGCAGGCTGCAGAACGCTCTGCTCATCATGGTGCCATAATGTAGAGGGTGGCAGATGGCAGCATAGCGGTCATAGGCCATGACCGTGAGGAGCAGTAGCTCTGAGGATGCAGCCCATGTGAGGAAGTAAAGCTGGGCCATGCAGCCCCCGAAGGAGATGGTGTTCTTCTGTGACACCAGACCCTGTAGGGCCTTGGGCATGATGGATGAGGTGCAGATGATGTCCATTGTAGCCAGGTTGAACAGGAAGAAGTACATGGGCGTGTGCAGCCCAGGGTTGAGGGAGATGGCCAAGATGATAAGGATGTTGCCAGTGAGGGCCACCGTGTAGAGCAAGAGGAAACAGCAGAATAGGAGCAGTTGGTACTCTGGGTGCTCTGAGAAGCCCTGCAGGATAAACTGTGTTAGCAGTGTCTGGTTACTCATCATCTTTGGGTTGATCCCTGTCTCTGGGACCTTCTGGTGCATCTCCACTAGCAGCTTCATGAGATTTTGAGGCTAGAGAGAAAAGTGGGGTCCTGAAAAGGCCTGCTGCCATGCTTACCTCATTCCTGACAATGTGTCGAGGATGATACCATGAGGATGTACAAATTAAGGCAAAGGCACCAGTGTCATAGCAGCAAGCAGCATGAACTTGTTAGTTCCTAAAAGTGAACACAAGTGGCCAGTGAAACTCAAGGAGCTTCATTCATCTTCAGTCAAAGAAATGAAGAGCAAATCCATGGCCCACTCCCCATCATCCCCCAGGGGACAAAGCAGGACAGGGAGGCAGTGACTGGCATCCACTCAGGCACAACGATGCAAGGCTTCTAAACATGAGCTCTCTCTGAGCCAGAATTCTGCTTTCTGGAAATGTTTCCTAAGGAAATAATTTAAAACATCTTTAAGTTGTTACAGCTACACCATTTAAGACTAAAAATTTAAAAGCAACCTATACTCTGAACAGTTAATTTCTAATACATATTGGTAAAATAGAATGCATCATAGTTATCAAAATAGTATGCTGGAAGTATCTCATTGGTAACTCTTTTTTTTTTTTTTGTACTGGGAATTGAACTCGGGACCTTGCACCTGCGGGGCTGGTGGCCCAACCACTGAGCTAAATCCCTGGCCCTCACTGGTAACTTCTTAAATGGAATAAGAAGAATTAAAGGTAATGTGCACAAGAGGACCTCATATTGGAGTTAAAGGAAAACAAATCCTGCATATATTGTGCAAGAAAAATAACTGGCAAGTGGTACCAGAGTCTGAGCCCTGGGGTGGGGTGTGATTGATTTTTCTTCCTTTTGCTCATCTGTGTCTCCTAATTTTTTTCTCCAATAACCCTAGTCCCCAAAAGGCATGTGTGATACATAAATCTCTTAACAATTCTTCCAGGCCCCTTACTGTTGATGGCCAGTGCTCCTAAGTCTTTCGCTGGGGCTGCCTCTTCCCAGCCTCGCTGCCAGGGCTTAAAGCTGAGATCAGTGCTGCAGCCTTGCCAAGCTCTCCCACAGGGTGTCCCTGGCTTTGTTCTTGGACCCCCTTAGCCACAGATGCCCTCCTTCTTGGATCCCAGATGCAGCCCCACCACAGTCCCCTAGGGAGGAAGGACCATCCCTCCTGTTTCCCCTTGGGTTCTTGGGCTAACATCTCTCCTAGGACTCAGTACACCTGACTGCCTGTTGAGCCTCCCTGCCTGTGGACTTTGGCCCATTTGTTTCTGGACAGCCTCCTTGGCCTCCAGCCCTGTGCCTGGCATCCATGGGTGTTAGGTGAGGTGATGCTACAGAGCAGTCTAGTATGGATAGCAGCAGTACTTTTCCATCACTTCTAGGGGGATCAGTTCACACTGTGTGCTGTCAAAGATCAGATCAGCACAACCCAGTCCTTCTTTACAACTCTATTCGTTTAAAAAATTAAGAACTCGTTCAGTTTTTAATGAAAAGTTCAGTATTTTGTCAAACCTCAAAAACCATATTTACCTCTGAAACATTAAAAGGTTTACACAAAATGACCAAATATTCCCTACAAATCCAGTCAGGTAACCCTTGTAAGGCAGAGTGTTTTTCAAAGAGCACAGAACAGCTGTGACCTGGAGCAGCAGGACAGTTACACATAGCTGGACCCAGTGCCCCAGGCCACCTGTGTCCTCCCAGAGCAAGGACCAGGCAGCACCCTTGTAGTGGTGAATGAGGTGACCACGGTGAATCAAGCCACCTTCACTCAGTCTGAGCCTGGGGTCTGGAGAAGTGTCACTTCACTTGCTACCTCACCACAGCCAGGCAGCCCTGTCTATCCCCAAAGACACTGGGAGGCTGGACAGGAACAGAGCTGCTTTGCCCCCTGACACCCAGTGCAGGCTTCTGCACTTCCTTTAATGCCCCCCAGGACTTCAGGTCTCTGACACCTCGGCCATCACAGTCTACACCACAGCTCGCAGTTAAGACACCCAGAGTTGCCTGAGGAGGCAGCCAAGTGTATCTCCAACACTTACAGGTTAGCAGTGGCCAGTTCTGTCATGTAGGCAACAAGGACGCTGTGAGGCAGGAAACCTTAACCTGCCTCTCTTGACTCTGTGAGGTAGGAAGAAAACCTCTGCTGCATAACTGGGGGTGGGGGGTGTTGAACAGTTGCTGCACAGAAGAGCATTTCCACAGACCTATCCACACTAGGGGACAAGTGACCCTAGAATAATTACACCCTGGATGTGGTTCCAGGAAGCTGGGCAGTCTCCCCATCTCTGGCTAAAGAATGAAGACACAGAGACTCGTTCCACTGGAATGGTCTTGGTTCCCTTGAAACCCAGGGAGCTTTTCTGGAAATAACAGTCTTTTCTCCCAAGGTTCTCTGGGTATTGGCTTTAATTCATCACAAAGAACAAGATTACTACCAAGGATGAGAAGGGAAGGAACATGATTTCAGCTAACAGTGACTTAAAACCTGCTCTATTCAGGCAACACAGTGGCTCACCTCCTGCGAAAGTGACCGCATATTGAGACAGAGGTTGTTGTCCACACTTATCAACACCTTTTGTGCTTAAGCTTCCTAGAAAATGAAAATGCACTGCAGATGGTTTCTATCAGCTCAAAAAAATAATAGTCACTTTCAAAATCCCTGAAGTTAAAAAAGTACTTTTCACTGGGCTTTTCCTAAAGATAGATTGAATTTTACATGAAATAGAATTTACTTTTGTGAAATCTTACTTTAGTCCCACTGTGTTGTTCATAGTTTGACATCTGGGAAATTATTACTATTTTAAGGTACTTAATAAAACAGAATTTGACTTGTTCTACTTTTATCTCTAAGAGGATTCAAGATTTTCACAAGCATATACTCAATTCAGTGCTCTCCTATTACATAGGAAGGTAGCTATTCCTGTTGCAAACATATTTCAAGAACTGAAAACTAAAAATCAGAATATGCCAAAATTTCACACATTCAGCAGGAAGCCAAATTGAAAGTGACTGTCCAACATGGCTACTAGGAAAGCAAAAGGTTTCCAAGAGACCTGGTATTAGGGACAAAGCTCCTGTCAGTTCCCTGGGCTCAGGCTCCACCCAGGATTCTTTGCTGTGCAATTTGTCAGTTGCTTCCTTAAACCCAGTAAATGTTAAAGAGAAGCCAAGGAAATTAAATGTGAGTCAACAGCTGATATCATTCTTTTTAAGTTTGAGATGTAAGAGTGCAAGCCCTATACTCTCAGCCAGTTTCGGCATCCCATTTCCTCTACTGTTTTATTTACTGATGAAGCAGTAATAATTAACAGGCAGAAATACTCAAATGTCACTGCTCTAGGTTCACTGAGTCAGTCCAGCAGGTTCAATCCCTTCCTGCTTTCTGCATCACCTGACAGAAGACTCCCCCAGAACATGCACAGTCACCTTGAGGAAGTCACTGCACCTCTACAGGGCTCAGAGGTGTGGCCTTCCTCTCTGTCAACAGTGAGTGAGCCTGGGAACACCGTGGCACTGAGGCAGTGCGAGACCAGTCTAGATGGACAAAGCTTTCCTTCCTGTATTTAACAAGCTGATTTTGCCAAGCATTTTTGACTCGTTTAGTAAAATGTGTCCTTGCCTGTGGGAGACACCTGTGAAAAAAACAGGCATTACTCTAAGTGGACCCTGAAGGAGCAATTAAGTCAAGTCCCTCTTTGCTGGGACTTGGCTGTCATGGGTGTTCTACAAAGGCCAGTTCAGTCTTCACTCCAATGTGCAGAAATAGTGGGAGCCCCAGTAGAGTCACAGGTAGCATACTGTGTCCCTGGTCAAAGAGGCTGGGGCGGGGCAACCTAGGCTCAGGTACTCAGAGCAATGAGTTCACCCCTTGTACTGGGGGAGCTTTGGGCCAGCAGCTGACATCTATGAGCTGCTTCACATAGGTCCAGAGGCTGGGCCAACGTCCCTCTGCTGGCCCACATACCCCACCCCTTTTCTGGAGCTTGTCCCTCACCATCCCTCAATGTCCCTTGTCTCTGCCAAGCTACTGTCCCCATAATTTCTTTCTGTCCAAACATGCTAGAAACATGTTATCCAAACATGCTACAAACATGAAATGAAAAGAGAAAATAAGGGTGAACTTAGTGTTATATATTTTCTCACAATAAAAAAGGAACTTTTTATCCAGCAAAATTCTTTCAAAGATGAGATGTATTGCCAAATAACAAGAATGGAGGCAATTTCCTGGTGGCAAACTCATCTTAAGAGGAATTCTAATGGGAGCTTTTCAGGCTGAAAGCTGATGAAAACATCAAATAGTAATGTGAATCCACCCCAAGAAATAAAAAAAAGCTGCAAAGGTAGTTCTGTGGATAATTCCAAAAGCCAATATACTTGCGTATTTTTCTCCCTTCTTCACTTAACTAACTTAACAAGAATTTGTATGTAATAAGATATACTCAGTAGTATTGTTGGAGCTTTAATAGACAGGATGCAGCACATTTACATAAGAGCTCAAAGGAGTGAACAAACGGGAGTGAAGTTGTACAGTAAGGAAACTCACGCCTGCAGAAGACATCAAGACAGCAAGAGTTGACAAATGAGAAGTTCAAGATGACATATTCTATAGGTATATTTTTTTCTCTCAGTCTTCTTTAAAAAATATAAAGCTGAGTAAGGCAATTGTCAGGTTTTGTACATGTATAATATAATAGTAATAGGGGAAAAAGAGAGAGAAAAGAAATAAACCTGTATTTGGATAGTATTTTATATCTTATTAGAATTGTTACAATAAATTTGAGGTAAATGCTAGTAAGTTCAAAAATATATTGTAAACCCTAATTCATCAAATAAGAAAATAACTCACAATAGAGCAAAAGCAAAAATAATTAAAAGAATTTCAATGTTAAAAGTTATCTACTCAGTACAAAGGAAAGTAGTAAAGGAGGAACAAAAACAAAAAGAGGAAGGATGTCTTTCCATTTTCTGATATCCTCATTGGTCTCTTTCAGAGTACTAGAGTTTTTATCATAGAGGCATTTCACTCCCTTGGTTAGGCTGAGTGCTAGGTGTTTATTTTTTTTAAGCTTCTGTGAATGGGACAGTTTTTTTAGTTTCTTTTTCTGTGGCTTCATTGTTGGTATACAGAGATACCATTGATTTTTGTGTGCTGATTTTGTATCCTGCTACTCTGCTGATCTTATTAGTTCTAAGAGTTTCCTCCTGGAGTTATTTGGGTCTTTCATGTCAAGGATCATGTCGCATATGAATAGGGATTGTCTGACTTCTACTTCTTTCTTTTTCTTATTTGATAGCTTTGGCTGAAGTTTGAATATTGTATTTAACAGGAGTGGTGAGGGTGCACAGCCTTGCCTTGTTCCTGATTTTAGAGGAAATACTTTCAAGGTTTCCCCATTTAATGTAATGTTGGCAATGGGTTTGTTATAAATTACCTTTATCAGATTGATATAAGGTCCTTCTTTACCCATTTTTATTATGAAAGGATGTGTGATTTTGTCGGAAGCCTTTTCTGAACCTATTGAGATAATCATGTGATATTGTCCTTGCTTCTGTTTATGTGATGAATTATATTTATTGGTTTATGTGTGCTGAACCATCCTTGCATCTCCAGGATGATCCTGACTTAGTCGTGATGTGTGATCTTTTAATGATTTGTTGCATTCTGTTAGCAAGTATCTTGTTGAGGATTTTGACAGCTATGTTTATTAAGAAGACTGGCCTGTAGATTTCCTTTTTAAATTAAATCCTTGTCGAGTTTTGGTATCAGGGAAATGCTAGCTTCCAGAAATGAATTCAGCAGTGTTTCAAATTCAGGGAAGAATTCAGAGTACTGGTGCTAGATCTTCTCTGAAGTACTCTTAGAACTCTATAGAGCATCCGTCTGATCCTGGGCTTTTCATTGTTGGTAAAGTTTTTAGTATTGTTTCTTGTCTTGTCAAAATTTTTATATCTTGGTAGAATTTTGGTATTTTATATGTGTATAGGAACTTGTCCACTTCTTCTAGGTGCTGCAAATTATTGGGATATGTTTTCAAAGTAGTTTTTTATTATCCTCAATTTTGATAGTGTCTGTTATGATTTCACCTTTTAATTTTAATTGCATTACTTTGCCAAATAATTTACCAATCTTATTTATCTTTTTAAGGAACCAACTCTTGGATTCATTAATCTTTTTTTCTTCTTTTTCCTTTTTTGGTACTGGGGATCACACTCAGGTCCTTTCTCTTCCCAGGTAGTCATGTTGCCACTGAGCTGTCTCCCCAGTTTTCATTGATCTTTTGTACTACCTCTTGTTTCAATTTCATTAATTTCCATTCTGTTTTTTTTTTTTTTTTTTTTTTTTTTTTTTAGTCCCTGTGCTTGTGAGGCAGGCAGTGGCTAAATCCATGGGCCCATTCTGATCTTTTTTTTTTTTTAATTGAGTTTATTGGTACATTTTATGTATACAGTAGAGTTACATTAATTATTGGGATCGTGTACCTTTACATGACATGTGGTATTGGTTCTCATTTTTTCCCCTTTTCCCTGCCCTCCCTTCACCCCCTCCTCCCTTCCCCATTTACAAACACTTTATTTCCATTTTTTTCATTTTCTCATATTTTTCCCTTATTACCTTTCCCCTACCCTTCCCACTTTCCCTACACCTTCAGTCCTTTTCTTCCCATTTCACAATGTCCATTACTACTGATCTTTGTAATTTCTTACTTTTACTATTTTTAGATTTGGACTATTCTTGTTTATCTCAGACCTTGAGATACATCACTAGGTTTCGGTGATTGCGCTATTTTTTAAATATGAGCAATCGCAGCTATAAGCTTCCCTCTTAGAACTGCTTGTTGACGCTTTTTTAAAGGATAAAATAAGTTTTTATTTATAGTCTTATAGTAGAGGGTAAAGTCTTAACTTGCAAGACAATTCCTCAGCAGTATGGACCATGTATTTTTTATTTCCATGGAATGGAATCAAACACAGACAGAGACTACAGAGTATACACTAGAAATCAGCAAATGCCAGGAACAGAGTAGGAAAAGGACAAAGAAATGAGTCCTAAACACACAATACTCCTTCACTGGGATCTGCTGACAGCAGCCAGAAGCAGGGTTGGATCACACAATGGAGATAGAGGCCAGGATAGGAGGAAAGAAAGCGGGGTGAGAGAAGAGGGGAGGGCCACACTGAGGTGTGGGCTTAGTACCAGGTAAACTGCTCTTGGTATTTACATTACAAAAATCAGTTGGCTCTATTTCTTAGAAATTACACATGAAAAGAAAAGGAAGATTTGATTGTTACTTTATGAATCTGTCACTTTGATATTCTGACATCATCCGAAACAGGGATGCTCACTCAGATTCAAATTTCAGTACACTTTTAATGGATGAATTGTATGGCATGCTGCTAATTACAACTCCTTAAAGCTATGAAGAAGGAAGTACTGATCTACTTCAAGTAAGGCAATGAGTTGATTTGGTACAGGAATTAGGTAGGATACTGTTGCTATAACCTATATAGGAGATGCAGGGGGCCTGAACTAGGGTGGAGACAGAAGACAACATGTAGACAAGTTTGGGAAATTATCACGTGGTGAAGTTTTTATGAAACAAATGGTCCATATTCTGTATAAGTTCAGTCCTTGTGGCTTCATGACATGTAACGAAATTCTCAGAATGTTCATACACCACTTCTAGGTTCCTGTCCTAAGAAAAACTTTAAGTGTTTTATGCACAAATTATGTACAGAATCATTTTAGTGAAAACAACCTAAATGTCCAATAATAATGAACAAATGAGGAAATGGTGGCATATCCATATACTCAAAGATTCTGCAGTTAAAATACATTAAATTAAATTGCACAGGAAAGTGTATGTTGTGACATTAAGGAAAATGGAAATATGGCCCGAAATTGCAGATACAATGTACTCTTAATGTACAAAACTTCTGCAAAACATGGTGCTTTTTCTATGTGTTGGTCATTTTGCTTGTGTCAATCCTTTCTTTTTTACGTTTCTAAAACAACAGTTCATACTTTTGTCAGAAATACTACTATAAAGTATTTATTTTTAAAAAAACAAAACAAAATAGCCAGTTAATTCTTGGACTTGAAGGGCAACTCCACAAATACACATTCCCGGGTATGGATTTCCGGGAGCAAAGAACCCTGGAAGGGCTGGGCAGTCAGCAGCCCCACACCCCGAGTCCTCCCAGCCTGCAGTCCAGGGCCTTGGCTCCCCCACTGGATGGACACAGGCATCCTGCTGAGCCAAGTCTCTCCCTGTGGCGGTGAGAAGACAGGTGGCGCCCAGCTCCTGAAATGGGGCGCTAGCCTTGGCCTCTGCCCTTGCCTGACTGCCTACACCCCCTCGCCTCGCTCTTGCTGAGCGTGTCTGCGCCCAGCTCTGCGCAGCGATTATCAGAGCTCACGCCCAGGCCAGGGGAGCAGCACCAAAACTGGAGCTCAGGTTTGCCCCAGTGGCCACAACCCCACCTCCGCGCCTCCGCCCTCCAGGTCGCCCGGTCTGAGGTGGGGCGTCGGGCCCGCGTGGGTCCGCCCCTCCTGGCCACCCGCGCTGGAGAACCTCAACCCGAACCCCCAAGCCAGGACTCCTCCCTGTTCCCCCGGCCCAAGGCTCAGAGGCTGCCGGGGGGGGGGCACCCCGGGATCGGGTGGGATGGAATGGGGTTCCCGAAGGAGCACCTAGTTCCCGGGGTGGGATTCCCTCAGGGCGCCCCGCTCCAAGGCCCTGCACGGGCAGAAGTCACTGGCTGATGAGGCAGGCAGGTGCAGGGCAGCAGGAAAGAGTAGAACGACTGCGGGAAGAAAATTGGACAGCGGCGAGGTGGCCCAGTCAGTCCCAGGGCTGCAAAGACGGAGACGGAATCTCACGGACCATGCAGGACGCGGGAACTGGAGACGCGGGAGCCACCACGACAGGACTGGGATAGGGTGTAAGTCAGGGAGGTGGCCGGGGGCGTGGCCGGGGCTCAGCTGACGGGACTGGAGGTGGGGCGGGCCTTTAGGGGTGATAGCGGTTTGTGGTTAGGGGCAGGGCTTGGGCAGAGACTTGTTTCGGGGCCGCTGGGCGGGGGCTGCGTTAGGGGTGAGGCCCGCAGCGAGAGGGTCGCTGCCCATCAGGTTCCGAGGACTGCTGGACTTGGAGCTGAGCTCCTGGCTCCCCAAGCCCCACGCCCCGCCATGCCATCCTACACGGTGACTGTGGCCACGGGCAGCCAGTGGTTCGCCGGCACCGACGACTACATCTACCTGAGCCTCGTGGGCTCGGCGGGCTGCAGCGAGAAGCACCTGCTGGACAAGGCCTTCTACAACGACTTTGAGCGTGGCGCGGTGAGTCGGGAACTGGACCGGGACGGGGACCTGCTGGCGGACGGAGGCGGGGGCAGTGGAGGGGACAGAGAGTGACACTGTGCACTGTCATTGTCTATGCAGTGAGGCTTCTCTGTCTCTGGGACAGGACAGGGACAGGGACGGGGCCTGCGGACATGGGTGGGGAGAACGGAGGGAACAGGGAGTGACACCACACACGGTCTCTGTCTTCGCAGCACAGCCTGGCTTCTCTGTCTCAGTGTGGCTTCTCTGTCTTGGGGACCTGGAGCCAGAACTTCAGGTCATGCTAGGGAGGGGGCGCTGAGTCCTGGGCTTGCCGAGACAGACAACGTGAGGGTAGTGCATCGGAGTCCGCGGCTCCATTCCACCCTGGCTTGTGCATTGGCATACTCAGTCCTTTCTCTGGCCTCAGTTTACCCATTGTAGAGTCGATGGCTGGTACTTGAGACAAGGGGGAGCACTGTCCCCTCTGGTGGCTGGAGTGGCTGATGTCTTTGATGCTCAGGGTGAGTCCCAAGGGACTTCAAAGGCAAGGAAGAGCAAATCCAGCCAGGGGTGGAGGGGAATGAAGCCCTCAGCCCTTCCCAATAGTAGACACACAGGGGGAAGGAAGAAGGGCCTCCCTTACTGCTCCCCAGTAGAGACCAGAGCCAGGCATGGACAGCCTTCACCTTCACCGACCTTCATGCACCTCACACATCAGGGCTGTGGTGTCTGTGAGGGAGAGAGCTGGTTCCAGAGCTGCCCCTGATGCTGAGGGCGAAGATCCTAGCCCATGGCTCTCTTCAGGGTGTGGGCCAGCAGGGGTTCAGCATCTCTCCCAGTACCTGGTACACAGGAAGTTCGCCAGTGTATCTGTGCCAATGTCCAGATACACGGGTGCTCAGGGAATATCCATTCCTTTCCACTGTGCTCAGCTTCTGAATCTGACCAGAAAGAAAACAGACTTTACCAGATGCCTTCTGACTAAAGGTTCATTATTAGTGAATCCATATGAAATTTCTTAGAATTCACTATTTGTGACCAGTGCAACTGGCGGTTTGGTGTTTCAGCTGAATATTTCTTGGATAAAATCTATGAAGTGTGTTTCAGGTCTGCAGAGCCTGCAGGCCATAGCAGTCTGCTGCTGTAGATTCCATCCTCCCAGAGGGCTTGATCCTTCCCCGCAGCTGGAAGCCCACTGTCCCCTGACTTGGGACATAGCGAGGCTCAGAGGGCTGTGTGTGCCACTCAGGAAAGCATAGCCATAACCTTGGTCACTACTTAGTCACCTCAATCAGGGAGCTGGCCCTGAAGGCCACAGTGCAATGTGGCCAAACATGTCACCATTTGGGAGGATGATGCTGTCTGCCATTTCCTAGCGGACACCTTCATTATGTCCATTTTTTCATGGATTTCTCAACACAAAAGACAGACAAGCAATTGGACCCTGCAGACCCTGTTCTCTTCCTCACACCACAACATTCTAGAGCCATAGGCCATAGGCATGCAGCTAGGGAACCCCCTGGATGGGTCCTCCAGGAGATGGGGAGGGCAGGAGTGGCCATCACGGGTAACTAGGTGGACAGTGGCCTCTGTTCTGCAGTACTCCCTTTTCTCTGTCCCCCCACTCTGAGGAGTCATTTAAATGACATTGTGATTAAACCCCTCATCAGGATCCCAGAGGCAAATTCCTAGAGAGATTTGCATGTCATATTTCCCTTGGGCTGAGTCAGGAGGGGCTCTATGCCACCAGGTGGGGGCCAGTTGGGTGTGAAAGACCTTTGAAAAGTGAGCATTTGAGAAAGTTCCTGTTGATGCAAAGTTACCCCATGCTGGTCTTGCACAGCCTAGAGCTACTTCCTCTTCTCTGGACAGTGTGTCTGACAACAAGACATCCCTTTTGGGCAGAGATTAAGACCAGCTTGGAGGAAGTCTGGCAAGGAGATAAAGCTTCACTTCCTGCTTGGAAGAGTGCTTGCAGTCGCTTCTATTCAGCACAGTAGAGCAAAAGCCAGGAAGGTGATTTCTATCTGCTCGTTACATCCTTTCAGGCTGTGGGTAGTCAGCACCTCTCTCCCTCAGTGCACAGCTTGGACAGGACTGGTTTGCTTTCCTTCTTTCTTTTACAACAAACTGAGGTACAAAACCTTGATTATTCTTTCCTGCACAGTGACTCAGGTCAGGACTGGGAAGGAGTCCTTTGCCATGGCTCCTCCTGTAAGTGGCACAGGTCGCTGATTCCCTCCCCACTTAGGAGAGCCTAGGTCCCACTCACCATAGCCTCTGCCCAGCAGCTGCCTAACTTCAAGCACATTTGATAAATTGCTTTGTTCCTTAACTCCATAAATGGAAGGTAGTCAGAGTCAGATGGGATGACTTATAGGACTGGAGACTTCTGGGGAGCCTTGGTCAGCCCATTTCACACCAGGACAGTGCTGTGAAGAAAGCTCAGGGAGAGCTGTGCCCAACCTATGTGAGGCCCTGGCTCCATCCCATCATGATGAAGGGAGGAAGGGAGGGAGAGAGAATGGAGGAATAGATATTTAATATATGATTCTTGGACATATTTAGGAAGTATGAGTTAGTCATGATAATGCTTCTTACATATATCCATGAATATCATATATTCATACATATATGAATATTCTTATATTTATGAAGGACAAATTCTAGAATATCTCCTCAGGAAGAAAAATGTGTGCATGGAGAGTAAATACTTCTTCCTTGAAGTCCTCAGGCTTGTTCTGTGTCCCTGCCCACCTATTCCCCACACCCTGGCCCCCTCTTCCTGAGTCCCTACTTCCCCCTCTGTCCTCCAGTCTCCCTGACGGCCAGCCCCAGCTCTGTCCCATGTTGACCTGTCTGCCCCTAAGTCTCCCGAGCCACTACCCTCTCCCTCTCTCTGCCCCCTGGGTTTCCTTCTTTTTTGTCTGCCTCCTAGGATCCCTCCCTTGAGTTCCCCTCCAGGACAGGTGGCCCAGGTCTTTTGCTCCATGGAAACCTTCTCTTCCTGTCTCTGCTCCGAGACTCATGCATGAACAAATGCCCTTTCTTAAAAGTTGATCAAAAAGTCAGATGGAAAAGATCAACCAACACTTTGATGAGATGTAGCCACGTACCACACAGCCACAGGTGGCATGTGTAATGGTGGCCTGTAGGGTGATGGTAGGGAAGAGAACTCCTGTCCCCTGTATTGTTGCTGTGCCTATTCAGATGTGCTTAGATCCATGAGCACTTCCCCTGTGCTGCAGTTGCCCACAGTACTGGCATAGCATCTTGTTGCCCGTGCGGCTAGGACAACAGGTGGCCATGCCATCTAGGATTGCACAGCACTTGCCATGATGTTTCCACAGTGGCTTTATTGTCTTGCCATGTCCCTGTCCCGCAGCTGCACTAGTGACTGAATCCCAGAGCTCTAGGCCCATAATCCACAGCAGAGTTGAAAGCAGCAAGTACAGTGACACCAGCCCTTCTGGACCTGAGTCTGGTGATGTCCATACCTCAGTCTCTCCAACATCTCACCTCTGCCTCCAGGACCTCTGTGCTGGGCCATCCATGCCCCCATGAACTCTTGCTATGGAATCTTGCTCCTGAGGCTCATTGCATCTGAAATGCCCCCCATACCTCCTCTCTCACCTCTGTTCCTGACCCTCTCACCCCTGAATCTGACCAGTCCCTAAGAGCAGCCTCAGCCTCCTTGTCTCTCAAAAGGCCTCACAGTGTCCTCCCTTGCAGTTGATCCAGGGCCAAGCCAGGCCTTCTGCCCTCAACCTAGTGCCTCTCTGGATATTTGGCCACCAGGATTGGATGGGACCTCACACAGGTGTAGGTTCTAGTCATGGGGTGGCAATTCCTCCTGGGCCCCATAGCAGCTGACCTCTCTGGGCCTCAGTTTCTCTCAGTGAAATGCGCTGAGTGTTCACTGAGCACCCGATATGGGCTGTGCCCTATGTATCTCGTCCTCCACACAGAATTCTCACGCATACATGCATGCTGTCAGAGAGGAAGCAGAGACCCATGTTTGCTGTCTGACTGTGGGCCCACCATCCTCCTGGAGGAGGCTTTCCTCTGTCTTGGGGTTCAGAGCCACAGACCCCAGACTGTGCTAAGACTTCCCGAGTTGGATTCTGGCTGTTCCCTCCAGGCCTGAGCTGGGCCAGAAACACCAGCCTGTGGCCTAGTGCCACCCTGGGGAGATGTCCGTGGCAGATGGAGGCACTCAAGGTCTGGGACTTCGCCTGGGGAGGTGCTATGGGGGACCAGGGTGGTCCAATTTTCTTGTGACTGTACCACAAAGGGCTAAAGGGGCACCCTGTTGTCCCTTCTTTCAGAGAAATGACTCCATCTCTTCCTTGTGGGCTACCACCGCCAGCCAGATAGCTGCCCCTTTGCCCTCCCCTCAGAGAGGGCCCTCCAGGCCCTTATGCAACTGTTACTTTAGAAAGGACAACACGTCCCTAGCCTTCCTGGCCTCCATCCCAGATTCTCTCACCCCCAGGATCCCCAGGAAAGCCACTTCCCCTGTAGCAGCTGTGGTGCCGCCAGCTCTCCAGTCCTGACCACATGCTGACTTCCCCCAGCCGGCCTACCCGGAGGGCAGCCCCTTCTACACCCACACAGGAACTCCCAGCAGGCTCTGAGTGAGGGTTTGGGTGCACACAGGGCAGTGTCCCCTCCACACACAGCCCTGGCTGCTCTGCCTGGTACAGGGATGCACATGCATGGTGGTGGGACCCTGGCTTCCCTGTGCCCAGGTAGAGTGGGTCGATGGCCCAGGACCCTCTGCTTTGGGGGAGTGAGGACCACACAGCCAGAGTCACCCAGACATCCAGTCACTTTGACTTCACAGTAATCCTGCCAGCTAGGTTTTATCTTGTTTGAAAGATGAAGAAACAGCCTCAAAGTGTGAGGCATCTGGCCCAGGCTCAACCATCACTCTGGAGCTAGGATGGTAACTCAGAGCTCAGACCTGCAGTGCTAACTTGTGCCTCTGGTCACGCCACCCTCCATTCCTCATTGTGCTGAAGTCTCTTTGGATCCAGTGTTGTTCAGGACCATCCTGTCCTCACCCTGCTCTTCAGACCAACTGTAAGCATCTGGCTGTTGTTTTGGGTTTTTGCACAGCTCCAATCCCCCTCCTCTCCCACTCTGGAAGTGGCCCCCAGGAGACAAGACAGCCCTTCCTCTCCCAAACCCTGGCTCACAGCCCAGTGCCCTGGGCCCACAAGCTCATCCCTGGGCTCCACCTATGGCACAAACAGGGCCGTGTCTGAGGTCCTCAAGCCCACCTCAGTGAGCTGTCCATGCAGCCTCTCTGGTGGCTCCTGCTCTCTTATACAAGGGCTCTTTCTGAGGCAACTATGAGACCTGTCCTTTCCCTGCAGGGACCAGAGGCTCCTACACTTGAGAAAGGACCAGGATGTGTTATCCAAGAATCAGCATGGCTTCTGTTCTCAGGGACTGTCCCTAACTGACGACCTAAGCCCAGACCACAGGGCCAAGGGAGGGAGCTTCTGCTTTTGACCACAGCGTCTGGCCTGGGCTACAGCGTCTGGCCTGGGCCATGACCACCACATGCCAGCTGCTCTGTATGCTCATAGCCAAGAGGTCTGCAGTCTCCAACTTCCCAGTGCTCTTGGGAAGCCACCCAGAGTTCTCTGAGCAGCTGTTGGGGCAGGAAGAGATAGGGACAGTGGATCACATGAGGGTGAACACCCCAGCCCTCCCCCCAGAACTCTGGGGCCAGGGAAAGGGTTAGGGAAACCCAGCCTGGGAAGTGCCTGCTCATCACTGAGGCCAGCACAGTGCTTGAGCCCCACCTGTCTCCTGTCTGCTCCCCAGCTGCTTCACACCAGCCATGCAGAAGCTGAGGCACTGCTGCCAAGTCTGCCGGTGCCCTGGGGCTGGGAGCAGAAGTCCACCATGCCCAGGGAGCCCAGCAGTTCAGTCCCAGGGACCTGGGTGGCAGCCTAGGGTACCACCTTCCAGTAGTAAAGTAGCCAAAACCTACCAGGAGATGGTCTGTTTGTCCTTGGCATCTGCCTGTGGCTGTGACTTGGGCTGGACCACCTGCCTGTCCCTGAGCCCCATCTGCCATCTCCTTCCCTGGCCCTAATGAGAGCTGAAGAGCTATAAAGGACTCTCACCACCTCAGCCACAGCCTCGGAGTGGCCAGACACAGTCTCAGATCACCAGTGTCCACCTACACATGCATAGGGCCCTCTGCTGTTCCCAGAAGCACACAGTCTTGCAGTGTCAGGCACCGGGTGAACATCAAGGCCAAATGAACTAAGAGGTTCACAGTAAGCAGGGCTCATTAAGAATCTCAGCTAGGGCTAAGCTTAAACTGAAGCGAGTTTGGAGGATGCCAGTGGAGCCCAAATCTGCAGAAACATTTCCAGGTCCATGGCACTTGCACATCAGCAGGAAGCGCAAGCCCGAAGGTCAGGACCCAGCTTATAGAAATGGGACGCTGGCCATCAGACACTGAAGAAGAAAGCAGAAAGGAGAGAATAAAAAGAAACATCATACATGGCCATCTTCCAGCAGTTCTTCAGATAGTAGAACATATAGCTGAAAGAAAGGTGGAAGGAAGTCAAGATCAACGTCAAGATCTTGGTCCAGAGATCTTCAACCTCATTCTCATTCTTATGATAGAAGATGCAGGCATTGGTCAAGCAGTAGCTCTTCTCATGGTGCTAGAAGAAAATGAAGTTGAAGTCATTCAAGAGGTTGAAGGAAATCTTACAGAGTTGAGATCTAGGTCTAAAAGCAGAACAAGAAGGTCCAGGTCAAGACCTCGTCCACAATCCCATAGGTGAAACAGTGAAAATGATTGAAAGTGATTGAAGCTATTGAAAGTGATTCTTTTATTCAGCAGAAATTCAGATCAAGTAAAGAAGTCAGAAAGTCAGTGGGACCTAGTAAAGTGAAACATACAACTTCAATATCAGGAGCAGCATCTGTAGTTGATGATCCACCCAGTGTCAAAAAGAAATAGACCCTAGCAGCATCCTTACTGCTATCAAGTACCAAGATAACAATTCTCTGGCTCATCCATATTTATTTATTGAAAAAGCTGAAGCTGAGGGGGTTCAAGAGATGAATTGCTCTCCAAAAAGAGAGATTAATGGGCAGTCCTGTGGCCTAAGTAGTGATACATTGATGGCTAAATCAAAAGTAACTGAAAATTTAGGTTTTGAATCTCAATATTAACTTTTAGTCTTAAAAAGAACTTAGCTTATTATGTAAAATATATTTATATCCTCTCTTGTAGGCTTGAATATTTGTTGATTTGAACTGAATCAAACATTGTGAATATCAAAACTAGAACAACATTTTTTTTCTTTTTATTGAGTTTATTGGTACAATCTAGGTATACAATACAGTTACATTCATCATTGGGATTCTGTACCTTACATAATAGATCTTGATTCTCATTTTTTCCCCTTGTCCCTGCCCTCCCTTCACATTTTTCAGTCTCATATTTTTTTCCTCTCCCTTATTACCTTTCCCCCACCCTTCCCACTTTCCCTACACCTTTAGCCCTTTACTTCCTACTTGACATTATTAATTATCTCATTAAGATCCTGTGTACTATTATAGTTTTTCACACCAAAGAAACTATTTGGTATTTCAGTTAAAGAAATCTCTATGAACATTAAAAATAGGGAATCCTAAAATAAAACTAAAAAGAAAAGTAAAAGAGAAAAGGCAATGATGTAACATTAAAATAATCCTTAATTCTGGAGATGAAAATGGTCCGTGAACATATTTAAATTGCTTCTTGCTCTTATAGTCTTATCTTATTCTTTTTTTCATTATTTAGAGAATGCTTTATTAGTTTCTGTAATCAAACGCATGTAGATATGTCCTTACATATTTAGTACGATGTGTTACCCCTGTATACATGGAAAAAAAATAAAAAAATAAAACTGAAAAAAATTAACATTTCTAGACCAATATGGCTTTCCATTTCTGTACAATGTCAACTCAACACAGTAAATTGGGATGACGTTTTCCAAAGTTGGCAGCACCGTTAAAGTTTCCCAAAATCCAAAATAAGCAGTATGTAGTGCATCGATAGCAGCAACAGCTTTTCCAGGTTCTGCAGTCATCTGAACAAAATTATAGGCATTCAGCACATTCCATTAAAACAAAACAAAACAAAAAGAAAAGAATAATATTCAGAAAACAGCAAAGTTCTGTTGCTGTTGTGGTACCTGGCACCATTTGTTTTATTAGCATCTTAATCATCATCTGGAAAGAGAACATTCTAGAGTAATATCATTAAATGTAGCTCTGATAAAGCACAGTCCCTACTATGTATCATAAAGCAGGTATAAGATATTTTACATTCATAGAGGTATGATACAGTACCGTCCTACATCAAAAATACTAGAATCAGTTTTGGTTTGAAATTTACTTTGTCTGCCAATAAGATTGCTGCCCCTGTTTTTTTGCTGGGCTCCTGTCACATGTAGAACAACATTTTTAAATGCATGAAAATGTACTGTTAATAAAGCCATTCCTAAAAATATCAATGTTAAAAAAAAAAAAAAGAATCTTGGCTAAAGGGCTGTGATCAACTGAGATGTCTGGGACAGTTGCATGAGTTCAGGAAGTATGGCATGTATGTAGGCATGCACCAGTGAGATGCCAGTCTGCTGTGAAAAGAATAGAATCTTGACATCTGTGGCAGCATGAATGATCCTGGAGGTCATCATGCTAAGTGAAGTAGACCAAGCACAGACAGACAAGTACCACACATTTTCGCTCCCACATGAAGCCAGACAATGGGTTCCCTGGAAGTGGGAGGAGAATCATGGTCCCTGGAAGCTGGGAAGAGGGAATGGGGGCTGCAGCATGGGTACCACGGTGCAGAGTGGAGGGAGGAGTTCTGATGTTCTGCTCAGCACAGAAAGTGACTGTTGTGAATAATAAATCATTATAATTTCACAAATCTAAAGGAGGATTTTGAATGTTTCAAAGAAAGGCAAATGTTTGAGGTGGTGGAAATGTAATTACCTGGTTTGATCATGGCATATTATATATATGCATGAAAATATCACACCATATTCCATTTATGAACAATGGATATTTTTTTAAACTTAGCTAAATCAACCATGTGGATGGTAAAACTTTACCTCTGCCCATTTGGCTGGTCCTGAGAATTTAGTTGACCTAAGACAATTAGCAGGAGATGTACAGATTTTTTTCAGTACAAGGTGTACATGGCTCAGGGCCCCCAAAAGAAAACAAAAACCTGAAAATGCACCAAGAGCCAATCTCAAGTGTACTGAGCTGTGGTCAGGAAGGGGCTGGGCAGGGTGGTGATGCATGGAGGAGGGTCCTAGAGGAGAGGGCCAGGATAATGGGGTCACTTTTGCACCCACCCCAGTGACAGGCTACTGCTACCTTTGGAGTTGAGAGAATGCCTTTCCCAGGGGTCCAGTACTTTCTTTCATCACCATTATTAGTGCCCTTGAGTCAGGATGTTGAATCTGCAGAGCCTCTGTTAGGGTGGCATGTTCTTAACCTCTCTGAGGTCAGGCTCAGGGACCCTGATGGCTGACAGCCCTGTCTTCCTGCCCAGGTCGATTCCTACGAAATCTCTGTGGACGAGGAGCTGGGAGAAATCCATCTGGTCAAAATTGAGAAGCGCAAGTACTGGCTGCATGATGACTGGTACCTGAAGTATGTCACACTGAAGACGCCCCACGGGGACTATGTGGAGTTCCCCTGCTACCGCTGGATCACGGGTGACAGCGAGATCGTGCTGCGGGATGGTCGCGGTGAGCTCAGGACCCAAGCCAGAGGCTGTCCCCTGGGATGTCCTGTGCCTGAAGCCCCCCTGGGCGGACTTCTGCTCTGTGCTTTGATGCACCTGTAGGAGGTGCCATCCTCCTCCCTCCGATCCTGATTAGCCCAGGCTGGAAAAGAGGCCTCAGGACCAGCTGAGTCCCACTGTGCCCCCATAAGGAGTCAGGCACTGCTTCTGCTCGAACAGCCTTGACCACTTCCCAGGAACAGGGTTCTCTGGATCATTTCTTTCTTCAGAGAAGCTGTGGTACAGGAGATAAGACAATCATTACCCACTTTGTGATGAGGAAGAAAGTCCTCTAGCTGGTGTCTTTCCACCGTCAGACCACACTCCATGGTTCCTGATGTGGAGTTTTACTTAAGAAACCCAATTCCAGTGTTTCTCAACTGGATGTCTGGGACTAGGAGGATTTCTTTATTCCTAAACCTCAGGGCAGGAAAAACTCACAAAATTCACTTTATCTCGGGCAGCCAGGATTTGGAAGGTTGCAGAAAGAATAGATTAGAAAAGTATTTTTCCCAGGTAAAAAGAAAGAAATTTTTTTGAAAGAAAGAGTACATTCATCGTGTATATCCTTGTTTATCTTGTTGAATGTATACTTACCAACGTAAGTTGTTTTTTTTTTTCTGGTGCATGTAGGGGTGGACTAGAGATCCAGCTCAAGGCCTTGCACATACTGGGCGAGTGCTGGACCACTGAGCTACATCTACAGCCCTCACAGCAATTGTTTATTCACACTCCTCTCCGAAACACTTGGTAACGCCATTGTGCTAGGTACACATAAATGTCATTTTGTCTCTTGTTGGAGTGCAGGTAGTGAGCGAGGTAAATGAGAGATGATATTGGAACTTTGCAGAGAGAGGCATCGAATGTCACAAGGACATTGGAGCTGAGAGCCAAGGAGTGAACCAGGAGTCTCATGCTGGCACTCTGAATACTCCTCCATCACTGCGTTTCATGGGTCCTCATAGCACTCACCACACTGCACATCATACGGCATGCAAAAGCCCTGTCCCATAATTAAGACAAAACTTGTGGAATTCGACACAACTCAGGACTTTCCTAAAATATAAGCACAGAGCCCTGTTTTCTACTACTGTTTAAAACAAGGTCAGGGCCCCCATGTGTTTCAGGACACAGGCTGAGCAGTATCTATTTTAAAGTGTACATTACGTAGAAAAAAGCTGCTTCTCTTAAATCACTGGCTTAGTTTTTCATGGTTTCTCTTGAACCATAATCAAATCACTCCTTTCCCATAGCATTAATCTCTTTTGTCCTAAAAGAAAATGAAGCACTGTTTATTTGTTTGTTTTATACTTTGTTCTTCCTCAAAAGACCTTATTTCCAACAAAGGGGAAATCTATGATACACTCAATTTTATTTACTGTTAATTTTATTTGCTATTAATTACTACCCATTTCCTAGAAAGGCTTGACTTTATTTCTTTTCATAATGTATTACACCTAACAGAAACTTAGATCATATCCCTCTAATCTTTGCCTTGGCTTTGGGATTAGAGAGGAGTGTTGGAAACATGTTGCTTATTTCTCTGTTCCCTTCCTAACGTGGCTCTCTCTCCCAGTATTGTTGTTAACTGCCCAGGTTTTAATGAGATCACTTACTCATTTATATGAATCCAAGAAATCTTTATCGTCTACCTGCTCTGTTCCAAGCACTACTCTAACATCTAGGATTGAGGGGTGCATGAGACTGACAAGCTCCTGGGGGCAGATACTGGACGAACATGGAAATAAGTTAACAACAGTGCCTCAGAAACAGGCTAAATGCTGTGATCATGGCTTTTATCTCCCAGAGTGGTAGGCTTAGAGGGCTTCTTTACGGAAGTGACTTCAGTGGAGAACTGGATGGGGAGGAGCCAGCTGATTTCTCTGGATCCAGCTAGGTGAGTGCAGAGCATACTAGAGAAGTCTGGAGTACTCTTTTTCCGCAGATTCAGTTTTCAGGAGTGAAAGAGGTTTTTCCATTTTTAGCATGGCATGTCTCAGGTAGTACTGGGGCTTCTGGATTTAGCTGTGTGCTCTGTAGCACAGTTAAAGTTCACAACTCGGATATTTCTGTGAGTTCATAGTCTCAGGGAGGACTCTTGTTTGCCAAGTGGGGTGTTGAAGGGCTTCTCTGTTTCTGCTGTGTTGATACTTTTGAAGCTCTCCTAAAGAGCAGCATTTCTGTGTGGTTTGCTTTGAACTTTAAGAGTTAGACCAATTTCAGTGAACAGATGCCATCATAATATACTAGTTAATTTACACAGATGTCAGTAGTTCAGATGCAACATTTGTCTCCTCGGGCACAGGCTCAACTGTATTTGACTCTAAAAGCCCCACACCTTGCTTGGCAGGTCAGTACTAGTAACTACTTTTTATTTGTCTAAGTCAATTTCCTTTTAGTTTAAATACTAGCTTTGTCTTTAGAAATAAGAAATCTCAAGTTGAAAGCCCACTGAATTTATGAATTTAACAACAGTGAATTGTAAAATTCATATGAGGATAAACAGAACAAATCTAGCTCACTTTTAAAGTTTAACATTACTCTAAAAAAAAAAAAGACAAGCAGAAGAAACACCTTATTCAATAACTGCTCAACAATAGGCTGCAGAGAAGTCTTTCTCATTTATCATGTAGCATTCTGGCCGCAAAGTAAAACATTAATAGCATCTGAACCTTCCTCTCATCCCAGTAAACCCAACCCTACCAGCCAGAAGCAGAAGTCTCATGAAGAGGTGTAGAGGAAGATAGCATATGCTCTAGTTTTCTGTTTTAATGGACTCTGGAATATATCTTTGACCTGAGACATAGGCAAAGTTTAAATCCAGTCCATATTGTGTTAGGCTGTTGGTCTCCCTTTTCTGAATAACTCCTAACTCTTCCTTTTCCGCTTAAAGGCTGTGGAGGTATCTGTTGTTCTCATACAGGGAGGCTACAATATGGAAAGTGGCTGCATGGATTCTAGGAATTGCTTGGCCTGTATGCAGGGCCAGGCCCAGGTGGGCAGAGACTTTGGGGAAGCTGATGAGTGAGAAAGTAGGGAGCATGTGTCCATTGCACCTACTAGGACATGCTAGCTTCTGCTCTTGATAGATTTTTCTGCCTTGACTCTGCTTCCAAATTTCTAGAAAAATCAAATGCTCAAGGATCTGGGCTGTGTCTTGTCATTTGCATCTTGCTGGCCATAGTTTGGGAGCTCATTATAGAGTAGGAGTAACCCCCTACAAACCTCTTGCTGCCCCCCTGCCCCTGTAATGTAGTGGTCCTGCTGCCTCCACAGCTCATGGAACAATGGGGTAAAATCCCGGTATTGCTGGTCCAAAAGCTGATGTAGTCATAACAAGGGGTGGTAATACAAATTAGGCTGTTAAATGCCATAGTTGTTCTTTGAGACTAGTGGGAGGCTCTGAAAGTAGCTCCTCCTGAGAGAATCTGACTGCAATCTCGTCTGTGAGCACCTTGGAGAAGGGTGCTTGAGAAACACTTTTTCCTTAGGCTTTGGGAAGACTGAGTGAAAGTCATCATCATCCAGAAGTTATAGGGGTGACAAGCCTTTTTCATAAAGACTATGCTCTGGTCATCAAGTGGGTTCTCATCAAGTTTTTTATTAGGACTTATAACCACTTTCTTATCACTGAAGCTGCTCACCTTTGGGACTGGCTATTTGTGAGGATCAGAGGTGACACTGCTGGCTGGCATTCTGCCAGGGTTAGGGCATACTGCCCCTCTTGGTTTTGCACTAAGGGCATTCTTGCCCTTTTCCCCAGATTCCCTGGAAAATCACTGAAGGGCCTTGCTCTTCAAACCCATTACTCATTTTTTGGAACTTCTTTGGTTCCTCATTCTTACTTTGTCCCTAATCTGAAATTCATTTTTTAGGGTTACAGGAACTCTGTTTGGAATGAAGGTGGTACATGCCCTCTTGAAAAGCAGTCTTTTAGACAGGATGGTGGCACGAATAGCAGATCCCATGGACTAAAGCATGTGGATCATAAGCTTTTGGAGGGTGCCCTATCCACACCTGGCCTAAGGGCAGCTCCAGTGGTAGTAGAAATCAGGTAGCTCCAACACCTTAGGAAATTTCCTCCCATTTTTTGCCTGTGTGTCACCATCTTCAGTGTTGTGGATTTGTCAAAGTCCTCCTGCTTTGACTCAAAAGCAGTTAGGAGAAGTCTCAGTGATTTAGAATTCTGAGCCCTCAAGGTTCCCCAGATTGTCAGGTGCTTTTTTGGTTTTGTATCTACTGCATTTTGTAAAAATGTCAATGTTTGATGGAATGGAACTTTTTAAAACCTGACCCTTTAGCACAGAGAACTGGAGATCCTACCCCATCCTATCATTTCCTGTGCTGTCCTATTCCATACATGATTCTCTGCTTTTCAGGAAATTGGGGCTCCTCCCATTGATGATTATGTTGACTCTGATCTTTGGCTTTGCCCATACGTGATTGTGATCCCATCCTACCTGCTCTGACAAGTGGCCTGCCCTCAGCTACCTGCCTGGACTCCTGCAGTGACAGCCGGCAGCAGGACATACCTAGGGTCACCTATGGATCCTGGGCCCGTGGTAGGGATAGCACTAGGATCAGCTCAGCTCTTCCCACCTACTGGGCCCAGGCCAAGGGTAGGGCTGCACAGGGCACTCTCCTCATCCTGTCCTGAGGCCCCATACTGCTATAATCACCTCCACCTCACAGATGGGGAAGTCAAGGCAGCTTGCTCTGGGTCACATGGCTTTAAGTCATAGCCAGGCTACGTCCCAGCCCAGGTGTGGCCCCTCCAGCCACAGCCTGGGAGACCCATTCTGTTTTGGAATGGAGCTTCCTTCCTGGGCTCATGCAGGCACCACAGGGGCCAAGACAGTGTCCACCACCAAGGGCCAGGCCTTGAGTTGTACACTTCTCCTTGAACCCACCAAGTACACTTAGCAACACAGGAGCCTTGAACCCTATTACTCTCTAAGGCCCCACAGGCTCCACATCAGCTGAAATTTCTGCCCAGCATAAGAGGGGCAAGGCTGTGCTGCAGTGGTTTAAAAGTACCCAGGACAGACTGCAGGATGTTGTCTCCTGCAGGGAGATTCCTGCAGAGGCAGGGCCCAGGGGAAGAAGAGAATCTAGAAAGGGATACCCATTATTCCTACCACATAGGCTGGGACCATTGCTCCAGCCCTGGTAAGCCAGTCAGAACCTGACTCAACTCCTGCATAGGGAACTGGGGATGGAGCACTGCTTGTGCTGAGCAAGGGAGCAGGAGGAGAAGGAAGTGGATTTGCCTTTTGTAAAGAGCATGGCTGAGAACATGGGATTTGGATTTTGTATTGCAAACTCACTAATTAGATGTGTGATCTTGCCCCAGGGCAAAGCTATTTACCCTATTCTCTTGCCTGTTTCCTCACCTTAGTAAATGAAAGTGTTTTGGTTAGAATGCATAAATGGGACCCAGCACGGGAAGCATCTGAGTGGGCAGGCGTCAGAGGGAAATGTAGGCACAGTACTTCATTACTGCTCTCTCTCTTAGACTCCTCATATATGTGCTTCTTTTGCAGCTAAACTGGCCCAAGATGACCAGATCCACATTCTTAAGCAGCACCGTCGCAAGGAGCTGGAGAAGCGGCAGAAACAGTATCGGTGAGTGTGATGAACCACAGCTGTGGCCCTCTGCCAGGAGGCCATGAAGCCCCACAGTCCCAGGCAGGACCCTAGTCGCTGTTTCCGGCTGAGGTGACAAAGGGAGTTAGTGTGGAAGACACTCAGGATTAGCCCCGAGGCATGGGAAGGACAGGGTGCAAGAGCTTGCCTTACCTGGGTGCTTTCCCCGCTGAGGTCTGTGCCCTGCTGAGGTCAGTTGTAAAAGTGATGCATGAGCTACAGCAAAGTTGAAAAATCTTTAGTGAACTGACCAAAAAAGAAAAAAAAAGTATCAAATTATTAAAATTAGAAATGTGGAAAAATTACTAGCAATCATACAGAAATTAAAATCAATAAAAATAGTAATGGACACAATTGTACACCAACAAATTAGACATGGATAAATCCCAGGCAGACAAACTACAAAACTGGTCTAAGAAGGAACAGATAACCTGAAGGTGCCAGTCACAAAGAGATTGAGTTAATAATTTAAAACTTACTACAAGAAATCAATACAATGGAAACTAAGAAAACAATACAAAAAAAATCAATGAACTGAAGAGTTGGTTTTTTGAAAGAATAAATAAAATTGATAAACCCTTAGCCAACCTTGTCAAAAAAGGGAAGAAAAAAGGCTCAGATCCATGCAATTAGGAATGAAAAAGGTGAAGTCACTCACAATAGATCCAGCAGAAATCCAAGGATCATCAATACCTACTTTGAGAACCTTTACTATAATAAAATGGAAAACACAGAAGAAATGGACAGATTTCTAGATACTTATGAATTACCAAAGTTAAACAGAGAAGATAAAAATATTCTAGACACCCCTATTACAATCAGTGAAATTGAAAATGTAATTAAAAGCTTACCAATGAAGAAAAACCCAGGTCCTGATGGATTCAACACCGAATTCTACAAGACATTTAGAGAAGTACTGCCACTACTCTTTAAATTTTTCAGTGAAATTGAAAGGGAAGCAATACTTCCAAATTCATTCCTGAAAGCAAGTGTTATTTTGATTCCCAAACCAGGGAAAGACCCAACTAAAAAACAGAACTACAGGCCAATCTCCTTAATGAACATAGATGCAAAAATCCTTAATAAGACACTGGCAAAAAGAATACAGAGGGTCATCAAGAAGATCATATATTCTGACCAAGTCGGATTTATTCCAGGGATGCAAGGATGGTTCAACATACGTAGATCAATAAATGTAATACAATGTATTAACATAGTCAAGGACAAAAAACATATGATCATCTCAATAGATGCAGCAAAAGATTTGACAAAGTTCAACACCCATTCATGATAAAAAAACACCCTGCAAAAAATTGGAATAGATGGTCTATGTCTCAACTTAATAAAGGCTACCTATGAAAAACCCACAGCCAACATCATATTAAATGGCCAAAAACTGAAAACCTTCCCACTAAAATCAGAAACAAGACAAGGATGCCCACTATCACCACTCCTGTTCAATGTAGTTCTAGAAACATTAGCCACAGCAATTAGACAAGAGAAAGAAATTAAAGCAATAAAGATAGGAAAGGAAGAAGTTAAGCTGTCACTATTTGCTGATGATATGATACTCTACATTGAAGATCCATAAAACTCCATCAAAAAACTTCTAGACTTAATTGACAGATTCAGTAGAGTATCTGGATACAAGGTGAATACCCAAAAATCAATAACCTTCTTATACACAAATAACAAACTCACTGAGAGAGAAATTAGGGAAACAATTCCTTTCACAATAGCATCTAAAAAATGAAGTATCTAGGAATCAATCTAACAAAATAAGCAAAAGACCTTTACACTGAAAACTACAGCATTCTGAGAAAAGAGATCAAAGAGGATATAAGAAAATGGAAAGATATCCCCTGCTCCTGGGTAGGAAGAATCAACATAGTGAAAATGGCTATACTACCAAAACTGCTACACAGATTCAATGTAATGCCAATTGAAATTCCAAGAGTATATTTCACAGAACTAGAGAAAATAATCCAAAAATTCATTTGGAACCAGAAGATACCTAGAATAGCAAAAGCCATACTAGGCAACAGAGACATGGCAAGGGGGTATAACAATTCCCAATTTGAAACTATAGTACAAAGACACTGTGATAAAAACAGCATGGTACTGGAAAGAAACAGGTATGAGGATCAGTAGAATAGATTGGAAGATACAGAAACAACTCCAGATGTATTCACCTACCTCATCTTTGACAAAGGAGCCAACCATCCTCACTGGAGGAAAGATAGCCTTTTTAATAAATAGTGTTGGAAAAACTGGATTCAAGCTGCCAAAGATTAAAACTAGACCCTTATGTTTCACCATGCACTAAGCTAAAATCCAAGTGGATTAAATATCTAAATATTAAAAAAGAAACACTAACCTTTCTGGAAGATGGGTTAGGCAGAACTCTTGAAGACATTGACATAGGAAAAGACTTTATGAACAAATCCTCAATAGCATGGGAACTAGCACAAAGAATCAACAAGTGGGATCTCATCTTATTAAAAAGTTTATGCACTGCAAAAGAAACACCAACAGAGCTAAGAGACAACCTACAATGTGAGAAAAAATTGTTAACAGCTGCTTCTCAGAAAAAGAACTATTATCTAGAATATATAAAGAACTCAAAAAAGTCAGGCCCCCCAAATATGAAGACCCAATTCATAAATGGGCATCTGAAATGAACAGACACTTCTCAGGCAAAGAAGTAAAAGCAGCAAATAAATATATGAAAAAATGTTCCACATCACTGGTCATTTGAGAGATGCAGATGAAGACAACACTGAGATTCAACCTCAGCCCACAAAAAATGGCTATCAAAGAATCAACCAATAACAAATGTTGGCAGGGTTGTGGAGAGAAAGGAACCCTTCTCCATTTTTGGAGGGAGTGCACACTAGTGCAACCACTGTGGAAATCAATATAAAGATACCTCAAAGAACTAGGATTAGAGGTTTCATTTGACCCAGCTATCCCTCTGCTGGATATCTTTCCAAAAGAATTAAAAGACTCATACAACAGTGATATATGTGCACCCATGTATATAGCGGCACAGTTTGTAATAGCTAAAACTTGGAAACAGCCCATTTGCCCATCAGTTGGAGACTGGATAAAGAAGACGTGTTTTTTCTATAAAATGGAAAACTACACAGCTATAAAGAATGAGAAATTAGAGTCATTCATAGGAAAATGGATGCATATCGAGGTCATACTCTTAAGTGAAATGAGTAAGTCACATGTGTAAATTGCGAATTGTTTCTCTGGTGTGAAAAACTATAATCATACATAAGATCCTAATGGCATAATTGACAATGTGAAATAGGAAGAAAAGGGCTAAAGGTGTAGGGGAAGTGGGAAGGGTAGGGGAAAGGAAACAGGGGAAAAGAAAAAATATAAGAAAACGAAAAAATGGAAATAAAGTTTTTGTAAATAGGGAAGGGAGGGGGGGTGAAGGGAGGACAGGGATATGAGGAAAAAAATGAGAACCAAGACCTGTCATGTAAAGGTACAAGATCCCAATGATGAATGTAACTGTACTGTATACCTAAAATGTACCGATATACTCAAGGAGAAAAACAAAACTTACTACAAATACAACCCCAGGCCTGGATGCTCTACTAGTAAGTTTTAGCAAATGCTTAAGGAATTAATACTGATCTGTATAAACTCTTCCAAAAAACCATGCAAAGGCATTGTAAAGAAATAGAACAATACACCAGTACCCTACCTTAGTTACACAATGCTGACATTTTCAACAAAATCTTAGCAAGCTTTGCATACTATTAACAAGCAGAGTTTATCTCTAGTATACAAAGCTGATTTAACATCTAAAAATTGGTTGATCTAATATATCATATGAATGAAAAACAAAAATCACAAAATCATCTCAATACGTATTTTTAAAAAGCATGTTTAAAAACCCAATACCCTTTTACAATAAAAACACTCAAAAAGTAAGAATCATAGAGAACTTTTTCCACCTGTAAAGGATATTACAGAAAGCTCACAGTTAACATCACATTTTATAAGGTAAGACTGGATGGTCCCCTAAGATCAAGGAACAGGATAAGGATGATGTTTTTTTGTCGCCTATATGCAGCCTTACCCTGGAGAATCTACACAGGTAAGATAGAGAGGAAAAATTAAAATAAAGGCACAGCATTGGATGACAGTTAGCAAAACAATCACTATTCATAGACAACACGTTTCATAGGGAAAATTCTATGTAATTTTTTGCCAAACCCAAAAAACTATTAGAACTAATAAACTGGCAAGGTTGCAAGATACAAGATCAATAAACAAAAATCAATATCAAGTATTTTCTATGCAGTAGCAATTAACAATCTGAAAATAAAAATAAAAACTCTATTTACGATAACACCAAAAGAAATAGGATATTTATGAATGAATTTAACAAAAGTAATCTAAGATTAATGGAAGGAAATTCTAAAACTTTGAAAATAATTAAAGACTGAAACAAGTTGAAAGATATCTCACTTTCATGGATCACAGGACTTAATTTTGTTAAAATGGCAAAAATCCCCAAATGCTGTACATATTCAATACAGTCCTCATTAAAAATTCCAGCTAGATTTTTTGCAGAAATTGGCAACCTGTTCCTAAAATTCATATGGAAGTACAAGAGACCAAAATAGCCAAAGCAATCTTGGAAAAAAAAAAAGAAAAGAAAAGTAGAGGACTTGCACTTCCCAATATTAAAATTACAACATAGCTGTGGTATTCTGAAAATGTAATATTGCAAATCACATCTATGACAAGAGAATTGTATGCAAAATACATAAAGAGCTCTTACAACTCAATAAAAAGATAAATAGTCCAATTAAAGACAGGCAAGTACCTGAACAGACATTTCTCCAGGAAAACATGCAAATACCAGTGAGCTTAAGGTGATTCTTGGCACATTAGTCATCTAGGAGATGCTGACCCCCATACCTCAGTGAGACACCCCTTTACACCCACTAGCACAGTGAGGACCAGTCATAAAATAACAAGCCTTGACCAGGATGTGGAGAGATCAGAACCCTCATAAGCTGCTGGTGGGGATGTAAAAGGGTACTGCTGCTTTGTAACACGGTCTGGTAGCTTCTGGAGTTATTAGAGAGTTACTGTATGATCCAGCAGTTCCACTCCTAGGCATATACCCAAAAGAAACAAAATGAAACAAACAAAAGTAAATCTTGCTCTGGAACAATTGTAGCAGTATAACCCATGATAGCCAAAAAGTGTACGCAACCCAGATGTCCATGAACTTACAAGTGAATAAGCAAACTGTGGTGTGTGTATTCCTTAAAAGAAACCAATGCTACAGTGTGGATAAACCCTGAACACATGCTAAGTGAAAGAACCTAGTCATGAAAAATCATGTTCCCCCCCCCCATAATACCAGAGATTCAATTTAGGACCTTGTGGTTGCAAGACAGGCATGGCACCACTGAGCTAAAGCCCTGGCCCAAGATCATCTCTTGTATGATTCCTTTTATATGGAATGTCCAGAACAGGGAAATCTTCAAAGACCAAAAATACATCAGCAATCACTGTGACAAAGTATCTGAGATAATCAATTTAAAAAGAGGGAAGGTGGGCCAGGGATTTAGCTCAGTGGCACTGTGCCTGCTTTAGAAGTGCAACGTCCTGAGTTCAATCCCCAGTATCAAAAAGAAGGAGAGGGAGAGGGAGAGAGAGAAAGAAGAAGGAAGAGGAGGAGGAGGAGGAAGAGGAAGAAGAAGAAGTCAGCTGGGGAGCAAAGAGAGACAAGAAAGGGATGGGCTCCCACTGTCTCCACCACAGGCACTCTGCCAATAACCAGTTTCTCCATGAAGCTTTACCTTCACAAAACTTTTAGAGACGAGTGCCCAAACTATAACCTAAAACCCACTTATTTATTACAAAATGCCAACACTGCCAGTAAACCTGAATATCCTATACTCAGCTGCTAGGGGAACTTGGCTTGCATGCCAGTAGAGAAGGCTTTGCATGCCCACTCCAGCACTCATGCCACAGGTTCACCACTGTCCTAGGAGTTGAACCAGCTCCCAGTAGTGCCACTGGCTGGGGACCAAACCTTTGATAGATGGGGCTTTGCGGGACATTACTCCAAACCAAAGCACTTGCCTGGGGTTGGGATGGAGACAAGATGGCCATGATGGATAAAAGATATAGGGCTTCATTCTGGGAAGTAAAAATGTCCTAAAACTGACTAAGGTGATGGCTGCACTCATCTATACATACACTAAAAGCCTTGGATTGTGTATTTTACACGGGGGTTGATTTTATGATATGTGAATTATACTGCAATAGATCTGTAAGAAAAATTTTTAAATTAACTAAAAATGAATTGTAGACCTAAATGTAAGAGCTGAAACTCTTAGAAAGTTTGTAGAGTAAAACTCGTCGAAAATGTAGTAACGAATCTTCACAGTCTTTGGTTCAGCAAAACCTCTTAGATAGAAATATCAGGACAGACAATAAGAGGAAAATATCCAAGTCAGACTCTGTCAAAATTAATGTTTCTGTGTTCAAAGGACTGTGAAGAAAGTGAAAAGACTGCTAATAGAACGGAAAAATGCCTGCAAATCATACGTCTCATAAGGGACTGGGATCCAAAATGGGCAACATACTCTGACAACTCAATTTTTTAAAAAATATGAGCAATTTGGTTTAAAAGTAGTAAAACATTTAAATAGACACTTCTCCAGAGACCACGTATGAATGGCCAATAAGTACCGCATCCATTAGGAATGTGCATATCAAAACTATGAGCTACCACCTCACAACCAAGAGGATGGCTAGAGCCAAGACAGGTAACATCAGGGAGGCCAAGGATGTGGGCTGATGAGAGCCCTAATACCACTATTGGTAGCAGGATGTGGAACAGTGCCACTACCTAGCAAAACAGGTAAGTGACTCCTCAAAATCTTAAACAGAGTTACTGTGTGGCCTGACAGTTCTACTCCTAGACATCTACTCAAAAGTAATGAAACCAAGCCTGGAGGTGTTGCTCCAGGCTTCAACACTTGCCTAGCATACCTGAAGCCCAGAACTGCCAAAAATAAACAAAAATTCAAAAAAGAATCATGAAACTGTATGTCTACACCAAAAAAATGATAAGCAGGTATTTATACATAATTTCATGATTCTTTTTTGAATTTTTTGGTAGTTCTGGGCTTTATCGCCTACATGCACATTCCTCAGTGGGCTTTGTTTGAATTTTTCCCACCTCTTTGTCCTTGTCAAGGCCTTATCTCTGGCATTTATAGGTTGGTCGGGAGGGACCTTATGGACAAGTTTCCTTGGAGTTAGTGATTAAGTAGGGGGATGCAGCAATATAGTGGCCCTACAGTGGAAATACATACATATGTGTTAAATGCATAAGTGTGAATGTATTTTCTATAATTTTCCTTTTAAATTAGTAGCTCCCTCCCCCATTGTATTCTTTGTACTTCATCAGAGATAAGGAGGGGTTACTAGGTTTCATGCTTCTGGCTTCCCCTATGCTCTACCTGTCCACCTCCCCTCTTGTCTTCTTAATTAATTATTAATTAATTTCCATTATTTGCAACGTGGGTCTTCTTACTTCTTGTCTGGAATTCCCAAAACAAGCAATAGTACTAACATCAAACATCCCTCTCCAGTTTTTATTTCTATGCTGAATATCATATTTGCTCTGTTTTATAACAAAGGAACTTCACCGTAAAATTTTGGCATTTCATGGTTCATTCTAATTTAATCTTTGTTCAGCTGAACTTGTTCATTAATGTGCCTTGGCAGCATCACACCTAAGCCTATCCTTTCTGATTATCTGGTACAAGAATATGTTCCTCAAAGCAACTTTGTAATATATCACACTGCCTTCCCATTTTCAACATTATCAGTGAGAACACCGATAACAGTTCAATCATTTTTCTTTCTATCCAGGACTGACCTCAGGAAACAGAAGTCTTGTTTAGCTCCAGGAGGTTTCTCTCTGTTTCTTTGGTTGCTTTACTTCCAGGTGTCTCCCTCCACCTCCTTTGGGAGCTCTCGCTCTTCACATCTTCCATCTCCTGTATCTGGCTGCCTGTGTCTGTCTGACTCGTGGCTCCATGTCTTGTGTGTGTTGTGTTGCAGCCCCTTCTATTCCCAGCCCCTGAGAGTTGCCCAAAACTTTCATGCAGAACAATTAGACTTTTGTCTTCCAGGAAACTGAGTAGGTCTCAGAGTGACTGTTCTCTTTACTTTTCTCTGTTGAGATCTTTAATTTATAAATTGGTTTTTTGGGGGGAGTCTTCCTACATTGAAGTGCATGATTTGCCTCCCCAGGACCTATCATGTCTGTGGCTCCCACTGGCCAGCCTGTCAGGGGCTCTCAGCCACTGAGGAAGGATCACGGGCATCTGGCCAACTGCTCTGTCCCTGTATGGAAGCCCTGTTATCTCCTTGCCTCACACTGGCACTGTGGCATCACTGACCCTGGGGGCTGAACCTAAGGAGCCGGGGGCGGGGTAGGGGGCGCAGTGGCAGGGACAGTTCTGTCTGTACAGATAAAGGAGCTGACCTTGTTCCCAGCAAACTTCACCTACAAAGACATGGACACCACTAAAGGCACTTGTCCCCTCGCTGGCCCCTTGCTGATACTAAAAAACTCCAACTCTATTAAGCTCTTAAAACCATTAGTGAGCCAGGCGTGGTGGTGCACACCTGTAATCCCAGCACTCAGGAGGCAGAGGCAGGAGGATTGCCATGATTTTGTAACCACCCTAGGATATATAGTGATGTTCAAGGCCAGCCTGGACTAGAATATGAGACCCTGCCTCAAAAAAAATTCATTAGTATCCTTGAGCTGCCCAGTGGTCAGGAGGAGCTCATTAGGAATGCTAACATTGCCATGCTTGGCTATGGTTAAGGAGAAGACAGTTCCTGCAGGAATTGTCCAAGCTCCCAGAAGCACTGGCCCTACTTACATGTATATTGGAGATGCCTGGACTACTCCCTAAGGAAACAGAAGGAAATGCTTTGCATACTTGTGCACATTGCTGTCCCTGCCAACCTGGACATTACACAAGCAGAACAGCCAGTTTCTTAATGTCTGAGCAAGCAGAATGCCATGGCAAACCACAGTGAGAAGTGCACGGGATGCACCTTCACGAAGCATCTCAGATGCCCTTGTGCTGCGTGACAGGGCACGCTTCCCCCGACGCCTTGTCCCTGAGTGATCCTGTCCAGCTCCTGCTCACCTGTCACAATCCAGAGAGTCTCTCTGGGAGCCAGGGACACCATGAAAAACAGCAGGGACCTTTGAAGCAGGAAAACCCCAAGATCCAATTAAAAATATACAAGACTTAATGATTTAAAATATTCCTTCTTAAGGAGAGACTGAAAAGGAAGGAGAGGCAGGAATATAAGTAAAAAGTGTGAAACCTCAGGTAAATTCTGGCTTTCAACAGGCACAAACTCTTTTCTCCTGTCTCAAGGAAATTAATGGTGTTTTTGTTTTGTTGTCATAGCTCAAGATTGGTCAATAAATGAACCAAAAGAAAAGTAAAATATGACTGCCCATTATGGTGGGATTAGTTCCACTAAGGTCACTGAATGTAAGCATAGTTCTTGGATTTGGGCTGTTTCAGTTGCGTCAGTCTGTAATCCTGCTGTTGCTGGAAGATCAAAGGGGACAGTCCCTTGGCAGTTGCTGCCTGGGAGTCCTTGCCCATGTCTGCTGCTGCCTACTGCCTACAGGCATGAAAGCTTCCTGACCACCACAGGCAGGACCCATGCACAGCCCAGGAGCACACACTGACCAAGCTGATGACCAGGCTGGGGTGACTTGGTAGGTGTCACACTTCTGACTTCTGGATCGGCACAGTGGGCTCTGTGGGGGACAGGGCTCAGGGTTAGATCCGACAAGGGAGGTCTCCAAGGCTTCCCTCTCCTTTCCTTCTGCCCAGGTGACACCATTCCCCTCACAGGACCTCCCCAGTGCAGGATTGGCCAGTGACACATTGACCATGTCATGGGTATATCAGTGACAGCACAGGCTGCTTTCAGCTTCCAGGCTAATGCACAGCTTGGTTTTCACCAGGACTGCTTCTCCTCTGCCCACTAGGTGGATGGAATGGAACCCAGGCTTCCCCTTGAGTATAGATGCCAAATGCCACAAAGATTTACCCCGAGACATCCAGTTTGACAGCGAGAAAGGCGTGGACTTCATCCTGAATTACTCGAAAGCGTGAGTTTCCAAGTGCTTCAGTGGCAGCATCTCTCCCCTTCCCACAGGACCTGGGCCTGGGTGGTTGTCAGCCTGGCAGCTCCTGCCAAGTTTTATCATCTTGGCCAAGGGTGGGTTCTTAGTGCCCAGCCACTGAGGTGACCTGTGTTCAGACAGCCAAGGCCAGGGAATTCCAGCTCAGGGTATCTTTGGGGGAACACCCTGTCACCACCCATATGGCTACCCCTCTGGGGCCTGGCTGTCACTAAGGTGACCTTGCCGTGCTGATTGGGTGCTAGGCTTCCCATCCACCCATCTCAGTGCCCCCACAGTCACCATCCACTCTGCAGTTAAAGAAGCTGTGCATGGAGGGTGGTCCAGCACTGCCCACAAGGCACCTTGAGGAAGTTAGCAGATACTCAGCTCTGTGCTGCTAGGTTTTGCCCCGAATCACTGCAGCGCATCCCTAAAGAGGCAAGGCCTGAGATCCTGGCTCAAATATGGTCCATCCCATGGGGAAATCTGTACACTTCAGAGGCTGACAAGGACCCCGGAACCTAGTGCTATCTGATCATACCCAAGGGTGCTAGGAGCCTCTCCCACTTACATTCTCTCATTGGTGGGCCAGAAAGGCTTCACTGTCAAGGGCACTTGGCCTGGCTTTGTCACTGTCTGGGAAGACATATGCAGGCACCACAGGGCAGGAAGAACCTGGCCCCGCTCATAGGACCGCTGGGTTGTGACATTTCCTGGTGCCTCTAGGAGGGGTACCTCGTGTGCTTACTGTTCACATGTAGGCTGATAATATGGGCATCTGCTTTGAGGGACACTGCTACAGAGCTTCATTCCTAGGGTGCAGGACTGCACAGGAAGGGACGAAGCCCAGGAGAGGTGACGAGGGTCCAGCTCACCCTGATAGACATATGGGCTAGGGCAGGAGCAGAGCACCCTTGTCCTTGTACTAGGACCTGTGCTGTCCTGTGGGCCATGTCCTTGCATTGCACTGACTGTGAACTGAGAGTCTTATATAAGAAATGGCATCTGGATCAACAGTACACATGTCCTCCTCATCCTGTCACTAAACAGAACAGCTGTCACCTCAAATCAACAGAAATCAGGTGTTTGGGTCATGAGGACTAATTCAAAGGTAGCTGAACATGCTTAGGTCTGGTGCAGATTCTGAATCATTTTACCAAGCTGTGTGGCCTCTGTGGAAGGTGCGGGTGCCAAGGAGAGGAGAGAGCAGCCATGGTGGGGGGTGGCTGAGAAAGGCAGCAGCTAGGGACAGCACCTAGTCTCCATGGAGGAGGAAGCGGGGCAGCAAGGCCAAGGCCGGGGACTCATGGCACTGAAGGCAGCTGTGAGCTCTGCATGGGAAGAAGAGAAGCCCACAGCCTGTCACTGCCATTCTGCTTGGACTGGACCCCATGGGTCATGGTGCTGTTCCCTCTGCTCACATGTGCTGCCCACAAGTGCTGTGCTGCTTAAATATTTTAAAAACAGTCCCCTCTGTCTTAGTCACTTTCTCGTCCCTGGGACACAATACAGTTTAAGGAGGAGGAGTTTATGTCACCTCGTGGTTTTAGTCCGTAGTTGGCTGGCTCAAAGGCAGGAAGGCAGGGTAGAAGGGTCTGGGCGGAGAAGCTGCTTGCACTGTGGTGGCCATGAAGCAGAGAGAAGGGAGGAGCCGGGGGGTGCACCTTTCCAGGCCACACCTCCATGACCACATCTTCTGTCTCTTAATCCAACCACCTGCCACAAGCCTCACCTCTGAGTGCCAGGCTTTGGTGGGACATCCAAATATCAACTATAGTACCCTCTTCCTGCTAAGTGTTGTCTATAAAACGTATTTCTGTGTATCTGCCCTGTTTACTGACACTCCCTTGTCACTTAGAGGAAGCCCTTCACAGATTCTGCTGGCATCTCCAGGGTGCCAGAAGCATCCTCTTGCATCTGAGGCTATTATGAAGTCAAGCAAGACTTCCTCACATTTATGCACTGCAAAACTTGATAGCCTATCTGATACTCAAGATCAGCACTAGTGACAGGTGGGCAGTGCCCAACGCACTGGTACATCCCGGGTGGGTGCAGATATGCAGATATGAAGCACAGATGGCACTGGGGCCACGAGGTCCTTGTCAGTGCAGGACCAAGGTGAGGCTTTTGTAGGACCATGCAGCCAAGGATCCAAGGCCAGGAGGTGGCATAGAGGCCAGCATGTATGGGGACAGGTGGGACCCTGGAGGTTGGCACTTGAGGTATCAAGAAAGGATGAGACAGTGCTAGGAGGCCCCTCCTGAGAGTCCAGGCCTTTGGCTGTGGCCACCCTGGGCACTGGCTCCACGGAGGCAGAGAAGGGTAAGGGGAAAAAAAAGGAGAAGAAATGTGAGGAAGGGCAGGGGAAAGGGGCTGCTGGGCATTGTGACTTCATCAGTGGGAAGTGAAAATAGGTCAGAGTCACCCTGTTCACTCCAGTGCTTTGTGGATGTCAGGCCAGCCCACACTTCTGGTCCTTTTAATAGATGGAGTCACAGCACTGCGAGGTTCAGGACTGTCCCGAGGGCCTGTGCTGGGATGACGGCCCAGGGAGCTCGCTTGTGCCTGCGGGGCCTGCCCATGCAGCATCTGTGCCTAGACTCTGTGTGCATGGTGGGGGATGAAGACTCTAAGTTTCATGTGACCCCTCCCTGAGGAGCTAAGAGCCAGTCTCTGTCCTCCTGGACCAGCTGGGCACAGGCCCTGCTGTGGTCAGCGAGTCCCCTCCCCTGGTGCAAAACTGAAACTCATGGCCAAGGTCACTGTGAAGCCCTTCCCTATTGAACCCCCACTCTGGACAGCTTGGCTTCCGGCCACTTCTGGGAAATGAGCTTTTCCTCCAGCCATCTGCTGCACCCAGAAAAGGGCCAAGCCCTGCTCTATGAGCTCTGTCCTCACCCCAAAGGCAGAACCTCGAAATGGAAAAGAAGAACTGGGAGAGGGAGTGTGGCTAGGGGAAGTAAATGCTCAGCCACGTCGGCATCCACTCAGAAACCACAGAAAAAGGCTGTGAGATAGGCATCAGGTGCCTGCCAGCTGTGTTGTTACCTGGCCAGGCTGTCACTTGGCTATGACATTGCCTGACTGTGCCCCTTGAACCAGCCAGATGTGCTGTCCGGGCTGCACCTTCGTCTTTTGTGCAAACTCAGATCTTTGAAGTCCTGAGTATTCCTGAAGTATACAGAAGTATTTTGCCTTTAGTTGCCAGGCAAATATTCCCCTCCCAACTCCTCTTCTTCATGGCTCTATGGCTTCCCCTAAGGATGGCCACACTCTACCCACTTCAGTGCCAACCTCTGCCTTATGCCAGAGGGCCCAGCCGGGGAGGCTGTGAGTCACTCCAGCTCCCCACAAGGTCCTAGGGTGACCACCCTGGCACAGGATCTCATTTCCAGGCACCATGTGGTGCTAGGCCCTCCTCAAGCCCTTGCACAATCTCAGAGGTCTAGAAGGCCTCTCCTCCCACAGAAATAAATCCTTTCCACCCCACTGGGACACCAGAGACCACAGAAGGTCTGATTCCTCTTGCTGCACAGGGATTGTGCCCACCATGCCCAGATAACCAAGGAGCTGGTCCAGGAAGGAGGTGGCCAGGTGGAAAGGGGGCTGGGCTGGGGCATTACATTCCTGGGCTGGTGATGAGGCTTCCCTGCTTGCTTGGATAGCAGGACAGTCACAGGTGAGAATGTGCTTTCCTCTCCACAAGGGTAGGTCAAAGTGATGCAAGCACCAGAGGTGGAGAGAACCAGTCAGTCACTTTCCTATCCCTGAGACACAATACTAGATTTAAGGGAGAAGAGGTTTAACTTGGCTCACAGTTTCCAGGGATTCAGTCCAGACACAGCTGGCTCTACAGCAAGAGCATCATGGAGAAAGGGCATGGTGGAGGAAAATCTCTCACTTCATGGAGCCAGGAAATAGAGCAGGGAACAGTGCCAGTGCGGAAACGGGCAGGGACTAGACATGGACGCCAAGGCCATACCTCTGTGAAGCACCCAGACACACCCAGGAATGTGCTCCACCAACCCCCTGGGTGGCCTGCAAGCCACCAAGCCTCATCAACTTCACACCCAACACCTCTTAGAACCATACTCAATGTCCAAATAAGCCCATACACTGCAGCTCTCCAGCATACAGCCTGCCTTGTTGGCTGCCTCAAACACACCACAGGGCATCTCCCCTGGGACAACAGAATTGATGAATCTTAGCTCTCTGTCCTGTCTGCCAGGTCCACTCTGGCCTGAGCCTCCAACTCCAGACTCTGCAGGGAGCCCCTGGACGCCCCACTTGCCCCAATCACATGTCCGTGTATTTCCCGTCCTCCTCCTTTTTGCTGCGCATGCCAGAGAGAGACTGAGGCAGTGGGTGTCCCAGTGAGGCCTGGTCAGGCTTGCCCAGCCTCTGTCCTGCCCACACCTGGGATGCGTAGGAGACCGAGAAAGGCCCTCCCCACTCCACCTTTCCTGGGCTCATCTCAAATGGGGTTGTTCAGGCCACATATCTCACCTGTTACCTACAGCCTATGAGTGAGCATGGTGAGTTCCTGCTGGGCCATCCTGTGTGATGAAGGTTTGAGCTCATGTCCTGCTCAGCACCATGCCCAGAGCCAGGTCCAGGCAGGAAATGAATGACCTGCACACTCCCAAAGCTGGGCCCTGGGTAGCAGTTGTATGGTGCTCCCTGGATGCTCACACAGAATTGGCTGCTAAGCAGCAGTAGACACCGGGGAATGAGTGGGACAAACAGGGCTGGAGCTGACTCAGTGGACCAGTGAGTGTGTGCGGGGAGACAGGACGCAGTGGGTGGATGTGGGTTGGGATGAGTGCGGCTGAGGACAGATTCGAAGTTCTAGGCTCTTCTTGGGGCCCCTGCTGGCCCCTTCACAGGCAAGGGTCATGTAGGTGCCTGGGTCACCTGGCTGCCTGGGAACTAGGGGGCACAGCGCCTCGTGAGCACCGCCCTCTCTGTCTGCAGGATGGAGAATTTATTCATCAACCGCTTTATGCACATGTTCCAGTCCTCCTGGCATGACTTTGCTGACTTCGAGAAGATCTTCGTCAAGATCAGCAACACCATTTCTGGTGAGTGTGCGTGGAGCCCTGCAGTTTGAGGACAGGGGGACATTTCCCCGTCTTACATTTGCCAGGAAACAGGCAAGAGTGCTCCACAAACTGCAACTCGGGGGTATGCAGGCCTCACCACAGTCACCCCAACCCGGGGCCTAAGCCACCCTCCTCACAGTGATCACTTCATGCCCAGAGGCCCCAGTGGGACATTCCATCTCTAGCACCCATGACCTCATTTCATCATCAAAAGCCTCAGGAACAACAAACATTTTCTTTACACAAATCAGCCATTAGTGATACTTGTGATCCAAGTCAAGGTGATATTCACCTTGTATGGAAATGCTTGTTTTTAAAGTTGGAGACTTTGGACCTGGATGCGTGTCTTACTGTCTTGTGGCTGAGACACAACACCTGACACCCATAACTCTAAGGAGGAGAGGTTTATTTTGGCTCATGGACTGTAGCGGTTTCAGTCTATAGTCGGCTAACTTCAAGGCTGGGTGGAATGGCTAAGGGGCATGGCAGAGGAGAACAGTTCATGGCATTCAGGAAGCAGAGAGAGGTCAAGGCAGGAAGGGAGGGAGGAAGACAGACCCTTCCAGGCCACATACCTAGTGACCCACCTCCTCCACCAGGCTTCCCCTCCCAATGTCATATTTAGCTATAAATTAACCAGCGGACTACTCTACTGATGAGTGTCAGTCCTCATGATCCAGTCGCTTCCCAAAAGCCCCACCTATGAGGCTTTGGGGGATTCCAGGTGGAAACCCTAACAATGTGCTTGGTAGAGCTTGGCATCACAGTGGGCAGTGGTGGCATGGGAAGGACACACAGCCACAGGAATTAAGGAAGGAGGTATACGGAGCACAGCAAAGAGCCTTGGGTGACGCCTCTCCAGTGTGCTCCCCTCCCCCGTGCTGAGAGCAGCTGACATTTGGGAGGGGAGGGTCCCCTGGAGTCTGAAGCTGCTAAGGACCAGTAAGGGTGGACAGCTGACAGCAGGACCTGACTGGGTGTCTCCACAGCAGTTGGGCATGGCAGATGCAGCCTGTGGCCAGCTGGCCTTCTGGTTCCCGGGAGAGGGGGCCTGCAGAGACTGCTCTGGGGTGGTGTCAGGAGGGCTGTGTCTCTGCTGGCCTCTGCTTGAGCTCAGTAGCCCAGCCTCCTCTCTAGAGCGAGTCATGCAGCACTGGCAGGAGGACCTCATGTTCGGCTACCAGTTCCTGAATGGCTGCAACCCTGTGCTCATCCGGCGCTGCACACAGCTGCCCCCGAAGCTCCCAGTGACCACAGACATGGTGGAGTGCAGCCTGGAGAGGCAGCTTACCTTGGAGCAAGAGGTCGAGGTAGGATGTGCGGGTGGGGTCAGAAAAGCCACCTCCTACAGCCAGCTGGTCCCCAGGCATCACCTCCAAGCCTGGCCGGCTGGCCACTCACATGAGATCAAGAGACGGGCAGCCTCCTTCTTTTCCTGGTAGCAGTGATGAAGGTCCTGGGTGTGGTGTGGGCCATCCTCGGTCTCATAAATCAAGATCTGAAGAGCTGTTCTCCATGAAGCTTGCATCTAGGAACTTGATGCCACAATTTTCAATATAAATGTCAAGAGTTACAAGGGCTGCTCCTGGCTAGGGGCTGATGGTGGGCCAGGCACGTGACAGGGGTTTTGTACTTACTGTCTTAAATTGCTACCTGTGAGGAAACCAGAGAAAGAAGCAGCCTTCATGCAAGAACACTACTGGAGATGACTGAATTTAACCCCTCTAATGAAAAATGCTGGTGTTGCTCCTGCCTTAGCCTTCCCTAGCCTTTCCTGGCCCCTCAGTTCCCAGGCAGCTGGAGTGGATTCGGATCTACTCCTCCCAAATCTGGTGGGACCTTCTACCCTGGGGACTGATGGTCCCAACATTAGCCTTCAGTGTCTCTGCACCTGCCTATGCTGGCTATCCATGCTGAACCCAGCTTGACAGGACCTCCTGCCACCCAGCCCCCTACCCCCACAACAGTAATCCTCTGCAGATTTAGTTGCTGAATACGGTAACCTTGAGTCATAGCTGTAGGTTTCAAACTTTAAGGAATAACAGAGCCTTAAATCCAGAGCATCCGAGCCTTGAAAGGGCCTGGCAGCCATCTGTGCCCCCACCAAGAACAGGCCCCTCCTTGGCCCCAGACAGGCATAGCCTTGCCCTGGGGGTTCCTGGCATTTCCAGAGGAGGTGAGCTGAGGAACATTTTCCCTTTGCTGCCCCCTTGTGGTCCTGATGTTCAGCTATGGTTAGAATCTGGGCAATAATCCAGGAATCTACCAGCCACAGGGACTGTCCCTCGCACACACACTGATCCTGTCTCGGCTGTCCCCTCTTCCCTATCAGGCACAATGCTTAATTCCAAGTCATTCCCACCACCCCTCTTTGGTGGCCCCATAGCAATCTATGGTAAGGTGTGGCCTAAAACTTGTTTTGTTTTATCCCTACCGTGCTGGTTATCTTTGGAACACAAGTAGAGAACTTCCTCTTTTTTGACACAAAATATTTGTACATTTTCCTATGGTTGGTTTTGATCCAATGGTACAGCTCTTCAAGACTGCTGTGTGTCTTAGACTTTATATTAGGTTCTTTGGTTTTGAGTAACAAAGTCAAACTCAGTCTGGCTTAACCCAAGAAATACCTCTGGTGCAGGCAGCAGTGAAAACAGCGAGAGCAGGCACAGCCAGATCAAAGTGCAGGTGAAGACTGGCCCTCTTTCCCCACTGCTCTGCCCCTAGGAGATTGTCCTGAAGAGGGTGCTCCCTGGGGGTATTAATGACACCAGCTCTAGACTCAGCTTCCCTCGGTTTAGCAAACACCACCCACTCCCAGAAAGGAAGGTCCTGTTGCCCACTGCCCCAACTGATGTCTCTGCCCCATCCTCCTGGCCAGCCAGTGTCCTGAGATAGATTCCTGCTGCAGTCAGGACCAGAGAGTGGGGATCACTTGCCAGAAGGCTCGAGGACAGCTGGGTCGGGGTCAGTGCTGGTGTGAAGCAGGGTGATGGGGGGGCGGTTCAGGACATGAGGCACAGCCCGGTCTTGATCCCAGCTGGGGCCCAGGTGCCCTGAAGGCAGACTGTGCTCCTGGCAGCTGCAGACTGGACAGCACTGCACCCTCCTCCCTCGGAGGACTGAGGGGCCCCATGCCACACCCCTCAAGAGGAGAGGAAGGGAGGAGGGCGGAGTGTGCACAGGTTTAGGTGAAAGTGAGGCCCCAACCCAGCTCAGACTCTCCCCTCTGTGGCGCCCCCTGAGGGATTCCACCTCCGCCCCGGGTTAGGATGCAGCGCCCCCTAGAGGGCACCGGGATTGGTCCAGGTGTTAGCGGGTTTGAACTTCTCACCCATTAACTCTCCTGTCTCAGCCTGTGACAGACCTTGTCCGCCCCGCAGCAAGGATGTCCCAGCCGTGACCTTATGGCCATGGGCTCCTGGAGTGAACGGGGGGGGTGTGGGTCCCCTCAAAGGCAGCGGCCTCCCGCTGACAGTGACAAGGCCTGTCTGCTTCCCGCAGCAGGGCAACATTTTCATCGTGGACTATGAGCTGCTGGATGGCATAGACGCCAATAAAACAGACCCCTGCACACACCAGTTCCTGGCGGCACCCATCTGCCTGCTGTACAAGAACCTGGCCAACAAGATCGTGCCCATAGCCATCCAGGTAGGTGGTGACAGGCTTCTCTTTGGGGCTGTCTTCGAGACAGGAGGAAAGGGCCCAGAGAAAGAGGTGGGAGGAGCTCTGCCCCTGTGCAGTGTCCCCCTCCCCTCCAGCAGAAAGACTCCAGTCCCAGAAGCCCAGACCCCACAGTGGAGGGAGGGCCGGCCCTGGCACATCTGGGCCCCCACCCAATGCATCTTGGGCCCAGCACTGGGCCAAGGACACGGACTGTTGTCAGAGGAAGCCTGAGCTTGAGAAATAGAGTGAAGGGGAAGGACAATGACAGGTAACAGTGGGAAGTTTCTAGCCTCCTGTTGGCTGCCTGAACAGTGGGCCACCACAAGGCCTGTAGGTGAAAGTCAGAGTACAATAACTCCACAATCTGGTTCTTTGAAAAGTCTGGAGACTGATGGCAAAAGAGAGAAAGTGAGGGCTGGAGGGGAAGCTGGTGCAGTGCTCATGCTATGCAAGCATGAGGCCTGGGTTCCACCTCGAAAACCAGAGCTGTGCATGGAGGAGAATAAGAAGGGAGAGAGTAAAAAGAATAATTGTGATATCAGAAGTTTTAAACAGAGAGAGTAACTGTTAGGAAAAAAAAATAGATACACTAGAAGAAACAGTTTTAAAAGCTAAGATAATATAAATTAGAAGAAACTATGGAAAACAGGCCAGTTTCCACACCAGCAGTTGGAAAGTTGATGAAACTCTAGACTGCATCCCTGGTGGGTGTGATGAGCACTGGACTTAGCCGGCCTCTGCGCAGTGGGTGTTCCCAGAGCCTTCAAAGGCTCATCAGCCCCCAGATTCACTCCATGCCACTAGTGTAGCCTCTGTGGGATCCAGGGGCCTGCAAAGGGAGGCTGAAAACCAAGCTAAGTTACCATCTAGGATTTAAAAAGAAATCTAAAGAAGTCACGAGTACAGAAAGTGAACATAGAAGTGTGACAATGAGCCCTAGGCTCCAAGGAAGTTACTCCAGGTGGTTCAGGAGAACTGCCCGTGATTCATTCCACCAGTGAGGGAAAGACTACAACTGTGTCAATCAACAAAGCAAATGTCATTCGGAAAAGTGCAACTCCATTTTTTATTAAAATCATAAATAAGAATACTGACTTGGGGCTGCAGGCAAGTCCAGGAGGACCTTGTGTCCTTGAGGTGGGAGGCTGAGATTTTTGCGTAAGGAATGTGTCTGGAAATTAATTGACAGATGTATGGGGTCTGCCTGATGTCAGGAGATCAGAATGAGATATGTATGTGCTTGAGAAGGACTTGCGATATCCTATGGGAACGGGGAACACATGGTGTTGTTCAGGACATGATGAGTGGTTAGATCACCCAATGATGGATGCATGGTTCTGGGGTGTAGCTTACACAGTGGAAAGTTTGTGTCCCACTGCAGACTCCCCACTCAGTGGACTGAAGGCTTTAAAGAAACAACAGGAAAATTATCCTGATTCCCCACAGAGCACTTTCCTTGCAGGATAGAAAGGACCGGTGTGAGGGCACAAGTAAGGCTGGCTGCTGCATGAGGACAGGCAAATAAGTAAAGTATAAAGTGAAAAAGTGAAATAGGAGATAGGAAACAGTGGATCATGTGTGGACTAGGGAGATTTTAAAAGTAAAACCAAGAAGTCTTGAGGGAAAAGCAGACATACTTGGTTACATAAGGTCTTAAACACTGAATGGTAAAATGCACTACAAGCAAAGCCAGATGGCAGTAATAAATTAGGGGAAATAACTATGCTACAAGTGCCAGCTAAGGGGTGAATATCATTAACGTACAACATGCAAAGAGCTCCTGCAGATTGATAAGGAAGGACAAACACCTCCTAGAACAATGGGCAGATATATACAGAGGGCTTCTCAGAAGAGGAAATGGAAATCTGGCCATCAGTATATGGAAAATTCTCAGCCAGCAGTTAGGGAAATGCAAAGTAAAATTAACAATGAGATACCAGGTGGACAAAAACAAAAGATGGTGAACACCGAACTGCCAGCAAGGAAAGCCACCTTGGTGCTGCCTACAGCCCAGGGCAGTATCAGTAGCCTAGCAACCTAGGTGTTTGCAGCTGGTACCATATCTGGGCCAGCACCTGAGTAGGTCCTGCAGCACCTGGTACCCAGTGTACCTGTCATGGCTCTGACAGAGTAGGTGATGTGAGGGTCACGGGGTTGGGCTGGCATGCCCAGGGCCACTGGAGACAGACTGGGTGGGGGATCTAGGCCAAAATATGTATCATTTAAATGTCCTACCATCCAACAAGGGTTCCATGGAACAGGAATGCACCGGCCTTTCTGGGAGGAAGAGGATGCTCTACCCAGCTAGCACGTCCCACATCTTTCAGTCAGAGTGTTGGGGACACAGCACATTGGTGTGCTGGGAAGGATGATGATCCACACTGCTTGTGGGGGATACAGACTTAAAACTCTCTAAAGCAGGGAAGAATAAGCCGAGTAACCTTCCATGGCCAGGCCACAAACTGTCACACCTTCAACATGAAAGTACTGGATCTGTCCTTGCTGACCTGTAGATGTCTCTGCCATGTGTTGACAGAGTAGAAAGGCAAGACACAGGGACTGATAAACAAATAGGATCTCATTTATGCAAAATGGATGCAAGAATCTAGGACACTGTATACACAGACAGATGCTTGTGGGGGTGTGGGAGACAAAACATGGGGTTGTGACTGGAAAGCCTGGTCCTAACACGGCAAGGGCCAGCAATGCTTGCTCCTCGGTTTCTTCTGTCTTTGATGAAAGGTCTTAGATAAGACACATAGGCCACCATATAGAGTATAGGCAGAGTACATTATAAAGTGATAGATTTTCACAGTGAGAGGGAGAGAGAGACAGAGAGAGATACACCTTCAGGTGGCATGCAGTTGGGCCAGCGCCAGCATGGCAGTTGCCCTGAGAGGTCTCCGGTGCCATTTATGGTTAACTGAGTCTGCAGGGAAACCTTTTCCTTCCTCTGAGGCAGGTAACTCACCACACCATGCATTCTAGGCAGGGCCCAGCCATGGGAGTCTGTGGGCCACACAGATTATGCCAATGAGTGAAACAGCAGGCAGATGAGGACCCTGGGGACTGTGAGCACTGGGACACTTTCAAAGAGGAAGAACATTGTTCTGTGTGAGTGCTAGTGGAATTTAAGCAAAAGCTCAGGTTCTGGGACACGAACAGACCAGGCTCGATCACCTGCCCTGATGCATCCATCAAGGACCCAGTGGAGGGGAGGTGGGAAAGGAGCTTGAATCAGCACAGCTGTGCCAGAAGCACAGACAGGTTCAAGATCTGTCTTCAGGGGCTGAGGAACACTGAAGTTTCAAGAAAAAGAGTGCAAAGATGAGGGTTGGGGTTCACATTGCGGATTGGGCAGTGGGCAGGCTAGGTGGCCTGGCTGAGCTATGTTCTGGCTGGTGGTGAGTTCAAAACTGGTTCTGCGGTGGGGAGGTCCAGAGAAGTCTTGATGGCCTGGAGGGGCAATTGGGTCCTGTCAGATGGGGTCTGCCCTAGGTCCTTTCTGGGGTGATCTGTATGAGAGGCTCTGCCTTTCCTGGAGTCCAAGATGACTGCAGACTCAGGACACTGACTACAGAATTCAGGCATTGCTCCAGGAGTCTAGAACAGGACACTTTAGAAGCTGGCCATTGGATGACCCTGAAAATCTTGAAGATTCCTTAGTTCTATTAATCCTAATGTCCTCGATCTTGAAGGGGGATGAAACGGGTTATATAAATATGTAAGATCAATAAATCCTGTATTCTAAATTTTTAAAACAGATTATCTTTGTTATTTATGGCTTGTATCTAGATGTCCCACCAAAGCCTCATGTGGTCATAGGTGGGGCTTTCTGGAGGTGGCTGGATTTAGGGTGTGATGCTGGGATCAAGGGCTTGATGCTGAGATTGATTCACTGTGCAGTGCTAGGATTAAGGGCATGGGTACCAGCCTGTATAAAATATAAGGGACAGTAATCACTTCAGCAACACATATACTAAAATATAAGGGACAGAAGGAGCATCACTGGTTACTTGTTGCTTGCTGCTTGCTGCCTTCTGCCTGCTTGTTATGTGATGACCCTCTGCCATACCACCCTGCCTTGGAGTCAGCCAACTATAAACTGAAACCTCTGCAAACTGTGAGCTAAATAAACCTTCCTTCCTTTACCTTTGTTGGATATTTTTGTTTCAGCAATGAGAGAAAAGTAATTAAGACAGAATTTGCTATCAGAGAAGTGGGGTCATTGTTGTGACTGTACCTGACAATGTGGTTCAGGAGCATTTGGGAATTGCTTGTGGGAAGAGTTTGGAAAGGTTTGGAGATGTTGGCTGAAGAAGCAGACTTGGTTCTTTAGGCTATACTTGATGGGAAAGTCTGTTCAGAGCTGAGAAGACCAGAAGGCTGATAGAGACACTGCCAGTAAGATCAGACTCAGAATAAGGACTGTTGGGAAGAAGGACTGTATTGGCTGTTGGACTCCAGAAAATGTGTATTATGGGTTGGCAGAAAGTTGTCTGCATTTTGCTCATGTCCAGAGACTTTTCCCAAGACTGGGATTAAGGGCATCAAACTAATTAATCTGGCAGAAGAAATTCCAAAGCAATCTAATGTTGAGGCTCTGGCATGGCTACTGTTGGGGTCTTTTCGCCAGATTTATGTTGAGAATCAAAAGCAAAGAGTCCAGAAAAATGATTTTAAATGTTTTGAGTTTTGCCAGAAAGGAAGCTCTGGTAAAGTTGTGGCTTGCAAGGATGGAACAGAAGAGAAATTGGTCTCTTAAAAGACTACCAAGAAAATATCAAGTATTTCAGAAGAGGACATTAGAAAAGGTGGCCTGAGGGCATCACAAGGAGCAGCAGGATTCCAGACTTTGCAGCTTCAAAGTTGCAAAGGTGAAAGACTTTGCTTTGAGAAGAGAGCTCTAGAGTACCATTGTGGTGGCCTAGGAAAGTTGTTCTTCAGCATTTGGTTCACAGGCACTCAAAACCTACAGCCAAGAGAAGGAAGCCTGGCTACTGCTCCAGTTGGCAGCAGATCTTGGTCTCATCCACACAGTGCTGGTTTTAGGCACATGCAAAATGCAAGAGTTGTGGAGTCAGGAAGGCTTCCACGCAGATTTCAGAAGAAGACCTGAGAGGCCAAGCAGTGTGCCCCTGACAGGGGAGTGTGTGAAGCTGTGAATGTGAAGCTGAAGGTGCAGTGGAAACCCCAGAAGTTTGGAGAACATAGATTGTCCAAGGGAAACTGCAAGGAAGGAGCGGAACCAGCCCAAGAAAGAAGCCATGTAAACAGTGTCACAGGGGCAAGCCCTTTACAGTTCACATCTTGCCACATATTACCTTAGATGCTACCCACGAAACTATAAGACTTACTGTTTTCCCTGTTTTGGTCCATTCCACTATATCCCCCTAGCTGTACCTTTTGGGATGGTAGTGTTTGTCTTGTGCTATTGTATGTTGGAAGTATTTAACTTTTTTTTTTTCATTTGTACAGGGGCTCAAAGTTAAGTTTGCCTTAAATCTCAGAGGAGACTTTGAACACGGACTTCTCAGCAATGCTGAAACTATTAGGACTTTGGCAACTCTTAGAGATGGACTAAGGATGGGTAGCCTGAATAAAATATAAGAGACAGAAAGAGGGTCACTTATAGCTTGCTGCTTGCTGCTTTGTGCCCACCCTGCTTTGCCACGGTCTGTTTCTCCTCTGAGATTCCCCTCTGCCATGCTCCCTTGCCTTGGAACTGGCCAACTATAAACTGAAGCCTCTATGAGCTGTGAGCTAAACAAATCTTTCCTCCTTACTTTGGATGTCAGGTATGCTGTCTCAGCAACTCGAAGAGTAACTGTGACACTTCTTAAGTGTTGCACATGCCTATGTGCAGAACTAACCAGGAACCTGACCCAAAATTTTAAAGTAATAAAAGAGATAAATAAAAATGAAGGTAGTGGCCACATACTTGGTGCTGCAGGCCCAGCCTCTAAGTCCCTGTGAGAAGAATACAGATGCGAAGTTCTCCAGCCTCCTACCTGGTAATCCAAATTTTACCTAAAAATTACCTGACAGTTAAGCTGGAGAGCTAAGCTCATTCATAAACAGTACTGTGCAGATAAGCAGCTGCTCTTCCCTCCTCCACCTTCCATGTCCTCCAGGAATAGCCAAGGCAGCTGCTAGAGCTGTCCTGTCCCTGCCTGGTGCAAGAACTGAGACTCAGCTGGTCCAAACCAAGAGCTACTCTAGTTGAAAAGTACAACAGTAATTAATATTTGTGTGTGTGTGCATATATATATATATATACATATATATAAAATGAACATTTGAATATTCAAATTTTTAAAACTTATTACAGAAAAAGACCATCACTATGCATCTCCCTCAATATACTCTCTGTTGCTTGGAGAAGCTGTTCTGGAGGTCCTCTTTGCCAAGTGTCTGGTTGCTCTCCATTTACCTTTCATGATCATTTTCATTTTGGAGAAGAGCTGGAAGTCCAGTGGTGCCAGATTCAGTGAATAAGATGGATGAAGGCACACTGTGATGTTTTTAGGAGCCTGCCTTTCTGTTGCATGGTACTTGGCAGCAGCATTTACCATATTTCCAGTCATTCCTCATAAAGACACTCATGAAAGAGAACTTCCAGACCTGCTTCAGAAAGTGGCAGGAACGATGGGATAAATGTGATCAAAGCAAGAGAAAGTATTTTAAGGGGACTAATGGCAATGTGTCTTCTACTTTAATAAAATTTTATATTGAATCTTTCACCACATATTTTGATCACCCCAAATTTCAGAGTGGGGAAACTATGTGGAAAATATTATTGAATAATTTTAAATTTGGCCTCATATTGAGATGATATTTTGAATATATTTGGTAAAATAAAATTAGACTATTAACCTATATTTCACCTGTTTTCCTTTTATATTTTAAAATGTGTCTTCCTGAAAAATTGACATTCCCTGTGGGGCTGGCATTACATTTCTTTTAGACAGCTCTGTTTGGATTGAGGGACAGACAAGGAAGTTACCTGCTAAATCCCTGCAGGATGAAGCCAAGTGTCAAACAGTGGGCCTCTCTCCCATCTCCAGAGCTCCCCTTTCTCGCTCTTGGCTCAGCACCTGTGGTGATGCAGTGCTCCCCCAAGTCACCTTAAATGCTAGCACTCCAGACCTTCCTGTAGATACTAGTGCCTTCCAGCTTTCCCATCTCCCCAGGCCTGCTCTGTCAGGTGCTGAATTGCAGGAGCTCAGAAAGAGCGATGTGCTAGGCCCTGGTTTCCACCCCCACCAAGAGGATTTTTTTTTTTTAAGTGTGCTTTTCAGGAGAAGATCAACACAACCTGACTTGCATTTTAGAGCAAAGCTACCTTGGCCCCAGAGTGGATGGAACTGTCAAGGAAAAGGAATGGCAGCACACTGTGCCTCAGGTCCAGCTGCTGACCAGGCCTAGCCATCATTCTGATCAGGACTAGTGGACTCAGCTCCAGGAGGCCCTGGGCACTGGAGAAGCTCATGAGGGCAGGAAGGGGAGCTGAGCACTGAGGAAATGCTGAGGACAAGCAGCAGTCAAGGGCAGTGGAGAGGGAGAAGTGTGAGCAGGGGATACAGTCACTGCACTGTACTCCCGAGGCAGTGCCCAGGCCACCTCTGCCAACACCCCTGTCCTAGAAGAAGGAGCCAGAGCCCAGATGGGCACATGTACTCAGTGACATGGTTGGGACAGGAGGCACCAGTCCTGGCTCCTCCTAGAACCTCCGTAGTCTTCCCGAGGTCTGAGAGTTGCTGCTGAAGATGCTTAGATGCTTCTGGGATTTCTGGGAGGCAGTTTGTCCTACAGCTCCTCTGGAGAAAAACGCACCAACACCTTTTCTCTTTTCAACCTGTCAGCTCAACCAAACCCCAGGAGAGGAGAACCCTATTTTTCTCCCTTCGGATGCAAAATATGACTGGCTTTTGGCCAAAATCTGGGTGCGTTCCAGTGACTTCCATGTCCACCAGACCATCACCCACCTGCTGCGCACACACCTGGTGTCTGAGGTGTTTGGCATTGCCATGTACCGCCAGCTGCCTGCTGTGCATCCCATTTTCAAGGTACAGCCAGCTGCCGGGGGAGGGACCTCACTACCTGTCAGGGGCTGGTATGTGGGAGTAGCTTCAGGGAGAGAGCCCTGGAGAGATGCTCAGGAGGCCAAGGCAGTAGCCAAGTGCAGATGATGCCACAATGCCATGGTGATCACTGAAGCCCTGTCCCAAGTCCTTGAAGTTTCTCAGCAGGAAGATCAGCACCCTGGGCTGGGCTGGGGTGCTGTGGCAATCCTCTCTGAGGTTCCCTGTCCCCCAGCTGCTGGTGGCCCACACGCGGTTCACCATCGCCATCAACACCAAGGCCCGAGAGCAGCTCATCTGCGAGTATGGCCTCTTTGACAAGGTGCAAACCCCAACCCTGTGCCCCCACTTACCTGGGTCTAGGTCCCACTAGGAGGTGGGCTGGGGGCTTGTCCTTCCTGAGTTGATCATTCCCCCAACTTGGTTTGCCCCACATCCCCACCCTGCTGCCCCAGTACCCAGGGTGCTGGCTCAGTGGTGCCCCTTCCTGAAGGCCAACGCCACAGGTGGTGGCGGGCATGTGCAGATGGTGCAGCGAGCCATGAAGGACCTGACCTACAGCTCGCTGTGCTTCCCTGAGGCTATCAAGGCCCGGGGCATGGACAGCACGGAGGACATCCCCTACTACTTCTACCGAGATGACGGTCTGCTGGTGTGGGAGTCCATCCACAGGTGCACGGGGTTGGACCTGGGGAGCCAGAGGACGGGGCCAAGAAGGGGGTGGGGGCTGGAGAGCCCTGTGGACTGGACTGTGGGGGTGGTGTTAGGACCACCAGGAGGGAGACCCTAGGAGGTGCCTGGGACTGGACGGCCATGCTGATCAGCTGCCCATCTCCAGCTTCGTGGCTGAGGTCGTGGGTCTCTACTATGAGAGTGATCAGGTGGTGGCAGAGGATGTGGAGCTCCAGGCCTTCGCCAAGGATATCTACGTGTACGGCATGCGAGGCAGCAAGGCCTCAGGTGGGCATCACACTGATGGGTGTCGCTCTGCTTGAGGTCGGGTGGGCTCAACCCTGACTCGCAACTCCTGCTCCCCAGGTTTCCCCAAGGCACTGCGGAGCCGGGAGAAGCTGACCGAGTACCTGACCGTGATCATTTTCACGGCATCCGCGCAGCATGCAGCCGTCAACTTCGGGCAGGTGGGCAGCCCTGACCCTGACCCTGACACTAACCCTAACCCTGCCCAACCTACCCAGGGCCATATGACGCGTCCCCGCTGGCGAGGGGCGGGGCATTGGGAGGGGCGCGGAGCCCCGCAGTCAATTGAGTGCAAGTACCCGCGTGGGTCGTAAGCTGCTCCGCAGCTGGACTCCGGGACCCCACGTGTGTCCACGCTGTGTGTGCCCAGTACGACTGGTACTCCTGGATCCCCAACGCACCCCCTACCATGCGGGCACCGCCGCCCACGGCCAAAGGCGTGGTGACCATCCAGCAGATCGTGGAGACACTGCCTGACCGCGGCCGCTCGTGCTGGCACCTAGGCGCCGTGTGGGCGCTGAGCCAAGTGCAGGAGAACGAGGTGAGGAGCAGGCGGGGACAGGGCGCTGGAGGACAGGCTCCACCACTCCATCCTATAAACCAGGAGCCTGGGTGCCAGCCTGCAGGGGCAGAGGGGAACAGGTGCCATCAAGTCCCAGGCCTGAGCGAGGGGCAGGAGTGGCTTGGTGCTGTCCCACTCACTGCCAGTAGAGGGTGCAGTGTGCCCATCCCACTTCCCGCAGTGACAGCTAAACTGTTCGATGTGGTCCCTCTGACCGCCAAGGGAAGGGAGAGAAGAATCCTGGCTCCTTCCAGAAAGAGGTGCACTCTTGTACCCCACTGCAAAACAGGGGTGCTTCTGGGTGGACACAGCCCTTGGTAGGATCTTGGGTGTGTGGAAAGCAGGAGCCAGTCACCAGCCTGGTGCTGGTCCCTCCTGGCCATCCTTGTACCTGTGTCAGTGTGATGTATTCCGAGGCGTGAGATCTCACGGACTGAATTTCCCCCCTCACACCACATCCAAATCCCACTGCTGTTCCACCTGAGATATTCTGGTTTTGTAACCTAGTAGTGCTTTCACAGATGAGTCCAGTATTACTGTGCACATCTTTGTGAGTAGGAACATGAACACAGGCCCCCAGAGGCTCTTGCCTGCAATTCCCTGACCCTCAGAGCCCTTGCTCGGGGCCCTGCAGGCCTGGAACCCAAGTGGGCATCACTTAGGGTACCATATCCAGTCCCGCTGGCACCACTTCTGGCTCTGTGGCCCCAGAAGTGGACGTGGTCCTTCCTACTTAACCTGTTAGCCAGGTCTGGGCCCTGGAGCCTCTTCAGGGAAGCAGCAATGCCCTGGCTTTCAGTTTCCTTTTGTTTTTGGTGGACACATTATACTCACACATACTTCTAGTTCTGTATGATGTCTATGCACACGCACGCACAAGCACACACACACACACACACACACACACGGGGTAATGACCAGTCTATGTGTTTAGCAGATCCAATACCTCACACACCATCACCTCGTGGGTGCACATAGGCTCCAAGTTACTACAAAACATGCTTTACAATGTTGTCAACTGGAGTCCCCTGCTGTGCCACAGCCCACCAGAACCCTCCTACTGCCTGACTGCAGCCTGTACCCACTGACCTGGCTCTCCCTACCTCTCCCCCTGTGGTAGCCACATAGGTGTTCAGACTCCATTTTTAGTGGGACCACGCCATCCTTCTGTGCCTGGCTTATTTCGCCTACCAAAACATCCAGGTTCACCATGTTTCAAATGACAGGATGTTGTCGTTTTTGTGACTGTCTCTTCTGCAGGTGGCAGAGGGTAGAGGAAATGGGAAGAGAGCAGAAGCTCCTCTGGGGAGTAGATCCCTGGGGTCGGGTGAGGCCTGGTTATGGGGTCCCACGATACACGAAGCCACCTGTCTGTCCATTTCTGGCCCTCAGCTGTTCCTGGGCATGTATCCTGAAGAGCACTTCATTGAGAAGCCCATGAAGGAAGCCATGGCCCGCTTCCAAAAGAGCCTGGAGGCTGTCGTCAGTGTGATTGCAGAGCGCAATAAGAACAAAAAGCTGCCCTATTACTACCTGTCCCCAGACCGGATCCCCAACAGCGTGGCCATCTGAGGTCAACCCTCCAGGAAGATCTACTGGATACCGGCCTTGGGCAGGTTCCTGTCACACCTTGGTGTGCTGCCTTCACTCCAGGCTGTTCCAGGACATGGAGGGACAACAAAGCTTCAGTGCCTTTTTCTGCTCTGCCCTCAAGGCCCGAGGATCCCATTCTTCAATGCAAGCCCTGCAAGCCTCAGCCCTGCCTCTGCCCAATGCCCAGCTCAGGGAGTGGCCAAGCCGTTGGCGACAGCACAACAGGGTAACCAGCCTGTTCTTACTGCAGATGTGGGGGCACTTCCTGTTCTACTTAGGGTTAATCCGTTTGTGCCTGTAGTAGGTGCCCAAATAAATTCCTGTTGAGTGAATTAAGAACAGGTTTTCATAAAAACAAAGTTCACTTGAAACAGGTCTTGTTTGACCTGGTATGTTCCAGGCACCCCCAAACAGCTCGTGGCCCACCACCACCACCACCTAAGGCCCCAATTGCTATGACTGCCCAGGCAAGGGCCTGCCCACTACCCTCTGGCTGGGAGGTGACTATCCAGTGCCTCCGCCCCTGGAGAAGCCTCCTTCATCCTCCAGACAGAGCTGCTTTTTCCCCAGGGCTTTGTCCAGCCTCACTATCACCCTTCTGTGTGGTCTCCCCCACGGAGGGCACCCTGGAAGGATGGTGATTCCACCATGTCTATTTCTGTGCCAAGGGCTGGCATTAGCCCTTGGGCCTCCTCCCTCTTCCTTCAGGCCTGCCTCGGGAGCAGGGCACTCATCTTCTCCTAAGGCAAGGTTCACAGCGTGACTTTCCCAGGCCCAAAAGTAGCACTAGCCTGAGCATGGGGGCAGCTGTCCACTCCACCCCACCTTCTAACACATACCCAGCCCCAGCCTCAGCCTGGCTTCTGCATTGTGGTAGCAAGGCATCCAGGGTTCTAGCACGTTCCCTTATGTGCTGGGCCAGCAGCTCAGTGTAGGGAAAAGGTCCCTACCAGGCTGACCTGTCACGGGAGGAGGTATGCCACGCTCCTGGTACAGTTTTGACCCTGGGAATGGCTACAGTAGAGCCTGAGATCAGCCCTTCCCACCAGACTCACTACATCTGACCCTTGCGAGATCTTCTCATCACCCTGTGGATGACCTTCGGACATGTCCTGAATGTCTGGTCATGGCAGAGGTGCTGAACTTAATGTTCCAGCTTCAAAAGCCATGAGGAGGGACAGGAAGGACAGGGAAGGAACAGGAGACAGGAGTGGAGGAGTGGGTCTCCTGTACAAGGAGAGGGGAGCCAGGGTTCTTGGGGAATAGGAGCTCAGCCAAGCCTCGCCGCACAGAAGGCCTGTATCTGGTGGAGGTGACAAGGTATGAACACAAGCACCACTATGTATCCAAGGTGTGGAGCTGAAGCCATCTGTCATTTAGTCACTGGATATCTGAGTAGCAGAGCTCACTGCTACCCCAGGAGAAAGAGTCCCAAATTCTGCACAAAGACTCTACCCCAACTCCTGTCCCTAAGCCATAATGCATGCATAGGGTACACTATGCACCATCCAACCTAGGATGCAACGAATTTAGTCCATCTGTACTGCTACTACAAAAAATAGCCAGGCATGGTAGCGCACTCAGGCAATCCCATGAGTTCAAGGCCAGCCTGGATTATATAGTGAGTTTAAGGCCAGCCTGAGATACACAGGGAGACCCTGTCTCAAAAAAAAAAAAAAAAAAAAAACAAATAAACAGAACCCTGACATCTGGGTAATTTATGAAGAACAGAACTTTATTTACTACAGTTTTGGAGGCCAGAAGTCCATAAAAAGTCCAGTGACTTGTAAGGTCCGATTTCTTCTTTCAACAGGGGACCTAGTATGCTGTGTCCTTACAGGTGGACACTCCCAAGCTTCTTCTCTAAGGGTGTTAATCCACTCACTCAGAGGGATCCTTCACAGCTTCCTGGTCTCCCAAAGCCTTGCCTCCTAGTGTGCCTTCGGGCTGTTAAGTTCCAGGGTAATGACTTCTGGAGGGACACACACACACACACACACACACACACGCACCCCACAGTGCAACCAAAGTGAGGTATAAGCTCTGAAAACATTTTCAGTTTCAGTTCAACGAAGCTGACAGCCTTCTTGACAACAACAACGAAGTCAACACTCTGGAAGAAGGTTAAGACAATTTAGAATCTACCAAATAACATTCAAAATAGGCAGGACACAGTTCAAAACTACTCAACATACAACAAGTTAGGAAAATATGATTAATTCTCCAGAGAAAAGATAGTTAAGACAGACCCCAAGAAAGGCTTATGTTATTCATAAGCATTTTTTAAAAAACAGCTTTTGTTTGTGCTCAGTTAAACTGAGCACCAAGAATTGAGCAAAGAAATGTGCTCCAATTTATGAAAAAATAGGGTATGTCAGCAATAAAACTGCATTATGAAAGACAAGGAAAGAGCATGAGGAGTAAAGTGCCTAGAGACTCGAAATCTGAAAGTATCTGAGGAAAAGCAGCTGTAGGAGCAGCAGAGATGAGAGAGAGCATGAGCTAGAAGACAATCAATTCATAGAAATAATTTAATCCAAAGTACAAAGAACAAATTTAATGAATAAAGCCTCAGAAATCTATGGGACGACCTTATCATATATGTAATCAGAGACCCAAAAGAAGGGAGATTAAAAACAAAACAAAACAAAACAGGGCTGGGGATTTAGCTCAGTGGCACTGAGCCTGCCTCACAAGCACAAGGTCTTGAGTTTGATCCCCAGTAAAGGGGGGGGGCAAGGCCAAAAGTTAGAGGAAATAAATATTCCCCAAATTTGGTGAAATGCCTAAATCTAAAGCTGCCAGAAACTCAGCAAAATCCAAATGGAATGAATAGAAAGAAAACTATCTACAAACTTCAGCGTCAACCTGCTTAAAACCAAAGTCAAAGACAAAAATCTTACAAGCAATAACACAGAAAATATCAAGGAACTAAAATGAGTGATGGCCAACTCTTTATCTGCATCATCAGAAACAAAACACAACAGGATAGTATTTTTAAATAAGTAAAAAAGAGAGGGAAAAAACACCCACCAATACAGAATTCTGCCATCATCAAAAATAACCTTCAAGAATGAAAACAAAATAAAAAGTTCAAATAAAATTAAGAAAACCTACTGCCAGTTCCTCTACAGTACTAAAAATGCTACTGGAAATTGTTCAGGCTGATTGGAAGATGACTCAAGGTGGGAACGCAGGTCCTCAAAGGGAATGTGTGGTGCAGCTGTCCCCTCTTAATCTCTCAAATTACACCTGCCCATTTAAACCAAATACTGTAGCACTGTTGCACGGCACATAATGCATATAAATTCACTTTATAGGAAGACAGCACAAGTGGGTGTATAAGTGGACTTACTGAGCTATATAAGGTTTCTGTATTTTATGATTTTACATGTGTATCAATATACAATAGTAAGACTAAAAATCTAACCTTCCCCACTAACCCTGAAGTGGCATTCCATTCCCAGGTGTTTACCTGAGAGGGAAGAAAACAATCACAAAAGCATCTGTACAAAAATACTCCTAGCACTTGTATGTGTGATAGCACCAAACTGGAAACAGCTTAAGTATGCAGCAATAAAAACATGGAAGAGAGGCACTGCCTACAGCAGAATACTACAGGAAAAAGTGCAAGCCAACTCATCACACAGCACACATGAATCTCAAAAGTATTATGCTAACTGGTAAAATGCTCCCATAAAAAGGTAGTGTGTATTTCTGCAAAAGATGCATATACTGCAGGCTTTTTAAAAATTAAATTCTAGAACAGGCTAAAACTTATCTCAGAATGGGGGATGAGGGCAGGTGGAGCTGAGAAGAGACATCAAGGAATTTCCAGGACTGAGATAATGTACTATATTTTCATACCAGTTTGGGCTACATAAGTGTATATATTCATCCAACCCAATCAGGTGGTACACAATATTTATGCATTTCAGGCTGGGGATTTAGCTCAGTGGTGCCACAGCCTGCCTTGCAAGCCCTAGCTCCTGAGTTTGATTCCCAGTACAAAAAAAAAAAAAATTTATTTCACTGTACAGTTACATAAAAACAAGTAGCACAATTGGCAAATGCAGAATTCTAGTTACTGAGGACAGACTAACATGGCTGGAGTATATTACAGCTGCAATTTACTCTGAAATGCAAAAACACAAGCTCATAGTGATGAATATGGAGGTGTGTAGCAAACCACACAAAGGAAAATATTTTTGGAGAGCAGAGCGTACACGTGTATTCTCATTACACTGTTATTTAAATGTTTTCTGCTTAAGAATCTTCATAAGATTTTGAAAAAAATTACAAAGCCCTAACTAAGTGAATATGCAAGAAAAGGAAATAAAAAGTATACATGAGAAGAAATAAAATACCCAAACAAAAAACCGCTAAAACTCACTTTGGCAGCACATATGCTAAAACGTATAAGCAACTATAGCAGCAAGGCTGCAGGATACAAGATTAATATACAAAATAAATCAGGTTCCTATATTTCAGTAAGGAAGACATGGATGTATGACCTACACACACTCAACATGGACCATAGATCTAAATGTAAACAGAAAACTATAAAATTTTTGAGATGACACCACTAGAGGAAATCTAGGTAACTGAGGGGATAGCTATGACAGGAGTGAGGACAAGAGGAAGAGTCCAAGTCCCAAGACTCCAGCAGGACACCCCAATGGCCTCCCTCCAGCCCCATCCCGAGACCCATAGCACCTCCGAAGAGCCTCCTAGGAACCAGACCCCACACACAGCCTTCAAATCACAGCAATGGGCAAATGTCTCCTGAAAGGGCCACACAGTAAATACTAGGCTGTGTGTACCGTTCAATTGCCTCAACTCCTTCTCCACCTTTGCCAGGTGGCAGGAAATCAGTAGGAAGCCACGGGTACCAACACTTACTCAATGGACAGTGCATGACAGAAGAGCCAGCACTGGGCTCTCTACAGTCCCGATCACCCAGCTGGCATTAGCTCAGAAAGCTACCTGGTGTTTCTTCAGCCAAAGTCCTAATTTTTATCAGGTCCCCAAAGCACCGCCACACCCTCAGAGGACAGGGGTGCCCTCAGCCAGGGACATCCCGCTGGCCCTTCCTGGACAGATTCAGGCCCTGGAGTAGCCTCACCTGGGTACTGGGCTACAGTCACAACTCCACAGAGCAGCCTCCAAGCCTCCCCCCGGCCCCACAGCCAGAGAGAGCAGGGCAGGGGTACCAATCCTCAGCATACCAGCCCAAGGAACAGAGCACTGCCAAGCCTTGGGGAAGCCCACACAGGCCAGCACACTCACCCTGGCAGAGCAGAGCTGCTGCTGCTGCAACCATGCTGCTTACCATCCTCTGCTGGGCATGGTCTGGGCCCATGGTGCAGATACCCGGGTGGCACAGCAGCACCACTGCTTGTAGGAAATGCCTCCTTTCACCCCCACGTCCTCCTGGCCCCCACAAACCAGGTCTGAGGAACAGACCAAGGAAATTGGGCCAGGAAGAAATGACATTCCTTCCCCATGTCTCAGCAAGAGGAACCTGGCAAAGGGAAACACCCACAGCAAACTCCTTGGTGAAGAAAGGTTTTATTGCTGCAGTCAAGACTTACGGTCTCCCTGCACAGAGGGTTACTAAGGTGATAATGCTGAGAGACAGTGAAAATACATAAAGGATACAAAAGTAAGACATTTAGAATGCAAGAAATTTCCTAAGAAAAATTTCCAAATGTGAAGGATCTTTTAGAAAACACACTACACATGCCAGTGTAAATTTGGTTTTTATTAACAATCAAGTTTTTATAAACACTGCATCTAAATATGCACAGATAGCTGTGCACCTCGAACAATTCCAGAGCAGAGATAAATGCTTCTATTTCCCTGTACTTAGGTCCTTCCTTGGGCTAGAGGGAGAAGTTGCATATTGAAAATCAGATTCAAAGGAGGAACAGGAGCTCCCATGTGTCTGCCTAGCGGTGTCCACAGTAGCAGGCAAAATACCACACAGGCTTGGATCCAACAGCCAAAGTCAGAAGTCTGCCAATGGTGCTGGGGCTGCAGTGCTGAGTCAGACAGGGCCAGCAGTGATACCCTGAGACCATAGTCTCTGCCTTCCTGGCCCCGAGACCCCCAAGCCAAGCATTTGGTGTGGCTGAGCCAGATGCCATCCTCCACTGACCCAGGTAGAAAGGTGAAAACACAGATAAACATGACACCCCTGGCACTCAAGAGGGCAAAGGCACCCACTAGGCATGGGCAGAGCCAGGCCCCACTGTTGTGGGCATTGTGCAGGACTCTGTGGTCAGGAAGGAAAAGGCAGGGGTGGCCAAAGCTCTGAGAGGGGGAGAATGTAGGGCCTCTGTTTGCAGAGTGGCTGGAGATGGTGCTGGCCTTCCTGACAAGGGAGAGGGCTTCTGGCTGGACATACACAAGTGCACCTTTGCTGCTGGATGCCAGGCCCCTCCCTGCACACACTCCTGTCTACAGGAATTTCAGAGCTTTCCAGGCTCAGTGGATGGGGCTCAAGGTGGAGGGGCTCACAAAGTCCCACTGGAGGATGGCTAGGTGGTTGCAAGGGACTCAGGCCTTAACTTTTGGGGCAGTTTCGGGGGGGGGTCAGGGAAAGGCTGGTGGGCTCACTCCCCTGAGTGGGCAGCTTATAGCTGCTGGGTGTCCCCGGGCTGAGGGACGTGGTAATTGCACTTTGGGCACAGGCACAGGCTGGATGTGGCCAGGGAGCTGAAGGCAAGTGATCTCAGGGGCAGCTGTGGTCAGCACCTGCCAGGCAGAAGGGCAGCCCTCCTGGGCAGCAAGCCTGCTTGTTTGTGAGGGCCTTGCTGGGAGGCTGTGCAGGCAACAGTACTGGCAGTGGCATGGCCCAGAGCGTGCCTGGCTGCCTACCCGGTTCACTGTCTGCCTGGCACTGTGACACTGGGCTCTGAGAACAAACTTTTAGGCATATTTTTAAAAAAGGGACAAGGCCATCTGAGGTGGTGGTTTTGGTTTTGTTTCATGAATGGTGTCACAGGGATCTTGATGATGGGTGGGCTGATCAGGCTCAGGTCCTGAAGGACCCTGTCTGCCCAGTCCCTTAAGGCCATGCCTGGTGGGTAAGGGTGGTGATGTAGTTGCCCTGGGTAGTCTGTTGTCTCCTCTGGGTGCTGCAACAACTTAGACCTAGGATGGTACCAGGACCACTGAGGTGCATAGGCCTGTCCTTTCCCCGCAAAACCATCAGTAGCCAGAGACCTCTGTCCCTAGTCTCCCAAAGGAAATGATTTTAAACACTCAGCTGTGCTGAACTATTCATTCTTCTCTTCCCATTCTGCCGTCCAAAGCCTCTTTTGTCAGTGCTGACAGAGGAAACACAGGTCGCCCTGGAAACAGATTCCAGGCTTTAGGACCCTGGTCACTATCACTGAGCACCACCATTCCCACCAACACTGTCCTAGTGTCATGTCCCACAGGGAGGAGGTCCCCTTTTTAGAATAAATAAGGCAGAGGGTTTCAGATCTACTTCCATGTGAAAGATAACTAGTGATGAAGGAAAGATTTGTAAATGTGATGCTTTTTAGCGTCAATCCCACTAGACACATTATTAAAAAATAAAGACTCTTTTGTAAAGTGCTGCTTGTTCAGGAAATCAGGCGCTGCAGGCTCAGGGTGCGGCTGAGGCAGGGTGGGGCTGTCTCTCACTGTACCCCACTCCAGCTTGCCCCTCAGGTTTGGCATTTTATTCTTCACCCTGTGGAAACCACATGCAGAGCTCAGCCATCCCCTCGTGGTGGCTTCCAGGGCCTTCCACCTTCCCACCTCAGAGAAGCCAGGCAGAAGGGATCCTGCCGTCTGCTCACAGGACGGCTTCTGATCACTGAGGAGAATCCAGAGGCCAGCAGAGCTCATTGCCTGCCAACTCTATTAGAGGACAGGAGAAAGGTATACAGTTGGCAGTAAACAACATCCTTCAGCATCCCACAGACATCCAGTACACGTCAGACATGGATGATCTCTGCCCCGGCATCCTCAGGATCTGTGCAAGAGGAGGAGTTTGTGTCAGAATGACAGAGTCCATGTCCATCTTTATTTCCAAATTTGGGCTCTGTTATTGCAGATTTTTCAAAAATATTCTTTTTGCTTGTTTCTGGACAGTTTTGAACATAGATCACTCTATTGTAGGCCTTGAGTCTCTTCCACAGTTGCAGGTAGACTTTGCACTGAACATACATAAAAAGAAGTCCTCCAGTGAAGCCAATGGCCACGACCACCAACTTAGTCCAAAAGGGCCACTCCAGTATGCCTGCAAGGGGGAGAGAGGCCATCAGCGCCAGGAGAATGAAGAGGACATAACCTGACAATCACTCTGCTACCACAGTATCTCCCACCATAAGTCCTGGGATCCCGTCCTCTGACCAACTTTCTGAGACCCCCCACCTCCAGGAGCACAGAGAAGCCCTTTGCAGCTCCTGTGCCACTCTCCAGGCACCTACCTGTTGCCTGCCCCTGCTTGATCTCCTCGGCAGTGCGGTCAATGAGCACATACAGGGACCAGACTACGCAAGTGATGGCGATGATGTGGAATGTCACCGAACACATGATCTTCCTACGCTCACTGCTTGACATCTGCAGCTTTTCCCACTGGAAAGACAGCATGCGGAGTGTAAGCCTGGGGTGAGAGGGCAGGGCTGCCTGGGGTGGTGGGACAGTTTGGTAACAACTGCCCCAACTGGGTGAATTTGCCCAGCCCCCACAGATGTCCTTGCAAACCACTCGCTGCAGGTGGGACCAAGCACTACCAAGGCCCTGTGTGCTGGAACCCCAGGATTATGAGGCCAGCAGTGAGCCACCTGTTCCTCCCACTCCAACACTTGGCAGCTCAAAAGACACAAGACTTTGACCTTGGTCCCGACCCAGAACTGCATTTCAAGTCTCACAGGTGCACCAAGTGTCACAGACAGGTGGGTGAGATGCAGAGGCCTTCACTGGTCCTCTACAGCCCCAGCAGCACAGTTGGAAACCAAGCTGAGTTCCTGGTGAAGCCAACTCTGCAAGGAGCCATTTCGGATTCCATGTAGGGGAGTTTCTTTTTACTGTTTCTCAGCCAAAAGAAAACATAGAAAAGTGAAGAGAACACAGTGTGTGCACTCTGCAAACCTCTGGCTGACACCAGCCACGGCGCACGTCCAGATGTTCTATGCAGATGAGCTGATTACCTGGATCATCCTGATAAACTCGTACCTGAGAGCCATCCCAGAGCAGGTACCTGATACATTTCACATCTTTCCTGAGACAGAGCCTCTGTCTGTGCTCATGTTCTCCAGCACTGCTAATTCCTGCATGCTTACCCCAACATGATCCCTGGCTTCCTCCCCAGACACAAGCTGTTCTGCATCATGCTACTCCCCAGGACCCAGCCAAGGGCTCACCCTGAGATCAGACCTCCCCACACGGCTGGCAAAGCTCTTTATAGACACCTGCCTTCTCTTAACTCCTTCACTTTGCCTGCAGGGCCCATGCTCCTTCCAGAGCCACCCAAAGCCAAGCATGTCTGCCCTGCCCCACTCGGGCCCAGATAGGGCTCTTCCCATTCCGGAGGCCCACATGGTCACCTCTAACCCACTGCACTGGCCTTGCCGTAGGCTGCTACTCCATCTGGTGAGTCCTGGCAAGTGGCTATTAAATGCTCTGAGGTAGGGCATTCTATTTTTTTCAATGTGACCATTCTGGGCACACAAAGAGATTATTACCAGCATCTGGATGAACAGTTTTGCCCCTATCCCCAGCAAATTCTTGTCCTGGTGTAGATGGACACATCGTGCTGTTCCAGGCTGAGTGCTGGGGGAAGACACTGGGCTCTGAGAGTCGGTCCTGGTGGGGGTGGCCAGATGCACAGTTACACCCTTGGGGAGGACTGGGGTGGGCTGGGCCCTCCATACCTTCCGCAGCGGCTTCAGCCGGGTCTCCATGACGAACTCATACTTGCACAGCTCGCAGCAGCGCGCATCAGAGCTCTTGATCCACTGCTGCAGACAGGCCTGGTGCACAAAGTGCAGGCTGCCCGTGCAGTGGCACGGTGTGATCAGGGGGCTCTCATCATCACCCTCGCAGTGGCAGATTCTGCGGGGAAGGAATGGTGTCACTGTGGGAAGGCCATGCCAGTGGGGCCGTGCCCAGAGGTCAGTCCCCAAGAAAACTGAGAAACAGTACAGAAATGACCACAGGCACAGAAACAAACATGAATAAAAACAGCAACTAGAAACTAAAATTTCTCCCTTACCGCACTGACACGTAAAGTCAGAAGGGCAGTAGCAACAGAGGGGAAAGCAATGTGACAAATGGCAAAGCGTCAACACTGAGAGCCACCTAGGGATGAGGTCAGGCAACAGAAGTCATCATCCAGGACACAGGCGTCAGTCAGAGGCAACTGTGTAGCCAAACCACAGCAACTAAGAAGTGATGACACATGCTTCCCATGCAGGTGCCCACACCCTCACAGCACGCCAGACCTTCCTGCCCCTCTTGGGGGCCGAGGTTGCAGTCCCACTTCTCCACCTAAAACTTGCCACCACAGTGTTGCAGTGGCACCAAGTGGGCATTAGTTTTAAAGTACAGCAGTATGTCGCTGAGGACCCTACAGAATTCAGGCCAGCTTTTGAGAACAGAGGTCTCTTTCCATAGCTGGAACAGGTAGGGATGTCCGTGCTCACAGCAGCCGGAGCTCGCCTGGCTGGGTCCATGAAAAAAGTTTCAGCTGCTACTAACAAATCTGGGGCCACACAAGTTGCTGAGGGACAGGGTAGGTGCTGTGAGGGCCAGGAGTGGCGCACAGGGTAGGGGGACAGGAGATAATTGGGGAGCAGCTGCTCCCCACTAATGGGGGCAGGAAGCACAAATGGCCCAAGGGTGGGGTGGGGGAAAAGCACATGCTTGAAACAACCGGCAGGGTGGAAGACTAGAGAACTATCTTTTTCTTCCAATATCTTTATGCAAAGTCTACTTATTTTTAGATGCAACAAGTCATTTTGGCCTTTAATATGTGTAGCTTCTTCCTCATTTAAAACTGGTTCTCTAAATGGCATCAGTGCTCTGCATCCTGGAGAAGACAACAAGCCCACACCGGCTAAACTGTCTCGGGCTGTTTTGTGGAAACTTCACATATTAAAAGCCAGTGAGATAGGGCTGGCCAGGTACAGTCCCTGCACACCAACCTGCAGGAGTCCCCAGAGGTAGACACAGGGGAGGCTGGTGGCAGCCTTTCAGACTGGGGTGAGGGGCAATCCAGGTCGCTGTCCTTCTCCATGGAGCACAAGGGTGCCCGTAGGACCCTGCTCTTCAGCCTAGTGGATGTGCTATCCTCAAAGACATCGTCATCGCCCATCTCATCGGAGCAGAAGCCCATGCTCCCTGCCAGCCCACTGGAGGAGGGGGTGGCATGCAGGTGGGCAGCATGGACCTCTAGCTCATGGAACCGGTGCAGGCTGCTGGTGCTTGAGCCCTGGGACAGTGAGAGCAGGTAGCGAAGCAGGCGCCGGCTCCCAGACGTTGTCACCTCACCATCTGCCTTCTCCTCCCAGGAGGGTCCATGGTCACTCCTCCTGCCAGTGTCCACCTCCCAGGCAGCTGGCCGGGGCACAGCAAGGGATGGGATGCACACATATTTGGAGTGGACAATAGGAGCACGGTTCAGCACTTTCTGCTCCTTGAGGAGGAACCTGCTGGTTCTGAGACTGGGGTCTTGGGGCAGAGCCAGCTTCCCCTCCGAGCTGGTTCTCTCCACAAAGCAGGCACTATCCAGGCTGTCTTGGTCCTTCACCCCCACATCGCTCAGGGACTTGGAGAACTTCAGGGCTCTTCTAGCCCTGGTGCTATTGGCAGGCTTCCAGGCCTCAGCCCATTCCAGACCTGAGGGGTTTCTCTTGGTCACCTGCAGTGTGTCTTTACAAACAACTGTCACAGTGAGCCCTGGTGTCAAAGAACTCTGGCAGGAAGGAGCTTTCAAGAAAACAGCAGACTGCACAGCACTGTGGTGACAGAACTCAGAGTACACTGCGCTGGAACTGCATGCAGAACAGTGGGATAAAGCAGAAAGTGAGACCATTTCAGAGAGCAGACACCGCCACTGTGATGGCCTGAGGCCTGTGTGTGGGTAGCTGAGCAAACAGCACACAAACTGGACCGACTATGAGACCACAGGCAGAACCGCCCAGCACACAGGAAACCGAGCCTACAGACACAGTGCTGATTCAGGACCACACAGACCTCAGTGGCATCTGAAGCCAAGTGTTACCTGCAGATGTCCTGGTTGGATGGCGTGACAGAAGTGTGAGAGAAGGCAGACACCAGAGCCGATGATGATGGAGGACTCCCAGCCTGCAATGACATAGCCAGTGTTCAGGGAGGAGCAGGGAGGAAAACCCTCCTTCTGGGCAACAGTGGGCAGGGAGTTACTCAATACCCGCTATACCCTGCTCAGCTTGGAGGAGCTTCACAAGGGTCCTTGCGTCTTGGAGAACACAACCAGCCTTTGCGCCTTATCTGGTGACACCTGGAGCCACAGGCATCCCTCTAGACTCCTGCAGGGGTAGGGCAGGGCCATTTGTTTCCTAAGCACCTAAGGCTAATTAGTCCATATGAAGTCAGGACAGCAAGCACCCTCAGGGGCTCTGCCCACACCTGTCTGTGGGTTCTTCCTTCCCTGATCTGCATGTGTTCATCAATGCCTTATATAAATCCTCCCGTCACAGCTCTCTCCCTACATGATACCACCAGACCACAAGGCATGTAGCCAAATTCAACCCTGGCCCAGAAAGGCTCACCAAAGATGTTTCCAAGAGCTCCAACCTTCAGATCACAGTAAGAAAACAGATTTAGGACAACATGGAGAAAGAACCTGCAGGACAGAATGGGCCTCTGAGGGGTGGTGAACAGGCCAAAATTAGGAGATCTGAATGAAGAGGACAGACAGTGACAAGAGATACAACACAGGACAGGAGGGGTGCACAGGCCCAGCTGTGCAGTCCACCCAGGAGGCACCCGGGCTGGGGCGACAGAGCCTTTTTCTCTGGCTCCAGGACCTCACACCCTCTTAGGGTCACTCATCAAGTGTGCAGCTGTCCCTCTGCAAACACCACACACACCTTTGCACCACGCGGGACAGCACAGGCAGGTCATGTGATGCAAGGGACATGAGAAGCATAGAGCAGCAGCCCATGAGAACCAGCAGAGTCCTGCAGACATCTGAACATCAGCGAGCAGAAGCATCAATGAAATCATCACGCACAGTACAGTGCAGCAGTCTGCGCTGTGCTCCCATAGGTCCTGTAGGGAAAGGCTCACACCAGGCTTGCCACATGCGTGTGACGAGCTGCACAACAGCATGGGTGGCTGTGATGTCAGCAGGCAACAGCAGTTTCCCAGCTGCATCAGAATCTGATGGGGCTACTCCTATGCATGGGTCTGTAGTCAACTGATACATTGTCACCCACCCTCCCCCAGGACACTAAGCTCATGGGACTCACTTCCCCCAGCCCTGCTGCCTGGTGCAGGTGCCCCACCTGGCCCACAGTTGCCCACCTCTCAGTTGTGCACATTGGCTTTGGTCAGTCAGAATGGCACAGCCACCACCAAGAACCCCTTCTCTCATAGGGCCCTTGAATCTGCTTCCTACTGCTCATACCAAGTTAGACATTTAAACCATGAAGTGCCTGTTAACACGCTGATGTCACCTGACACTGTGTAAATAGAACATATCTGAGTCACTGAAGAATCTACCTGTATCTTCTAACTGCATGTGCGCATGGACATTGAGCATTTACAGTTAAGGGATTAGCGGTGGAAAGTTCTCAAGAATCTAACGTTATTCAGGGATATGAAAATGACATCCCTCAAATAACTGTCATCAGTACTTCTGAAACAGAGGAGAGGGGCCTGGGCCATGTGGCAGGGCACTGTGGCATCAGGTCCTGCAAGCCCAGCTATAGGCCATCTTTTCCCTGGGGCAGCCATTCCTGGCTTCACCCAGGTACCCAGAGCAAAACGAAAGACCTCCTGGTATGTGGCTTTCCTGGTGACCCTTGCAGGGGTGCAGATAGCAGGAGGCACCCCAAAGACCAGCCTCTCCACCCCAACACTTCTTGATTCTAAAAGCCTTCAACAGCTTCCTGCTCCCTCCTTCATGTCCAACAGTGACCAGCTCTGCTTGGCACTCTCAGAATGCACAGCCCAGAGGCGAAGGTCGCCATGGCCTCTCCACAGGTAGGCTGTGAGGAAGGTGTGTCCTGCCTTGCTTGCCCTTGTTCACCTCCCCGAGTAGCAGTGACACTACTGACCTATCAACAAGACCCCAGAAACAGCCTGTCCCACAGGAAAAGGAAGCCCCCCGCTCAGCCTTGGAAGGCAGAAGCAGCACAGCCTGAAGTTTGTGCCACCTCGGCTGATCCTGAGAACCTGGTTCCCATGGGGTTAGATCTCACAGGACCTAATGTCCATGGGGAGAAGGCAAGGCTGTTCCTGACGGGAAAACCTGAGTGTGCCGAGAAAACTGAAGGCCTATTCCAGGAGCCTCCTGCTGGCTCCCAAATGAGACCTTCCAGCTATACGGAGTGTGTGTGTGTGGGGGAGGCTCATGGCCAAAAAATGTGTGAAAATCCCTTCTCCTTAAGATGTTGTACTGGATTCTGCCACAACAAGCTCCTGGGTGCTGTCCAAGCCCAGTTCCCTTCCTGGAGCTCTCAGGAATGGCATCACCAGACATCTGTGTGGCTGCACTAGACGCTCCCAGGCCTTTCTCACTGATTCACCATCCAACATGTGGGGAAGAGGTTTCCCACAGATACTTGAGGTCCTGTACCCCTCTCCTCCATCTGGAGTGGGAGGCTGCAGCTCTGGGAGTGGCCAAGGTGACACTCCTTAGGCAATGCCTTCCCTCAGTCATAGTCATCGGCCTCAGTGAAAGTTCCCAGTGGGTGGCAAGAAACTCCCTCCCTTCACAGCCTTCTCTTCCATCTCTGCAGACTCCATTCCCTGCACCAGCAGAGCTAGGTGTTAACAGCAGGCTCAGGGATGTGAAGAGCAGGCCAGCGGGCCCAGTGTTCAAGATGTCAAGCTGATGACCTAACTGAGGAAAAGGGAAGGTACCTTCCTAACATGAAGAGATGCTTACCTTCACCCACAGTGAGAAAAGCAAAATTAACCACAGTGAGATGCCATCACCAGCAAGAGAAAGTAAATAAGATAATACTGAAGCTGGCAGCAGTGTGGGCAAACAGGCAGGTTTATAACCTGTAAGACCTCCACAAGTCAAACCAGCAAGAGTCTCAGAATCAAAGGCATGTTCACTTTTCAGGAATTCTTGCTCAGCCAGCACAAAGGGGTCTGCGTAGCCCAGGTTGAGGCCACCCTGCAGCTGGTGAAGCAGCAGCTACATCTACTGGATGGAGGAACAGACTATCAACAGATAGAAGGGGCACCTGGCTGCACCCAGAAATGGGCAAAGGATGAACCAGCACATTCACACAAAATCAGGAGACCAGGAGCCTGCACGAGTGAGCTGACTCTCTATGTATGTGCTCTGCCACTGCTTGAGCTGAGCAGTATTTCCTACACAGAAGTTTACTTACAGGACAACAGATAACTGGTAGTTTAAAAAGTAAGGCATGGTTCATGCCTGTAATCCTAGCACTCTAGCAGGCTAAGGCAGGAGGATCATAAATTTGAACTCAGCTTGGGCAACTTAGCAAGACCATGTCTCAAAAGTAAAAAAAAATTTAACTGGGCTGAGGATGTAGCTCAGTGTGAAGGCCCTGGGTTCATTCTCCAGTACTAGGAAAGAAAGATTCTAGAAGAACTATAACTGCAACAACTTCCCTGCTCTGGGATAGCAGGTCAGGAAACTGGTCACATGTGTTATGTCTTACATTTTGAAAAAGGGAACAGAAATTAGTAAAACAGAGGTGGGTAGAGTGTGTGTGAGGTAAGGATAAAGTCTTCAGAGGGAGTCAGGTCTTTCACCTATGAGTAAGCAAGCTAGGTTTCAATGAAAACTGTCTTACCATGGATCATGGTCATTGCAAGCCCAAGTCACTGCTGAATAATTCTCCAAAGGAAACAAGGCATCGTAGGAGCAGCAGCAGAAGGTGGTGTCCACATGGAGCTCCAAGACAAGGAGGTTCCCCTCTATGTGAGGAGCATCTGTATCCTACCTGGGATTGCTGTGGCTGTGTCACAATTCACACAAACTTAGTGGCTTAAAACTACATATATCCACCATGGCACAGAATCCAGGGGCCAGGAGTCAAACACAGTGTGCCAGCTTCTCTGCTCAGGGTCTCCCTCTCCTGGGGTGCTGGGCACAGTTCACTGCCATACTCAGGACGTTGGTAGAGCACAGTCCCTGCAGTTTCAGCATAGAGGCCCGGTCCACCTATTAGCTCTGAGTTTGTCCCATCACAGGAGCTTCCCCACCTCTGGCTGCTTGGACTAGAATCCTCTCCCTTTTCCTCTGCCACCAGTCAGAAAAGGCTCTCTAGGTGTTCATGGGATTCCAGATGAGCTCCCTATTCCAAAGTCCACCACACTGGACACACAGCACATCCTCGGAGTGACGCCAGGTTCCAGCTCACAGGACAGGACATCTTGGCAGCCCACATCAGCAACCTGCTCACCAGACCGCCTTTTACTTGTGCTTCCTGCTCAGAAGGTTGCTACTGGTCACTGTCCCCAAGCCAGGATGGATCAGAGACCTGTGCCTCCCAAGCACCAGCAGCAAACGAACTCGCCTGGTGTCTGGCACAGGGGTACACATCTGCAGTGACGTCTCAGCACACTCTCTGCTCAAACAGAAGTCACTCTGTCCAAACCAAGGCTCTATTATGAGAGCCTTTCTATAAACACCCAATTGTACTCAACTTCAAAACTGAGAGACACTGAAAGGAGAGGCCATTCTGGGGCTGTGCTGATAAATACATGTTGACTCTTGTTGCAGGGCTGTGCCAAGAACGGGTGCCCACAAAGGCAATTAATTAAGCTGACCATTAAATACCCAAACAGGCAAAATACAGGATTCATGGAGGAGAATGCAAAATACCCACCGCTAAGGCCCAAAGGATTGCCATTTTAAATGAGCTCATTAGCATTTTAGCAAGTGGAACTAATGCTCAATTCTTTTCTTTTGCGGCATTTTAGAGGTAGGTGGAATTACACAAATAGCAATATATATCCCCAGCACAATGAGGGGCGCACGTCACAGCATGCCAGATTGGGGTGGCAGCTGAAAGGACTTTCTCAGGGCTTGTTTTTCTAAGCAGGGCTCCATGCTACAGCTGAAATCTTGAAAATTTGTGCTTTCAATAAATTACACAGAAGGCAACAATTTCTGAGCAAAGATGGTGTCACTTCGTAGTACCAGAAAAAAATGAAGGTAAACAAGGGAAAGTCCCAGACCACCAGCAATCACAGCATGTCAGGGATTGTTTAGTACTATAATCTCCTTTCAATATTTAACTTTTCAAATGCAACCAAAACATATCTTCATTGCCAAGAATGGTCCTTTGAGAAACTTCTGGGGTGCAGGCAAAGCACTGGCTTTTGACCCTAACGTCCTCACTGTGGTCTGGGACCACGCCACCAATCATGCCACCGAGCAGAGTTTAATCATTTAAAATCTGGGTCACAGATCCACAGGCCTGCTGCACAGACCAAATAAAATCAGAGGAGGTGGGAATACAAGCCAGGCCTCCTGGGCCAAGACACAGAAGGAATAGGCTGTCCCCAACTGAGGCTATCACACCTCCAACTCACTCCCCTCACCTCTGTGGCATAAAAATGAGTCTCTCATCTTTGGGATTTTGTTTTCAGTATGAATGAAGGAACACTCACCCTGCCTTACATGTGAGCCACATATCCACCAGGATTCAGAAGCAGAGTGCAAATTTAGCCTTGACCCCATGCAGGTCCGAGGGCCCTAGGCAGGTTCAACCATGACTCATTCATGCCTCAAGGAAGTAAGAACTTTAAACTATTCAAGGCCCTGAGGCAATTTGTATCTGCCTGTCAGGCAGAAGAGCAGAAGTGAAGTTCTGAGCTCCTTGAGCATGGTCAATCTGGCTATACCTGGAGCAACTCACCGACCTAGGCGCACAGATTTAAAGATGCTGGCTCTGACATCACCATGGAAGCACACCCCACCCCTACCCCCATAGCTGCTGCCAAGCTATGGAACTCCTCACCCTGCCTTTTACAGGGCAGGTGCGGCCCACTGCCCAGGCTCCAGGTCCTGTGCTGCTGGACCAGGTCCACTTCCAGGGCTGGAGGAGCAGGGTCCCTGGAGTGTCATCCACTGGGTACCACAGGCCTCCCTGAGCAGTTCACAAGGCAGCAGAGAGCCAGCCCTCAATCAGTTGCTTGCCACCAACAGGGCCCAACGTAGTCCCATCAGGCGGATGTGTTCAGTGTCCTTGGGGAATTGAAAGGTCCCCAAAGGATGTCAGACCAAGAGCTCACAGACTGCGGTAGCCAACAGATCTCAGTCTCAGGTATCACAGTGGTGACTATGACAGCCTGAAGCTTTTACTGGCCCTTAGGGCACTGAGTTCTCCAGGAGGTAACACCCGCAGTGGAGATCAGGACAGCCGCCAGCCCTTACTGTGACCACCATTTCCCTACTGTCATCTCATCCCACCACCTCCAGCAGCCCGCCCTTCTACCCTACATAGGTCCACCTGCCCCCCGACATCCCATCTCTTCTCTGTTCAGTTTGAAGTACCATGTCCAGCACAATTGAGAGCTGGACAAAACCTGCACTCATGTGACCCTCATAAGGCCACGAGAACCACCCTTTCTCCATGCCACAGTGAGGGCACATCCTGCTGGGCAGGAGGCCAGGCCAGGGGCATAGCACTCTGGGCACATAGCCACTTCACCCATGCCCAAGCTCACTATCCTACTGCACCCCTGCCACCCAAACTATGATATAGGAAGTGAACTGCCAGGCCCCAGCTCTCCAAGTTCCCTTCACCCCCAGAGCTCTGGGTCATGGGGTGGCATTGGGACATGGGTGAGCTTAAGTGATTACCAGAAGAATGACTTTGTAAAAATTGTGTCTTAATTTGGAGATAGAATCTGTGGAGATGGGAAGGCGACTGAGGGGAGGTGGGGACAGGATAGAGGGGAAGTGGAAAGGGAGAAGAACCCAGAGAAAAATATTCACTAGTTATTGCAAACCTACACTCATAAAAATTTATACAAAGACAACTAACCAAATATGTCCTTCCACATACAATGACACAAAATTCTAAGTTCTTCCAACTGGGGAGCAGCACAGGAAGCATGGGTGAGGATGGGTAAAGGTGGGGTGGAGCCATGTTCCATGCCCAGCCTTCCACAGGCACATCCCTAGGCATGTGTCTGAGCATATCCCCAGGGTCACTCCAGCTCAGGCAGCTTCTCCTGGCACTCAGGAGGACATATATTTTCCCCGGGGACAAGTGTGCACCTTCCTTGAAACACTTTTGATTCTTATTTTTTTTTTGGTACCAGGGATTGAACTCAGGACCTTATACTTGCGAGGCAGGTGCAGTGCCACTAAGCTAAATCCCTGGTCCCACTTTTGATTTTTCTACACAGGCCTCAGTATAATTACAAACTGTGTAAGCGCTATAAAAGGAAAGAAGATAATACCCTTAGATTATGGGGAGACCTGAGGGAGAAACAGGAAGTAGCCACTTCCTGTTTGGGGGTGTGCTAGGGAAGGCCTCCTGCAGAGGGAAGGGCATAAGTGGCTTACAGGCAGGTGAGGAGGAAGGTGGTCTGGCCTGGGTCCTCTAGATCAGGGAGGGCAAGGGGACTATGCTAGATGAGAACCCAAGGGTTAGGGACTGCGGCTGAAGCAAGAATTCAGAAGGCTACCAGTGCAGGAGCACTGAGGATGCGCAGGAAAAACATCGGGTTCCACTGCTGGCTGTGGGTGGAGGGCACTTCCTATATGTGGTCAACTTCCTAGTAATCTGATCCGTGAACAGAGGCCTGGCCTGGCAGGGTGGGGGCAGCACAAGGGATGTGGGGCTAGTGTACAGCCCTACACCCCACAAGCCCTCACAGCACATACAAGGGCTGCTGATCCCCAGCTCTGAGGCTCAGGGGAATGAGACCTGGCTCTGTGTCTATGGAGTTTACACATGGGGCAAAGCCACCCGTTGAAAACCTAGGTGGCAGTGGGTACTGTGCTGAAAATATATATGTAATAATGACTGGAGACCACTCGGGGTTAGGATGAACCATTAGGCAGAGGTGATAAATTCAGTGATTCTGGCCCATACACAGAGGCTCATCAACACCTAGTAACATCATTACTAGTAACAATCAGCAGTGGGCACTACAGCAGAGCAGTTTAAACATCTCATGTGTTTCCCTCTATAGCGCTCTAAAGGGATTGACTGCAGCAGTCAGTTCAAAGACAGACCGGAGAGCCCCACAACCCTGCAGCCCCAATATCCACCATCCAGCCTGCTGCCACCTTTTCTGAGAGCCACCTGGATCTCAAGGACAACAGGGGCTTCCCTCTGCACACACAGGACACTGGGGGCACATGGAGGGCTCACAGCCACCTCTTCTCACCTGTGACCTCAGGCCAGCAACACACGGCCGGCAGAAGCCCTGGGAGCTGAGCCCAGCTGGAGGAGCCTCCCAACGGAGACCAATAGGATGGATGGATGTGGGGTGCACTGCTCCGTTCTCTTTCCATGACCTTTGCACTTGAGGTTGTGGAGCATCTGCTGCAATGTCAGGACAGTAGGTGCATGTGACAAATGCTCAAGCAAGAACCGCTTCTCAGGGAAGTCATCCTGCACAGGGCCTTGCCCTCCCCCAGGCCACCACACCTGCTGGGCAGCTTCACACAGTATACCACCCTCAGTGACATAGGCACACGGTGAAACAAAACAGCACAGTGAGGCTCCTGGGGAGTTCCCCAGGCATACGCCATTCCTCAGCAGGCACAGAAGTGTCCAGGCACAGAAAGCATGAGGGAGACATGGGAAAAGAAAAGGCTACTGCTTCTGCACTCCATCAGCAGTTACTAACAATGCTCCACTGAAGATGATAAGGCCAAAGCACCAAAGGTCACTAGGACTTGACAGAGTTTGAGGGTCAGGTTTGGTGGCTGCTACAGAGAAGGAGTTGCCCATGATTCTGGGCAAACATTATCTCCAAGACTCATACCGCAATGAAGGTTGTGTTACTTCCCCCTAACTTATCTATCTCACCAGGAAATGACCTGACATTTTAAGCCAGTGGTTTACCAATGATTTTTAATGTACAAGGAACTTTCCTTTCACACCTCTTCTTTTGGGGGGGGGTACTGGGGATGGAACTCTGGATCTTGTGCTTGAGAGGAAGGCAGCAGTACCACTGAGCTAAATCCCCAGCCCTTTTCATATTTCTTTCAATGCTTTGAATGCAGGCACTGTTTGAGGCCCAGAATAGTGCCTTCCTTCAGAAATGCCTCAGTCTCCAGAACAAGGCAGGGCCCTACTACTGTGTGCACCCAGCACCCCATGGGCCACCTTCAGTGGCCACCTTCAGTGGCTCCAGTGGTGGCCAGCTCCTCTGAAAAGTTCAGGGAGAAACAACACTATCCAGAGAGCAGTGGCCTCCATGGGGTGTTCCGGAGTGCTTCATTCCTACAAGGAGACTGTTCTGGAAAGGGCAGACATGGACAGATGGGAACACTGACACACATATACACACACATACCCATGGAGCCCAGAGTTTGAGGGAGTTGTCTGGGAGATGATGGTAGAGCCAGGAGCACAGGACCATGCTCTAAATGACCTCCAATGTCATGCACTACAAATTTGTCTTACATATATGCTTAAGAACAGAACAGTAATGTCTTTTGGAATTTGCTAGATTCTTTTACTTTAAAAAATTAAGGTGCTCTTAGTGCAACATCTGTTTAGTTAGTAAATTTAAATAGTATGTACAGCAGCTGTTTATCTCAGGACATCGAAGAGAACTGAGACAGCAGACAGGTTTTTCAAGACTTCCTGTCAGGATGTGTCCTGTGTAGGGCTGTGTGACAGAGACATGGGAGGAAAGGGAGGTCCACACCTGTGAGGAGCCTACAGGGCTGAGGGTGGGCTGCAGGAGGAGATGCCCAGGAGGTTGGCAGTGCCATCCCTGTGCCCTGCTGTGAGAGGTCAGCTGTGTCTCTCTCAGCCAACAGACCCCTTGGTCCTCCTCATATTCCTGCTAAGGCCTCAGTCTAGGTGTCTGGAGGCCCTGCTCTCACCTGAGACCTGCAGCAAGCAGAAGGGCAGCAACATCCTAAGGAAGATGGCACAGGAAGAAGAGCCTGGCGCCGGGCAACATCTGAGAGAACACAGCACAGGACCACTGGCCTCCAGACACTGTATAACCACACAGATTATATCTGTCACCACACCTGGCTCTGTTCAAACACATTCCTAACTGTGGTGACAGACTCCCTGGTGACAAGAGATTTTTTTCCTGCCACAAAGTACGTGACTTGTTAGAAGTAAAGGAGTTTTCCCTACAAGTCACTTCCCTGATTCACTAGAAAAATATAATTGCCCCCTACCTCAGATAGCCCCAGGTCAGACTACAGACCTGACAGAGAACCTTTCATCTTTAGAAGACATAAATGGAAATCCATCCATGCCATAAGGCAAGAAAGGCCCCAACACTACATGACACTCATCTGGGAACCCTACCTTAGAAATGTTGCTCGAATGACTCATGGAATGTCCCAAAGTCTTCTCATTCTGCAAGAAAGCCCCCTCGCAAAAAAAAAGTGTTAAGTATGGAACTTTGACTAAAATGTGCAATGAGCAAGTACCTGACCACAAAGATCCTACAGACTGATCATCCTGTAACTAGAGTGTGCCTGGAACAAACCACCCTGCTGACACTGGAAAACCAGCAACAAAGAATGGCACAACAGCCATTCCCTAAAGGAATCAATAGGAAGAGAACACGAGTTTGGAGCTAGCTGCAAAGCAAGGCAGTGGCAGCTGTTCTGATGCCAAGTTGCCTCAGGTAACAATCACTGACAGTCAGGGAACAGTGTGGGACCAGTAGGGCCAGTGCTGAATGCTCAGCGAGACATCGCACTGATCTCTGCCCTCAAGTCTTTCCCTCCTCCTGAGCCCAGGAATCTGGGAGTCACTGTCTCCTCTCACACTCTCCAGTCCATCACAGATCCTATCCTACCGCCCCCACTAGTTTTTATCATCAATGTTCTAGTTCAAGTTCTCGTTTCTCACTTAAGAGTTCTTAAATAACTTTTGTCCTGCTCTTTCTGCTTTTAAAGGACCTCCCGTTGTCTGCTAACCCACACCCCCTCTTCACATACTGAAGCCCTGTGCCAGATGTCTCAGAATGTTACTGTGACAGTAACATGGCAATAGGCTCCTTGGAGAGGTGATCACTGGGGGCCTCAATGCAGTACAGCTGGTATTCTTGCAGGATGCAGACACACACAGAGGAAAGACCATATGAAGATACATGTAGAAAACAGCTTCAGAGAGATGGAATTTTCCCTTTCTAAATCACCAAATTACAGACTACCTTCACTGTGAGACTCCTGGCTTGAATGATCAATATTCCTAAAATTCTATGGAGAAACCAGCTCTCAAGTAGCCTAGTGCTGGCACTACTATTGTAGTATCTTCTTTGCCTTTACAAAAATGTGTTAGTTCACCTAGGAATATTTTATTATTTCTTTCCTTATTTTATAAATATCAATGGGAAGAGAGGTGTAGGTCTCTGGAAGTGTTTAACAGACCTCCTGTTAAGTGTTCAGCCCCAAAGTCAGGTCTCTTGGTCTCAAATCAATCAAACAGGTGCAGAGGAAAAATATACAACTCTAAAGTGCCTCAGAGTGTCAAGAAGGTGTCACCAAAGACCACAGACCACTCACCCTGCCACCCATACCCCCACCCCAGGGTGGAGAGGCTCTGTCCTCAGCATAGGTAAATCGGGTGCCACTCAAGGCTCACTCACAAATTGAGAATGTGTTATAGATGAACAAAGGCACTGGCCAGATTATAACTGCACATACTGAACTAAAGCAAAGACGCCAGGAACCTCAGGTTATCGGTGCAGAAAATGAATTTCTATGCCTCATCTAACACTCTCCTGACAACCATCAGCCTACTGGGAGCAGGGACAGATGTTGGTAGGGACAGGCCACATTGTCGAGCTATGTAACATTACAAATCCAGACTGAGAGCAGAAGATGCTCTTTACCCACATGAACTTAAGAAATAAATGTGAGGACTCAAATTTTTATTCTGCTTTCCTCATTAAGAGTAATATTTTCTGTTGGTAACATTAGAAGAAATACCCAGCCCCAGAAGACACAAGTGTTCTACAGCTGGAACCCTGCCCACATTTAGGGCTACTTCTCTGCTTTCAGGTGCACCCAATGCACAATCTTCCTACCACAGCATCAATACTGCTCTTGAATGTTCCTTTTTTAGGAATTAACTAAAGAATCTCAGAAGTTCAGGGCCATAACAAAGCTGTTCTCCAGAAAGCAAATGTCAGACTTCATTCTAGGCAGTCATTTGCTCCCCATGTATTTACCATGCAACTACTCCATGCAAATGCCTGTGTCAGGCACAGAGCATGACAATACCCAGTCTGTTCCCTGGCCCTAGGCCCAATGGTGGCCACACAGCACTGTGAAGCAGGCATGGAGGAAGAAGGCATCCTCTTGTTAGAACGGCTTACTTCTGATGTGAAGTCAACAGCAAGAACTAGAATTGGACTCCCAAAGAGAAAGAGTTCAGGTGTAAGCTTCAATGCCCTAACCCTAAAACCCTCTGCCAGTTAGTTCTGTAAGTTCTTTAACATATTCTTTGCTGGCTTGGGGAAGGCACTCCCTGCTGTGCCATCTTCCATAGGAGGTGCCAGGAGGGAGGGCTCCACTTCCCTGCTGCTTCTGAGCCCACATCTCTTTGGCGCTAAACATGAGTGCTCCCAGAACACAGGCTGCGTCCTTCGTCTTCTCCCCGCTGTCTCCCTCAGGCCCATGCTTGCCATACTCCATGCACACACTCACTCAGGCTCCTGCTAAAATAGAGCTTGAGATACATCGGGTCTGGGGAACATGAAGACTTTGTGACCGAATGCACTCCAGCCCCTGCCCCCCACTCAGAATAATCCAGAAGGATTTTTTAAAAAGCAATTGTGACTACTGTTAAACTTCCAGGTAATGCTTACAAGTGAGCTAATACCAATAAACAAATCAGTCAAGAAGCAGATAGATACACAGACTGGGAAAGATCAGTCTGAGGGTGAGAAACAGAGCTGTGCTAATGTAAGAGAAAAAATGAGAACCAAAACCTGTCATGTAAAGGTACAAGATCCCAGTAATGAATGTAACTGTACTGTATACCTAGAATGTACCAATAAATTCAACTTAAATTAAAAAAAAAAAGAAGTTACCAAATCACTTTAAAGAGAAAAAGAAGCTCTGTTGAAGGATTTGGGTATTGCACACTGTGATCAGTCCCACAATGTTTTGCAAATTTATGTCTGGTTCCAATAAGAACATACCTTGAGAGTAGAACCAGATGCAGAACCTTGGCATAGAATACAAAGAGCTCAAGCATGCTACAGAGCTGAGCCAGGGAATGAGAGACACCGAAGCAAGAACAGGAAACCCGGCAAGAGTCACACGATGGAACATCATAGGCTATCTCCCTGCCAACAGCAGTCATTAAAACCAAGAAACAAGCAAACCAAACTCCACAGGCAATAAATATGACTGCCCACCCACCATACCCACCTTCCTTTCCACCAGCAGAAGTGAGGGGAAATATGTGAAAATGTTCTTCCTAGAGAAATTAGCTACAGCCTTTCTGGGAAAACACTGTGATTCATGATACAGCACCATCCACTCATCTGGAATCCCTCAGCTGGCCTGGTGCCCAGCTGGCTGTGATACCAAGAGGTGAGGCAGGGACTCTGGAACCCTAAAAGAAATGTATACAGAAGTCTACAACATTTTGTTCTCAGGGCCCCTTCACACCATAAAATCTAAGGATCTTGTAACCTTTTGTTTGGATTGTATTTGTTGATACTTGCCACATTAGAAGTAAAAATGAACCATTTCTTCAAGTAAGTTACTCCAAGTAAGATCACTCAGCATTAACAATAATCAACTCAGTCATAAAAATAACACTAAAACTACTTTCCCAAATAAAAAATTCTGAGGGAGCAGAGTGGCACTGTATTATATTTTTGTAAATCTCCTTATCACCTAACAGAAAACAGCTAGACCCTCTTATCTGCCTGTGCACTTACTCTGCTGATCTGCTGCTTTTATGGGGACCATTTCAGAACTACAGAGATGGAATGAAGATTGCTTGAAACAGAAGACATTTGAGATTCTATAGATTAAAAAAACTTTTTCCACATTCTCTTATCCAACCAAAGGCCGAAGTTTCAGGCAAATGAAGATTCCATTAATTCCTTCTTCAGGAATTTACTAGTGTTACAGTTTGACCTAAAAAAAATCTGCAAAAGGCTGCTGTGTTCAAAGGGGCAGGCTTTTGAAAGGTGGGATTCACCCACTGACCAGTTCATGGGCGAATTTGTTGCTTGGAGGTAGAGTCTGGTTAGGGAAGGTAGGTCATAGGGCATGACCTAGAAAGTGTGTGCGTGTCCCCAGTTTCTTGATGTGTGTGTGTGTGTGTGTGTGTGTGTGTGTGCGTGTGTGTGTGTGTGTGTGTGCGTGTGTGTGTGTGTGTGTGTGCGTGTGTGTGTGTGTGTGTGTGCGTGTGTGTGTGTGTGTGTGTGCGTGTGTGTGTGTGTGTGTGTGTGTGTGTGTGCGTGTGTGTGTGTATCTCCCACCTAACATGAGGTGAGTTTTTCTCTGCCAGGCCCCTCTGCCATGTTTCTGCCTTGGGGACAGCTTACCACAGACTGAATCCTCACACACTGTGAGGCAAATAAAATTTTCTCTTTTAAACTTCCCATCAATGAAAAAGTAATACAAAAATACTGCATTTTATCATTAACAACAAAAATTTTTACTTCCTCTTCTTAAGGAAGTCTGCCTGCATCAGAAAATCTATAGACTATCAGTCATTCTTTCATGTAAAAACTGTACCCTATTTTTCATAAAGTGGCTAGTTCAGCTATTATTCAGTCATCAAGAGCTTTGCTTTGAAGTAACTCCTGTTCTTTTAGGTGGTGGAAAGGCTTCCCACCAGATCTGCAAAGCAGTAACAGAGAATACACAGAGAAGAAAATGGTCAACTGAAATGACACACATGGAACATGAGCTACAAAGGACATCAGCTTGTCACAACTGTCCTCCAAACACCCAACATGTAAGGTAGAGATGTAAGACAATAAAAATCCTCTAGGGATGAGCAAGCATTAAACAAGTCCACAAAGTGACACAGCATAGATGAAACAAAAAGGAGTGCTAAGAATTTAGTACCAGGCATCCCACTTGATGGCAGGGACAAAATCAGGACAGAGAGACAGCATGAGGGCCAGAGAGGGGATGAGGAACAGGGAGGAGGGGAACCGGTGCAAACAGCAAACACAAAGCAATAAGGCACCTAATCCTGCCCTACAGAAGAAAACCTTGTAAACCTTGGGAAGAAAAGGAAGAATCTGAGGCCCTGAGCTGCTCTCAGTCTGCCAGAGGCCTTGCCATCAAAGACAACAGTGAGAGGAAGGGGCTGCATGCCAGCTCCTTCTGAAATGGACTATATCTCACATTCCTAAGCCAGCATCTGTGAGGCTAGGCAGCACCCCTATGCCACAAACCAGCAGTGTGCAAATAATGGGGCTGTGTCCTCACCCTACCAGCTGACAGAACAGGATCCCACTGGCTCATGCCCTGTGTGAGGGCCACCTGTCCTCTGCACAGTGCAGCTAAGCACAAGGCACAAGCCTGCACAGGTGGAAGGGCAGGCTGAGAGCAAGGAACAAGTTTCTTCATCCTTTCAAAGAAAGTGATGCTGTTTAGAAGAGATGTGGAAGCTAAAGGCCAATGATTTTTCACTGGCAGAGAGGCCACTGAAGAGCAGCAGCCAAGGCCCTGTGGCACCCCATGGCCACAGCACATGCCTCACACAGGTTTGTGCGTGACAGGATCTAAGAGGTGTGGCTCTGATCCAGTCCTCATGACTGGTGCAACATGAAGCTGCCCAAGGTCCTCCAGAACTAGTAATCCCCAAGTTCAAAGCAGAAAGGGTGAGGACATGCACTCACGCCAAGAGGAAGCAGGAGGGGTGGAGAAGCATCCTGACTGCCACAGGGAAAGCGACTGTCAAGGAGAATGGAGGACCCTTCCCCCTTCTGTGTACAAAGAAACCTTCCCAGTGAAAACATACTATATTCTGTGAGGAGCAGTTAAGATGGGGACAATCGCCCCATGAGGGCAGCAGACTAAATACAAACCAAGCAGAGGTGTACAGGAGGATACCAGGGAAAGGGACAGCCAGAAAAGCCTTCCTGAGTTGAGGCAAAACTTCATTGCTGGCCTCAAAGACAGCAGAGGGATCCAAATTCAGGTGCCTCAGACTCTGGGGTATTTTGTGCACCTAGAAACTGTCAAAAAAAGAGCAGAGCAAGCCAGGGATTTAGTGCTGCCACCTGCCTCACAAGTATAATGTCCTGGGGTTTGATCTCCATTACAAAAAAAAAAAAAAAAAAAAAAACAGGGAAATGAAGATTCCATTCATTTCCTCTTCAGGAATTTATCAGTGTTACAGTTTGACCTAAGAAAAAGTCCCCAAAAGGCTCCCGTGTTCAAAGGGGAGGCTTTTGAAAGGTGGGATTCACCCACTGACCAGTTCATGGCTGAATTTGTTGCTAGGAGGTAGAGTCTATTAGACACTAAAAAGAAGGTGTGATATTGTAAGCTCAGGGGTTCGTAGATGAAAAAATAAAATAGGGGCTTCTTTTGGTCTTCTTTCTAATCCTTACTAGAAGGAGTTTAAAACAAACTTTACTACAGCAATTCCCCTGGGAAGCAAGTCAAAGACAGGGTAGAGAAAGAGAAAAACAAAGAATGGCACCAACTGGTGCTGGGACTTGCACTAAGAGACCCCCACCCTCCCCCCAAAAATACTGACAGGCAGGTCACAGAGAAAGAGCAAAGTCCACAAATGTTAAGCTGCTCTGTATCCAAAATAATATAGGAGAAGCAAAGGGGGTGCTAACTTTAAGGCAGTGAGTACTCAAACCTATGCACTAACATAAAAAGAGGTTAACATGCTCTCAGCTGCCTGCTTGCCTTGGACTATTTCTCCTCAGCCATGCCACTCTGCCCTGGAGCCAGCCTACTACGGACTGAAACCTTTAAAAACTGTGAGCCAAATAAACCTTTCCTTTTTAACTTTGGGTGTTGGGTATTTTGTCTCAGCAACAAGAAAAGTAACTAAGATGTGCCCAGAAGCTTATCCAGTTATCCCAAGCTCCTGGCTAAGGACAGAGTCCCTCACTCCCCTATAAAAGCAGAGGAGAACAAAGAGCTCACAGGTTCTCCATCTTTCCAAAGTTCCTACCCTGATTCTTATCAGAGCAGCTATCTTTTCTCCTCCTTCCTCTTCCTCTTACAAACAAAGTCTCTTCCTTCCATTAAACTTTGTCCTAATTTTTTTACTTCTAAGTTTCTAATGGGGTTGAGTGTTCCAGTGGGCTGTTCGGTCAACAGAGTAGCAGTGCTTGTCTCTCAGATGGAACAATACCAACAGAGAAAACATAACTGTGAAATCATAGAGTAAAAAGGAGGATTACAGAAAGAGGGGAGAGAAGAAGAGAGAAGAGGGGAGAAAAGCACAGTCACCCCAACTGGGGCCTGTGCATACTCAAGGCAGTCCAGATCCTCTGAGAAGCAGTCCTGGAGGCTACACCCTTTGACCACACCCCAGGGCAGTCATTAAATAACAACCACCCCCAAGATATGGGTAGAGGTAACTCAGAGTTGCCAGAAACTGTTATCTAAAATGTTTAGTTTTTCCTTATGTGGTGCTTGGGATAAATTAGTTTAGAACATCTGCAACAAATTTTAACACATGTACAGATAACAAAATTTGATCTCAACATAGAAAAAACAGTAGATAACAGAAATTGCCCTTGAGGGGGCCTAGATAATGAACTTCTTAGTACACAAAGGCTTCAAATTAGATACTATAAATTTGTTCACAGAACTAAAGGAAGTCACACTGAAAATACAAAGGAAAATATGATGAAAATAGAAATAGAAAACAGCAATAAAATGATAAAATTATTAAAATGAGTACAGAAAGAATGAAATTGAAAATTCTAAAAACTGAAATAAAAAAATTCACTATGGGAACTCACAGATTTGAGCTGGAAGAGGGGGGAAAAAAGTTAAGCCTACAGATATACCACTACACAGGATATAATCTGAAGAACAAAGAGCAAAAAGAAGGAAGAGGAATAGAGCCTTAGAGAAACATGGGAAAGGAAGTACTCCAAGTACATGAAAGTATAGTTAGCTTATCCTTACCTTGTACTTACTATCTGCTTGACCTAGCTAAATTTCTACCCTGCCCTAACCTTGTTCCTCTTGAGTAAAAGGGAGTTCTGCAAGGAAATTTTGCTCCTGTAGTTCAAGCTGGACTTGCTACAGGAAAAATCCCTACTTGAAAATTTTCTTTGTTCAACATATCCCGCCTGCCCTGCCTCACATGCCTGGACATGTCCAAGCCAACTTCCGCATCTCAGGAATGTCTTTGTCTCCAGAGAGTTTTGTCATTTCACCAGAATGTAAATGAGACAGACCTCATACCTTAAAGCACTCAATAAGCATGTTACCAGTATTATGTATGAGCCAATACCATGACTGAGCCCACCTTTTAATGAATGTTCAATTTCTGTAACCAATGAATGTATAACAAAGTTGATTGACTTGAAATGCCCCCTCCTAGAATATATATCTTCTTTGTTCAAGGGTGGGATGGGGCCAGTCTGCAGATGGCCTGCTAGCATAATTAAACTTACTGCTCTGTCTCTATGGCTTCTGGTGTGCTTCCATCTTCCCATAGTAGCAAATATGATCCATAGAAATCAAACCGAAGTTTGCCACTTCATGACGACAGGATGCCTATAGGCCAGAAGCTCCTTTTCAGGTAGATAGACCAAAACTGGCTAGCTTTAAGGTGCCCACCAATGCTGACAGGTTGACCTCTACCTTCTTTCTAATCCACCTGCATACTTGTATACACTCACCAGTGCCACAATGGTTAACAACTGCCATTGATAATGACCACAAAGAACCATAAAAGGAACATAAAGAGGTGATACTCAACTTCTCAAAAAAAGCTAGGAATATTCCTCTCTTAGCCTATCCCTCCTCTCCATTTCTTTTACCATATATCTACAGCCTCCCAAACCCAGGTTGAGAAGTTGGTATCTCATTTCCAAGTTTTACATCCCATTTCTCATACACTTGGCCAAGAATAAAAGTCTCTTCTGCTATCCAATAGGCACTCAGTCTTGTCAGTGATTACAGAATTGGAAGAGGAAGAAAGGACCCAGTTTGGGGCAACTACCAAAAGAAAGGGGGAAAAGAAAGAAAAACAGCCAAGGGGACCCACATCCATATGCATCAAATCAATAAGCTAAAAAAAAAAAAACCCCAAAATATAGGAAGCAAGAGAAATGATACCTCATGTACAAGGAAATCTGCATCCCCAAGTTAACAGCTGACTTTTCACCAGAAACTATGAAGGCCCAAAGACAATGGGAGGCCACAAGGAAACTGAAAGAAATGTCAACCAAGAGTTTTATATTTAGCACAAGCAAACTTCAAAAACAAAGAAATAGAGTTATGACTAGAAAAAGAAAAGCTGAGAAGAACACATCATGAGAAAACATACCTTAAAAGAATACTAAAGGAGGTACTTGGGGGACTGAAAGCAAAGAATGCCACTTAGTAATCAGAACGCACATAAAACAGCAAACAATGCCAGTAAAAGTAATTATTTAGCTAGAAAAGGCAATATCTTGCTTCCCTCATTTTTTTCCTTCTATGATTCAGAAAGGAACTGTATAAAATATATGTGCAACTGTGTTGTTGGCTCAATAAAACAGAAAATATATTGGACAGTAAGAAGAGAGATGAGCCAGTACACAGCTTTGTTGGTTCAAGGAAGTCACACCACAGGGAATGTCTATCCACAAAAATAAAGAATAAGAAATAATTAAAATAAACTATAAATATACACATGCTCTACTTTTTCACTCCTTTAAATACAATCATATAAAATAACAATTGTAATATATTATTAGGTTTGTAACATACATAGATGTAATGTGTGTAATATGAGCTAAAAAGGGGAGAAAGACATAGAGGTACACAGAACAATGATCCATATCTTACTGGTTCATATCTTACTGGAATTAAATCAGTAAGAATCTGAGGTAATTTAGTAAAAGAAAAAACATATGCTGTAAACCTTTAAGCACTCACTAAGGAAATAACTAAAATAAAATAAAGAAAAATGTAAAACTCATTAAAAGAATTAAGATGTTGCAACACAAAATATTCACTCAATTGAAAAGAAAACCACTAAGGAGGTACATAGGAACAAAAAAGGAATAAGGCACAAAAACAAAAAATTAAGCCACTCATAGTAGTGTAGGCCTATAATCCCAGCCTCTGAGAGAGTGAGCAGGAGGCTGGGAAGTTTAGCAATCTAGAAGGCCCTTGTCTCAAAATAAAAGTTAAAAACATGTACTAAACTAAAATCAAAATGGATCAATAATATTAAAACAGAAACAATTTGATGGAAGACAAAACAGATACAACACTTGAAAACATAGGCATAGACAAAGACTTCCTGGAGAAACCCAACTGCCCCAAAAATAGGATCAACTGAAATCTGCAAAGTAAAGAAAGCAACCGATTGGAGAGACAATCTACAAAATGGAAAAAAAAATTGCCACCCATTTTTCAGAGGACTAACATCTACACTATATAAATAATTCGACAAAATAAGACTCTCCAATATAAAAGATCCAATAAAAAATGGGCAACTAAAAATGAAAAAAACACTTCTCAGAAGAAGTACAAATGGCCAACAAATACAAGAAAAAATGTTCATTTCTGATCATTAGAGAAATGCAAATTAAAACAACAATGAGATCTCATCTTACTTTAAAAAGAATGACTATCATCAAGAAATCAGATAATAACAAATTCTGACTAGGTAGTGGAAAAAAGAGCCCTTCTACATTGTTGGTATGAATGTAAACTAGTACAACCAGTATGGAAATCAGTATGGGGATTCCTTAAAAAATAAAAATAGAAATTCCATTCAACCCAGCTAACCCCTTCTAAATATCTTCTGAAAAAGTCAGACACTATTATCTCAGAGATACATGCACACCCCTGTTTATAGCAACACAATTCACAATAGCTAAATCACGGAAGCAGACTATATGCCCATCAGCAGATGAATAGATAAAGAAAATGTGGTATTGATGCATAACAGCATAATACTCTTCCACAGAGGTTAAACTTGAGTCATTTGTAGGTACATTTGAAATGCATCTGGAGACCAGTATGTTAAGTGAAATAAATCAGACACACAAGCTTAAATACCACATGGATTTCTCTCATATGAGAAACATATAATATAAATAAATAACAAAGTAAAAGGTAAGTAATAGGAAACGGAGACAGAACTTTCTTAAATGGGAAAGGGATCAACAGATGGAGGGTGAGGGAAAGGAGGGGAGAATTAAGATGTGTCATGTATGTGTACCACACCTCACAAGGAATGTGGTCAGTATGTACTACGAACATGTACTAATAAAAAATAAAAATAAAAAAGTTAAATGGTAGACAAGCCACATCAAAGCATGAAATGTGAACAGATTAATAATACAGTCAAACGAAGAGTTATTAGAGTGGAAAAAAATTTTATTGCTAAGTACGAGACACTTTAGATTCAAAATAATAAAAAGGATTAGAGTAAAAGTAAAGAAACACATATGTAAGCACAAAAAACAGAAACCATGAAAAATCGTAATGAATAATTTATTGCCAGACAAACAAAGATTAGCAAGTTTTATAGTTTGAGGGGATCTTTTACTATCAAGTCAATCCACAACAGTGCTAAGAATTCTAAGTAGGTGTGTACCTGCTACAAGAACCCCAGCCCAGGCTGAGTGAGATGAGTGATGACGTACACATGACGCTTTGATACTAGAATCCCATGCCAGCAACAGGCACGCCAGGCAGAGACCTGGGCAGTACTGCGGAGCAGTCTGACCCATGGGCATCCCCCTGTAGCAGCAGACAGGCCACTACAGTGGACCTACTAGGAACACAGGCAGGGTACAGCCCGCCTGACCTCACAGACGTCTACATAGAACCCAGTCTGACCACAGCAGGGCACGTGACCCTTCTCAAATGTAGGTGGACAGACCCAGAGGAGGCCATGAAACAAACCTCAATAAACTGAAGAACTGATTTCTGAGTAGAACAGAGTTAAATGTAAGTATTACTATTATATTAACACATATACAACTTGCAGAAATTATTGAGTTCTACAATAATAGTCACATTTAGAAAAACTTACAAGAAAACCTAGAAAACTTATTTGAGATGAATAAAAGCCCATGTTAGTAAGGGAAGGCTCAAAGAGAAGGCTCACTGCACAAGCTGGGATGAGGGCCCTCATTAGAAGATGTAGTTTTTGACAATGTGACTTCAGACTTACTTCCAAAACTGTAAGAAATTGAATTTCTGCTATTTAAGCCACCAGCCTGCAGTCCTGTGTTACAGCAACCTGAACAACTGAGACACACACACACACACACACACACACACACACTCAAAGGAAACTGCAGGTGACAACATACAGTAGCTGGTGGTACCAACTGAAAGCTTCCTTCCTAAAATACGTAACATGCCATGGATGTCTGTACTCACCAACTTTTAAAGTTTGAAGTGTGTAGAACAAAGCACATAAAATTCACCACTTTAAGGCATACAGTTTGGTACTGTTAAGTATATTCACACTGTTGTGGTACTAACTCCACAACTTTTTCTCAGGTATGTCACAGCACAAAGAGCTAACACAATATTCCTGACACATTCTTGGTATGTTCATGGCACATTATTCTAGCTGTGTCAAGAACTTTTTCTGTGTAAAGTTTATGCTCACTTGCTTTTTAAAGTCTGGTTATTTTTAATAAGTGTTCATTATAATATTTGTGATTATTCTGTCTAAAAGTTTTTGGATTGGCTTTCTTTTTTGCATGCCAGAGAAGTATGCAGATTTCCCTGTTGGTTTTATTTCTCTCAATTTTTTCTTTTTTAAAAATTATCAGTAATAAATGAACTGCTGTCATATCAAGTCATCTTTCATCTGTAGATCCTCTGTCTTCTTTAAATGTCTTCAGGGCCCTTGCGCTCAGCTATAGGCTACAAAAGTGTGTCACAGCCCAAGGGAAGGACCAGGCCAGAGACTTGGGGGCACAGGCTTCAGTTGACATTGCTCAAGCAGCTCTCAGGCTACCGGCACACTGAGGCAGGCTTCCAGCCTCCTACCAAGAAGAGGGTGTGTGTATGAGAATACTCACTCTGATCCACCATGTATAAACTATTATACACGGCTAAATGCACTGAGGAGGGACAACTGTCATTTTACTTGGAATTACTGCTGATGCTGTTTCAATGTTCTATTATTTTCTAGACATATAAGGAAGCCCTTTTCTCTTCCCTCTTAAAGCTATCAATCACTCATAATAATTCAGTAAACTCCACTTTGGTAAACTGAAATGGAACACTTGTAAATAATACCTTATCCTCCCCACTTGAGCCCTCTGGAATCCAGTAACTTACTGAATATTCTTACTTTTGTGGCAATACAGTCATTTGCATAAGCTCAATAGGTTCAGTATGTCTTCACCGGTTCATAACCGAAAACAAATTTTCCAATGAAACTCACATTTGCAAACAACACTCATCCAATATAAGCAGGCACTTGGCAGGCACTGAGGCTGACTTCACAGATTATGCCTCCACACTTCCACAGAAAAGCGGGCAGGAACACACAGTCGCCACCTAACAGTTGAGTAAAGAAAGCCACTTCCTGGGAGGTTCAGGAACCTAGGGTACTGGGAGACCTTAACAAACAAGGAGCTCATATAAGTACTACCAGTCAATATGGTAACAAGTCCTCAGCTGCACAGCCTTAAGACCACAAGCAAACTTAAGAAGATCCCCCCATCCCTTAGAAACAGGCCAAATCTGATGTTATTTGTGGTCAAGAATAACCTTTGCATAGCATTACGTTTTATCAAAAGAGAAGAGCCTGTAAGAAAAAAATGTTTCAATGGAAAATTATTTGCAAGTCTTTGTAAACCGTGGGTACTTGACAGATAGATAAATTCTGAGTGATGTTAGTTGACTTTATGCCCACATGGAAAAACCAGTTTTCCCTCCATTTGTAATTCATTTCAGCATTTCTTTACTCAACAGAAACTAGTGCTATTTTCACTTTCTCCTCTGAACTCGTGGACAACACTTGTCTGGGCCTCTTGTATCATATGAGTAAAATTAATTCTTTAATGTGTTCATGACAATCATAATTTTTCCTGTTCCTGAAAAATCTTAACTTTCTCTAGTTGTGAGCTCATTTTTTTTTTTTTTTTTTTTTTTTTTTTTTTTTTTTCTGTTGTTCCTTTTTCTGTGTGTGGCAAACATCTATAACAAATTTTAAAATATACAGTTTGGTGGTATTTCATACACAATGTTGTGTAACCATCATCACAATCTAGTTCCAGAAGAGTTTCATCCTCCTAAAATGAAACCCCAAGTCCTTGCATTAGCTGTCTCCTGAATCCCCCTCTCTCCAGGCCCGGCAGTCACTAACATGCTCTATCAACTTATCTGTTCTGGATATTTTAAATAAATGGAGCCATGAGCTACATGGTCTTTTGTGACTCATTCTTTCATTTGGCCTAATGTATACAAGGTTCGTCAATGTTGTAGCATAAATCAATACTTCTCTCCTCTTTATGGCTAATATTCTGCTGTATAGATGTAACACATGGGATTCATCCATTCAGCCATGGACAAGTACTGGGTCATGTCTACCTTTGGCTACTGTGAACAGTGTCCCTATGAACATCAGTATAGATGTTTCTACTTCTCTGTTACAGTTCAGGCTATGAATACAGAAGTGGGTTTTTTGGATCATGTGGTAGGCACTTCTATTCAGCAGTCAAGAAACCACCAAACCCTTTCCCATGGCAGCTGTACTATTTTACATCTTTACTGGCAACATATGAAGGTCCCAATTTTTCCAAATCCTCACCAATACGTGTTATTTTAATTATAGCCATCTCAGTGGGGAATGAATTGGTATGTCTTTGTGATTGTTTCCATTTCCCTAAAGAATACTGACATTAGGCCTGTTGTGTGTGGGTGATGAAAATTATCTTTCAACACTCGGATGCTAAGGAGCTAGCAGCCATGCCCCTGTAGGGATACAATCTTCACTTGTAAAATGGAGGCCCAGACTGCAGAAATAGAAACATTCTGAGCAGTCAGCTCAGCAGATACCAGTGCCTGGGGGAGTAAACAATGGGACTAGAACTCAAATATGGCTCTGTCATATTAGGGACTAGACTAACTCAGATCTCACAGCCTCCAGTGTTATCTTGCCTCTGGATCAGGGAAATATGGGGAAGACCACATTCACACCCCTCCCTCATAATGAGTGAGATCCCCCTAATCCGGAGCTCCTGAGGCCAGACAGAATCTGGTGACAGCTGTCAATATACAGGCATTTGGGTATAGAGAAAATATGTTCCTCATTAATCCTTATCCACATTCTCTATAGAGTTGCTGTTTCATGAAACACATGCTACCCCTTCCTCTGTGCTTCTCAATGGCTAATAAAAGTAGGCCAACCTCCCAAGTATTTCATCTCCTCCTGTTACCCCTTTGTATCTTGAAATTTGTTTCTGTCTCTTTTTATTCCTCATTAATCCCCCCAAAACATAGCTGAGGGTCTAATCAGCCCTAGGTACTGTCAGAACTCAAACCTATACTTTCCCCTGGTACAGCAGTAACTGAACCCTACCTGTGACCACTGACTGAGAAGTTCAGGCTGATTTTGTTCTTAAAATACTGACCTGAAGGAGGGCAAGGAGAAGATGCAGCAGCAGGCAGGTCTATATTCTCCCAACTTTTAAAATAATTCTAATGTGGGAAGGTTGGAAACTACAATTATTCATCTCACAGATGCTTTATGTGGCTTACAGCTTTTGTTTATATGAGTTACAACTAAATTACATTGAAAAAGAAAAGACAAAGAGTATTAGAAATCTTACATTTTAAAAAAATCACTGTGGCAGTATAGTACTTCACTGTGTATAAATACCACATTTTCTTTACCCATTCATCTGTTGGTGGACATATGCTATTTCCAAGATCTGGCTATATTATAAATTGTGCCACTATAAACATGGGTGTGCATGTATTACTCTAATATGAAGTCTTTAACTCTTCTGTGAAGATATCTTGGGCATAGGTGATAGCTGGGTCAAATGGAATTCCTGTTTTTAGTTTTTCGAGGAGGGAGACCACTTTCCATAGTGGTTGTGCAAATGTTTACAACTTCAGAACATAATGTTAAGTGAAATAAGTCAGACACACAAGCTTAAATATGGCATGGTTTCTCTTCTGTAAGAAACACAAAGAACCAAATATACATATAAAGAACCAAGTAGAAGACAGATTAAATAGGAAATAGGGAGATGTCCAAATAATTTCTCAAATTACCTATTCAGTTGTTCCCAAAATATTTTAATAAATATGCCAATTTGTTCATTTTTATTACTAGTTTCTCTTAGTTCATTGAAAAGAAAGTTTTGTGCTAATATGTTTCTTCTTTAGTTTTTTTGTTTGTTTGTTTGTACCAGGGCTTGAACTTGGGACCTTGCACTTGAAAGGCAGGTGCCATACCACTGAGCTAAATCCCCAGCTCTGTTCCTTCTTTGTAAGGTAATCTTTTTTGTCTATATCTTATACTCAACATTTAAGACTGTAAAGACTTCACAGTATTGTAAAGTAACTATTATTATTCACTTATTATTTTGTTATGAAATTTAATGTGTTCATAATAAAACTATCACTGTGGTTGTTGCACTGGGCAGAACTGTGTGACCTCCAAGTTTGCCTGCTAAAGCCCTAACCCTTGTATGACTGTATTTACAGAGAGCTTCAGGAGGGCTCAGGTTAAATCCTGGTGCTGGGGACCACACTCAACAGGACCCCACTCGCGTTCCTCAGAGAGAAGCCCGCAGCAAGGACAGAAGGAAGATGGCCACATGCAGCCAGAAACAGTCATGCCACCCCTTCACCTTAGACATCGGCCTCCAGAAATCTGGAAAAATAAATGTCTCTTGCTACAGCCACATGGCCTGTGGGATGTTGTTATGGCTGCCCTGGTGCACAGGCAGAGTCAAAAAGCACATTCAGGAACATTGTGACATAATCTATGTCTCAAAAATTAAAGGAAAAGCCATGTTGCTGTCAGGAAAAACAAGTGGTTTTAAAAGAATCATTTTACAAGAAGTTTAAAGTAAGCCAGTTGTGGGGAATATGCCTGTACTCCCAGCACTTGGGAAACTGAAGCAGGAGGCTTGAGAATTCAAGGACAGCCTGGGCTATGTGGCAAGATTCTATCTCAACAACACAAGTTCAAACTTCAAATAAAATACAAAGAAACAAGTCACAAAAAGAGGAACCTACAATTTATAAAGCTGTATTTCCACAAATGGACTAAGGTCATTTATTTCAAGTATGGAAAAACGCATCAATTACTTGTCTTAAATAAAGCAGTAGACCCAGATATATAGTAATGTGGTTTCCAGCCCCAGATTTACAATTTAAAGCTTTAATAAGGCAGTAATAAAATCACAGCAACTAGGAAACACCCAAGATGACCAAACGCAGGATTATGGCAGCCCCTTGCCTGGGTTTTTGCTCTCCCAGCACCGGCCCACTCTGGTCTCCTGTGTGGGTTGGGAGCCACAGGGATGGTCCCTGGGGCTCTCCCATGCAGGCTGTGCTACCTGCTGAGGGCTACTGGCATCACACACCTCCACTTACTGTCACTGAAACCATGAATAAATGGATTTCAGGTTCCCTTCTGACATGGACCCATGCTTTTTCAAATCAACATAGTCTGATTAGATTCCTGATCTTCCCAACAATGTAAGAACACAATCTTTTTCAGATATATTTTCTACTTTTTTTGAGTATTAAAATAAGGTTTTGCTGAAAAACAAAGGTCACTGCATTCATTGTTGTTGTTGTTGTTTTAATATTAAAAACAGAGAAATTTCTGGCACTCAGAACAAGCACCTTTTGTCCGGAGGCTGTTCAGATCCTGAGCACAGCCTGGGCTCAATAAGGAGCACCTAGAACGGCCAGGAGCAGCCAGGTGCTGCTCCAGCTCTGGGACAGGATAAGCAGACAAACACCATGCCCCTGAAGGATTCAATAACAAAAACAATGGAGGGGCGCCCTCTCCTGCAGGCTTCCTCTGCCATTTTCAGCCCTGGAAGGTCTTCTCGGCCACATCCTCCCCTGCTGGTGCAGCTGCGGCCATCTTCAGCACTAGAAAGGTGGGGGGGTACCCCCGAACCCCCCCACCTTCCCCCTCACCCTTTTAGACCTCCTGATTGTACCAGTCTTTGGACCTACTCTGTAGAGGCAGAGGTGGTCATAAAGAGTATTTTCTGGCACTTTCAACTTTGAACATCTTTAAAGAAGTGGTGGGGGAAACTTATAGTAGAACTGAGTGGAGTTCAGCCCTTTAGGAGGTCAGGGAACTCAGTCTGGGCCTTGCAGCCCCAGCTCAGTCTGCTTTGTGGGGTTCTGCCACCAGCTAGCTGAGATCAGGGGACTCGGCTCTGCAAATGGCAGCACATATTGTATATTATGACAGCAGTGATATAGTCTGAAAGAGGCCCTTTAAATTCATTTTTGTTTCTTTTTTCATCCTACTCTGCAAATTCTTTTTTTTTCTTTTTCTTTTCTTTCTCTAACTCAGTCTCTTACACCACTATAGTATCCCTCGTCTCTCTTTTTGTTTCTGCTCTTGTCCTAATTCAGATTTCTTCTTCTATTATTTTTTCTCTTTTCTTTATGTTCTTTTCTTAGGTTAGTCTACCTCACTCAAAGGTTACTATATTTCAATTTTGTTTGTTCTTTTTGAATTTAACAGTTTCCTGGCGATTGTCTGGTCATTCTACGTCTTTTGGCTTCATATGAAACCTTTTCTAATTCTTATACTTATCTACTCCTCTTAACTTTGTTTTAAGCCCCCACTGTAAATGGTAAATATCCTTATTGAAAAGTTTATTTACTGTAAGCATATTTTGGATTGCTTCTTGATCTTACTTAAATGTACATGGTTTGAAGGTGATAGATTGATGACTACCATAAGTGGTCAACTTGCAAATTGTGCTTCATTATATTGTGGTGCTGATTGTATCAATTAGGATAAAGGATTGTGATTGATTCAATGAGCTGTTTTCTTCAGTATGATGAAAATGAGAATGTCTATGAGTCATTAGAGACCCATGAGCTGCAGCCCAACTATATCAGGAAGATTTAAGTAATAATCTAAAAGTTAAAAACTAAGGATAACCCAACAACAACAGTAAAAATGAGAAAACGCTTAAGCAAGATAGAGGGACAGACTTCCAGTTCACCAATGGCAAACAGTGGGGCAAATGAGGATGAAAAGTCTGACAGTGAATCATCAGGACACCCTGAGCTCAAAGAACAGGAAGTAACAAAACTGATCAATCAGGCTCTAGAGAAATATAAAACAGAAGTAATTTCCCAGATAATCATAGAGATGACAAGCAAAATGAAAGTTATAATTCGTGACTCTAGAACAAAAACTGAGAGGAAAATAGATGAGCTCAGGACCATGATAGAAGCCATGAATGCCCAGCATAAGAAAGAACTGGAAACAATAAATGCCCAATACAACAAAGAAATGGAATCCATAGGACAGATTCAAACAGATATCCAGGAGATTAAAAACTCCATTGAGAGTGTTCACAAAAGAATAAAAGAGTCCGAAGATAGAATCTCAGATATAGAAGATAAAATTGCAGTCAGTGACTGTGAAAAGAGAGGTCTCTTAAAAACAGATCATGAGAAACTGATACAACTCTTAGACGATACTAAGAAGAATAACATAAGATTGATAGGAATTCAAGAAGTACTAAAAGAAAATGTAAATGACTTAAAAAAGCTGTTCACAGAATTAATTATAGAAAACTTCCCAAATAGAGGGGAAGAATTTGACATACAGATAAGAGAGGCATATAGGACTCTCAACTAGCCGTGATCAAAAAAAAAATCTACACCTAGACATATAATAATCAAGATCTCAAAAACCCAACAGAACAAAATACCACAAGCAATAAGAGAAAAGAAACAAATTACATGCAAAGGAAAGCCTATCAGAATTACAGCAGACTTTTCAATACAAACCCTCAGGTTAAGGAGAGCCTGGAATGAGATATTTCATGTACTAAAAGAAAACAACCTCCAACCTAGACTGATGTATCCTGCAAAAACTTTCTTTTAAAATGGATGGGGAAATAAGATATTTCCAAGATAAAGAACACCTGAGAAACTTTATGACTACCAAACCAGCACTACAAGGAATTATAAACAATATCCTAGAAAAAGACAATGAAGGTACCAACACAATGAGGACCAACAGAGCAAATCAAATAGGCAAGCCAAGAAACTAAAAGGAGAAGGCAAAAAAAAAAACACAACATGATAATAAGTTAGTACATATCGGTTATAACCATCAATATTAACGGCCTCAATTCACCAATCAAGAGAAACAGAGCAGCAGAATGGATTAAGAAGCAAGATCCAATAATATGTTGTATACAAGACACGTCTAGTATAAAAAGCCCATAGACTGAAAGTGAAAGGACAGAAAACTTCTTCATGTAACAGGAGCTCCCCCTCCCCCTAAAAAAAAGCAGGGCTAGCAATCTTATTCACAGACAAAGTAAGTTTCAAACTTAAACTGATTGAAAGAGACAAAGAAGATCACTACATCCTTGTGAAGGGAACAATTCAAGAGGAAGAAATAACAAATAATTTATTTTTAATTTATTGAGTATGTCAGAAAGTATATATGCTTTTTTTCCCCTCTTTTCTTATTTTTCTTCCTCTGATGCTGGGGATTAAACTCAGAGCATTGTTCTGGCTAGGCAGGTGCAGCACTACTGAGCTAAATCTCAGGCTTTACATTTCATATTTTTAAAATTTATCAATACATTAATCCTTGTCTCTATATGTTGGTCTACCAAATTGATGAGTTATTTTGGTTCTCATTTTCTTTGCTTTTTTATTTGAGAATTTATGAAATCTGTATATATG
>NW_022900913.1:71477236-71536502 GCF_012274545.1 Fukomys damarensis | reverse complement strand
TTCCTCTTTCCTCTGCTTTCTACAAACTTCCTTTTCTGTCACCACAGCTTGTTTGGTTGGAAATTTGTTAAGAAATGTTGTTATCAATATATTTTTGTACCTATTTTCTACTGATGATGAATATTAATTTTTAAGTAAATTTTATTATAACTATACTTAATCATTAATATCATTTAGTATCTGATATATATTACAAATTCTCCAACTCCTTCAAAGATATTTGTTTTTTCTCAAATTATACAAATCACCAACATTCCACATATCAATGCACTATTTTATTATACCTAAGTATATATTGTATTGTAGAAAATATGCATTGTGTATATGTGCGGGGGTATGTTTTTACATATATGTGTGCACTATTAAATGAGAAACATTGGCATGAATGTGGTAGGATTGTGCACATTTGGCATATTGATAGTTTCTCTGGCAACCTTATGATTTCTTTAAATTACATGCTTGACTTCATAGTCATTCATTTGGGAAGAATATTACACGTCCATTGGTGTTAAATTCTATCATTATGCTTATAAAAATATAATAAAAATAAATATGGGATATAATGAAATAGAAACAGAAAATTCTGATCTTAAAAATGTGAATTTTTTTAGTTGCTTTTGGATTTCAAATATAAGTATATTTTTTTCTGTGGGAAGTTTTGTTAGAAAATGTAAGTGGTACAATCAACAAGTATATGATATTTATCAATTAATTAAACCAAGGAGTTTATAAATCATAAAATTCTGAGGACAGTTTCTCAACTATAATATGTAACTTTGTTTTATTTATAATTACATTATTTCAAAAACATAAGAAAATGAGAAAGAACATGTTTGAAGATCATATCAAACTAATGTATTTCAACTAATGTATCGATTAGTCTGTTACATAAATTCTTATTTATTTCATATCCTTTTTTTGCTGTCATATATGTACATTTGAAATTTTTATTTAGTATCATTTCTTGTTATCATGTATCTTTGCAATCTTTAATAAAACAAAACAAAAAACAATGGAGGAGTAGATGGATGACCCTCCTCAGAGCTCAGAGTGCACATGTCAGGCATGTTTGCAAGACTTTAAAACCAAACATGATATTTACTGAAGAACTAGTGTGTCTACTTTGGCCCCGACTCCTTGAGGCTCTGCTATCTTTACTATTTTTGCATCTCCATAGCTTAAGGCATCTTACAATCTCAGCAAATGACATTATACCAGCCTTGACAAATGCAATTACATGCACACACACACACACACACACACACACACACACACACGGTAAATGAGACTAACAAACAGAACAAAGACCCTTTGTTCCATTGTCCATGCATTTCTCCATCTAAAAGATAAAAGTCTTCCCAGAATGAATGCTCTGCAGAGAACTAGAGGCTTCTCAAATAATACTTCCTCTAGAAAGCAAAAAACACTGCAGCTGTCCACATGCAGATTGTGAATTGTGCTGTACTTTCTTAGGGTTTCTAAACCACTATCTCAGTGGTCAAAATTTATTTGGCAACATTATAGCAATAAGAAAGATTCCTTTAGGCCAAAAGGAAGATGACATCATTAAAATATGCTACAACACACATATTTGCTTATTGGCTTAAGAATGGTTTCCATGATTTCAAGGAGCTGTTTTGTTAGAAACAATATATACTCTGGACAAGGTGAACTAAGCACCCCTCCTGGGCACCTGGGCAGGGAGGCCACACAGAGCAGTTCCAAGGCTCCATGGTACCCCCAAGATTAGCAGGAATACGGCACTGCACACAGAGCCTTTCTCCTACCTGCAGCTTCATCCTGCAGCAGGACTGCACTGGCGTCCCCAGGGCTGCTCGGCCCACAGCATGGTGCCCCGCTGGGTCCAAGGGTCAGGCCCTGCCACATAGGGTTGCTGCCTCAGACTTGTGTGGGCTTGTCAAGCCCTCCATGCCATGTATACTCCTGTGACCCAACTGGACTGACTACTTCCTCCAGCTGATTTCCAAAGAAGAGGGAATGAATGCATAATTCATGACAAGTCCATTCCAGCAATGATCCAGCTTCTCTTGACATCTGCCCAGCAGCAGCCACCCTCACTAATGCACAAGTAGAGCAAGTTCGGTTTCTCAGTCAATTGTGGAGAATGTTCCTGGATCTGTTGCTTTATTACCCAGACTTGAGATTTTTTTTTTAATGTAGAAAAGGTAAATGGTTAACCACAAATGTCAAAAAGAACAAAAAAAAGATACTTACCCCCTCTTAAACCTGTCAAGCTCAGAGGCTCTGGCTGCAGGAAGTGGCCCAGAGTACCCCTGTAGCCAACAATCTGTAGCTACAGGTTTACGCTAGCAGGATCAGCTTCTGGGACTGGAGAAAACCATTCTGTGGGTCAGGGGAGGGGAGCTTTGTCTCAGAGCCAGGAAGCTCGATATCAAGGGGAATCTCTCCGCTTCAAGGTGAATCTCCTGCTCTGGGCAATAAGAACTTTTCATGAACATAAATCCCTCCAATATGTTAGAGCTACATTTCCATACAAGTGAGTGTGAAGGAATCAATACGACAGATTTACAACAGCCAACTGGACACTGCCGCCACCTCCACCTCATGGAGGCCCAGCACCTTGCTGCTCTCTGCCTCTCCACACCCTGTACTGGACCTAAATGCTTTGCTTTTCTTTCTCCTTCTAGAAACATCTCCAGCTTCTGCTCTCCATCAGCTAGCTGTGTGACTATGAACACTGTGTCCCTGCTGCTTCTAATGCTTCTTCCTCTTTGTCTTCTTGGCCCCATGTTCCTCCTTTTGCCTCATTCTCTTGTTTCACCATTATGTCACTTCTGAGTTTATGCTTTATAAAATTCAAGTTCATATTAAGCTGTTTCACATACTCAGGAATTGTCCTCTCTTGGGACAGGGACAAGGCCCAGGCTTGCCTTGAACTTGCAATCTTCCTACGCAGACTGCCAAGTAGCTAGGATTACAGGCATTCCCTGGCTCTTCTCCATTATCTCTTCTGGGACAGACCCTGAATTCTCCTTCCACACACGCCATGCCTTTCTGTTTTACCTTGTCATGTGTGCAGAGGCTTGGCTCATGTTTTACAGGAGACTGCTATGTGACAGACACCCTTCCTTCTGCCTGGTCTGGGAGAGCTCAGCCCCTCCAGCCAAGTCAGGAGCTCCAGCTGGGGTTGCATTCTTTATGCAGATGTGGGAAGGGGGCTCCTGGAGCATGATAAAGGGAAAAGGAACCAGCTCAACTGGAGCAAGCCCCTGACTTGCAGGGCTCAAAGGATACCAGAAGCATGGTGCTTTCTTGCACGGAGCCCTACAGTCTGAGCACAGGAGCCCTCAGAAGCAGAATCTCTTGCTGATCTCTTCCTGACCGCTTTTTCCTGCTCCCTGTTCCCCAGGAAGGTCACAGAACTAGAGTTCCCCTTTTCCCAGCATTTCATAGAAACCAGAACCCTGTTCCCCAGAAGCCAGCCATAAAGCCTAGATAGCACTTGGATCTCCTTTGTCTTGTTGTGCGGAGCTAGAGCCACAATGAAGCTCTCTGACTTGCCTGTCTGACAGATCTGGAGATCCTGGGCCAACAGGAGTCCTGCACCATACTTTGAGGCAAGAAGGATCTGTAACAGCTCCACTGGACCCCATACTGGTCTCCCTTTCTGTCCAATTAAACTTCCACACAGGCACTCATACTTCATGAAGCCTGTGTCTTTGGGGCTTCATTCTGAAGGCTCCTCTGATGAGATAAATCTCCAACACTTTCCTTTTGTGTCCTGTGATAGGCTGGGGTCCTGCCATCCCCCTTATGGCTCCAGGGCTCCCCCATTTCTTGATGCCTTGTGAAGAGTCCTGTGGCTGGTCTCTTTCTCCTCCTCATAGTTACCCCTCTTCCTCCAACCACAGCCACCCCCAACCCCAGCAGGAGAGACCAGGAACCCTGTCCTTGGCTTAAGTGTGACTCTTTATTCCCCTCCTCTTCCCTACAGACTGGCTTCCCTGATGCTCCTTTCTGTCCTGTGTTCTGCTCCTCCCATGTCCGGGATGAAGACAAGCTGATGGCTGTGTCCACACCTTCCTGCCCAGCCCAGACATCCAGCATTGTGCTCTCTTGCAGGTGCTCCTTATGCCAGGAAAGCAGGGGATACAGCAAGTTCCCTGTGTGGTATGAGGCGGGAATCCTCTCAGTCCAGCCAGTCCCATTCTCACACATGTGCATCCGCCTCACTTATCAGCAGCTGCTTTCCTTGCAACCAGGAAAGCAGGGGATACAGCCATCAGGGAGGTATCCGCAAGTTCCCTGTGTGGTATGAGGCGGGAATCCTCTCCGTCCAGCCAGTCCCATTCTCACACATGTGCATCCGCCTCACTTATCAGCAGCTGCTTTCCTTGCTGAATGTGCTGCTGGTTTGCTTCTGCCAGTTTTCACCTATTTGCTGTTCTACTATGCAGTGTAAAGGATGACATTTTGGCCTTTCCCTTGTATCTGCTGTCTTTAAACATAAATCACACTACTTGAGGAAAAACAACACCCTCCTACACACACACAAAATCCTGACAGGCATCAACAAAAGCTCTACCCGCCAAGATGTAAAGCACAATGGACATTAAACACAAGCACTGGGACGCTGTTACCACAAGGACACTGCTGGAGGCCGACATGAACCCCTGTATCCTTCCGCTCCTCCTCAGAACCCTTATGCTCCTTAAAGCTGCTGCTCACCCTTCCTCTCTGAGTAGGCAGCAGGCTCCTAAGAGTCAGCCAGATGCCTGGAGATGTCTCCTCCACTCAGCAACAGCAACAGGCAGACTCTCGTCCTCCCTCCTTCTACCTGCCAAGCCACATGCAGTCCTGAATATGTGCACAGTCATGCACAACTATCAGGGAAACTTACCTTGACAGAGAGAGAACCTGGGGCCTGGAGGTTCCGCAGGCTCCAGTCAGCCTAGGTGTACACCCCTCTCCTCCCTTTGTTATGGCTGACAGCTTACTGAGCTGGGACAGTTTTCAATGTTAAGGGCTTAGCTTACTCCTTCTGTTTGGCAGCAGAAAGCATCAAGCAGCACTTGGCTGCCAAAAGTATTTATCTCTCGTTTTAATAGGAGTATGTTTTAAATTAACACAGAATCTCATGATGATTACTGGAGAATGAAGTGTGCTTGATGTTGCTCAGAAGAGTCAACAATCCTTAGAGTTAACAGAGACAGAGTCCAGGTCAGATCACCTGGCCTGACTTGATCTAGAACCTGAACCTCTCATGTCACAGCTCTGGCTGTTGCTCCTCAGCATCCCCAGTAATGCAGGCCCCCCACCTCCCGGACAGCCAGTCATGCATACATGTACACATGCACACAAGCATGCACACACACACACACACACATGCTCTCAGGGCATCCACGAATACTTTCAGGCTCAGGCTTGGCCTGAGTTTTCTATGGGAACACTGGACTGGAAAAGCAAATTAAAAGGAGGTCATACCACTTGGCACAATGGTAGTAGTAGCAGTAAGGAGGTGGCTTAGCAGATTTCACCAGAGGACAGGTGGCAGCGGGTTTATAAATTCTGCCTGTGGACTCCACACACACACACACACACACACACACACACACACACACCCCACTCTAGAATCTCGGTCCATGCCATCCTGAGAGTGGCTGTGACAGAACATACAAGTGTCTTGTCTGGAAGAAGGTCCACAACTGCTTTAAGACAAGATCCCAGCATGCAGTGCCCTTCGTGTGTATCCTGCACCTTCATGAAGTGACACTGTGCTCTCCATGCCCCCCTGGCAAACTGAAGCTTAAGTAAATAGTCTTAAATGTTAAGCCAGGTGTACTCGGTGGCTGAGGCAGGCAGAGGGTGAGTTTGAGACCAACCTAGACTTCAGAATGACAGACTGTCTCAAAAATCCAAAAATTAAACAAAAAGTCTGCCACAGGCAAGGGTTTTCAATATTCTTTCCAGGGTGAACACCAGAAAGGCACAGGAGCTGCGGGGCAACGTTGTGTTCCAAGTGGCAACTTGACAACCTAATTGTCCAATTTTAGGGTGATCACAGTATCAGCTTATTTTTCATATACATCTATGCTTTTTTGAGTTACCACTTTGTTCTACTGTATCTCAAATATCATCACCTATCCCTTAACTTGTGTCCTTTTTTTAAGTATTCCTATACTGGGTTTAAAATTCCCACTGACAGATCATTCTAGAAGGCCTTGAGCCCACATAGACACTGGTAAAAATGTTTCTCCAGAGAACAGCCATCCTGACAGGTAACAGGACAGCTGACCCTCATACAGCAACCCAGGTTTCTCTTGAAGACTGAGAAGTCTCTTGGGTGTCTAAGGCAGAGATTCCCTTACGACTGCACCACTACCTCCCACCTTGTATGGCCCGGATAATGGAAGCCCATGGTGGTGCCCTGCTCTGCTGAGGTGGTCTCCCATATGCTGTAAGCTGAGTTCTTCAGAAGCAAACACGACAAAGGCGCAATGCAGTGACAGGATGGCTGCTGGGAGGGGTGTTATTTCATCCCCTATACAAGGAAGATCACAAACGGTCTGACATGCAGCCAGCTCCAAGAGGAGCTGAGGTGAGGCGAGGAGAGGGGAGCATGCAGTGAGGACACAGGGCAAGCCCACTATGCCTATCTATGCCTGAGGCCTCACTTGGTACCTCAGTACAGTCCAATAGGTGATGATAACTATTTACTCAATAAATTAAAAAAGGCACAAGATCAAGATAAAAGTAAGCAAAGCAAAGAAAAGAACATTTAACTGTGTCCAGTGTGAGCTTGTGTAGTGGCACTAGGGTATAGATAGGAAACAGAGAGTAGAGATGGGTGAGATCATCAGGGAGAGACAGGTGGCCTGAAAAGATACAGCCATCAGCAGTGCAAGCAGCCTGCAAGAGCAAGTCAGTAACGGGCAAAAGTCCAGGATAAAGGCCAAGCAAAGGGCTGCCTGCTCTTTCTGTGCCTCACCTATGACACAGAAATGAGGACAGTGTAAGGATGAAAGAAGCCAGCATCCACAGGGCCTTGAGTGGGACAGCACTTTGTGAAGTTAGCATAAGCATCTGCTATGTTCAATTAAACAAAACAAATCCTTGGTAGAACTTCACCCACCAAGATGGTGAAAAGTGGCCATGTGTGAAGAGTTAACAAAATGATCTCCACCTATGAAAGGTGTAGCCAGCCATCTGCTGTGAATGAGGACAATTTTCATATTTAGAGCTTTAGGTAACATTCACAAGAGACTTATTTAATTCACATAGGACAGCTGCAAAAGAGCAGTTACAACCAACAGACCACACCACCAAGTCCTACAGTGATATCTGGACAAATGTGTTCTTCTATCATCTTCACTCAATTTGGCTGCAACACACTAAAACCATCAGCAGGCACTTCCCTTCCCACGCAAGCACACCAGACTGGGCTTTTCCTCATCAGCCATGCTCAGCAGACCAACACCCGAGGTCAGTCACACCCTGTGGAAGCCCACAGCAGACCACTACCATAGCTCTATAGAGAGCACAGCCAGAACCAGCAGTGTGAGGTCTGACTACGAATCCTAAAACTGTAGGACCTCAATGGTGTGTGTGTTCTGTAGATGCTTCCACTTATTTAAGCTTCACTTCCTTTTTTGACTGGAAATAACAATATACACTTCTAGGGTACAATGTGATATTTCAATTGTATACAATGTGAATTGTTAAATCAGGCTAATAGAAATTCACCACCTCACAGCTTCATTCCATGGTGAGAACATTTATGCCACAGTTTGATTTGGTCACCAGCTGGTGGCACCATATACATAGAAATGGAAATGCCAGGTCATCTGGTATTTCCATTTTTAGTTAGGCTATCTCTGAAAGCCTAAAACTCATTTACAACACCAACAGCACAAGGTTCCCTATCTCTACTCCCTCACCTGTGAGGCCCTCTGATAACAGCCAGTCTAATACCTTTGAGGTGACATCTCATTGTGGGTTTAATCTGTATTATCTGATAATGTGCTGGCCATCTGTGTCTTCTCCTTTTGAGAAATGTCTATTCAATTCCTTTTCCCATTTTTAGTATGACTGAATTCTTCTTACTGCGCACTTGAATGCTTTGTTATGTTTTGGGTATCAGCCTCCTATCTTGATATAAAATTTACAAACATTTTCTTTCAATCTCTGGATTGTGTTTTCACTATATTGCTTTCTTTGCTGTGCAGAAACATTTTGGCTCGATACAATCTTGTCTTTCTATATTTGCTTTTACTGCTTGTGCTTTTGAAGTTATATTCAAGAAGTTACTGCCAAGACCAATGTCACACACTTTCCTCATTTTCTCCTAGTAATTTTACAGTTTTCTGTAAAAGTTCTCATTTTCTCCTAGTAATTTTACAGTTTTAGGCCCTATACTTACATCTTCAATTAATTCTGAGTTGATCTCACATAAGGGGTAATAAAAGAGTGTTGTGTATAAAATTATAAAGTTGTGTATAAAATTTTTTAGTGGTATATAATTTTATCAACTGCACTTATGCTTTCAAAAAACCTACCCAAACAAAAGAAAACACTTCAAACTGATCAACTTCAATCCCAATGTGTGATAACAGCATTATTTTATATCTCTAGAAAAACAAATGCACTTCTCTCTCCACTCCCCAGGGTAAGAAGCCTCTAAGGTAGAAGCCACTTTTCAGTGCAGGAGGAATCACCTTTGATTAAATGGCAGTGCTCTATGCTTTCCCACACACTTGTGCAAACAGGAGAGGCCCCAGGGCATTATGGTGATGATGTGATTACCAAAACAGGAAAGTATCCTTGTTGGAAGCAGACCTGAAAAGATCACTCTAGGGACCAAGGAAAGCTGCAGGTGATAAACAAATACCTGGTTTCCAGGTACAGTATGAATATTGTTTGTTCCCAGCAAAACTCACATTGAGGAGTGGTGCCTGTGGTGTGGCACTAAGAGATGGCAGGACTTTGAGAGGTGTTTTGGTTCTCGAGGGATCTGCCATCATAACAGGACTGGCGTGGTTACCAAGAGAGTGGACCAGTTACCAGAGCACAGGCTGTTACAGTGTTGGCCCGATTGTCCTCTATTCTCTTTGTCTCCACCCATTTGTTCTTCTACTCTTCCACTGTGCACGGAGCAGCATGAAGTCTTCACCAGCATCTTCCAGACTCCAGAACTATAAGCTTATTAAATAACTCTTTTCTAATGTATGACATCATTTCAGGTGTCCTATCATGGCAACAGAAACTAAGATAATACTAACATCTTGATGCTCAAGCAGGTAAGGTAGATGGATGACTCAGAAAGCTAAGCAGATGATCTACCAGGCAGTAATTTAGAAGTATGTCTTTTCTTTCTTTCCTTTTTTGGTACTGGGGACCAAACTCAGGTCTTTGCACTTGTGAGGCAGGCGGCAGAACCACTGAGCTAAATCCCCAGCCCCAATTTAGAAGTATTTCTAAAGATGCATTCTTGTCTCTTCACATTAATACACTTCTATAAGAAGCCAGCAATGACCTACAAGAATAACCAGAATGTTGACGCTCAACCAAGTAATTCATGAAACAAAGGATTTTTATCTCACAGAGTAAGACCATGATTCCTGGGGACAAAATAGGAATGTTAACAAAAGAAAGAGGCAGTTTGTTTTATGTGGGATCTCAAATCTCTGGTAGCCAAAATAACAGAACAAATTCCCTTTGGAGGTTCAGCACTGTGGAAAATACAGTACCCCAGTGCCCCACCACCACCACCAAACTGGCTGATGACACTGAGGAAGTCCAAACACTACAGTGGGAGCATCTAGGTAGCCAGGAGATGCTGCGATTCTGAACTCAGTCTCCTTATTTTAGATTTCTATTACTTAAAAGAGAACAACTTATCTAGTAGAAAAAGAAACAATGCTTAATAAAGGGTAAAAGTATGGTTGACTGGGTTCACTATGCTGCTATCACTTGAACATGGCAAGGCCCTCTTCTCGTGGGTTTTGGGTCCAGATGAGAACACACTGGCTGCCAACAAGCACAAATCCACAGAACAAATCTAAACACATTCAGATGACCATCACCCTGCTGCTGCCAGTAGCAAGACAGTGAGACCATAGTGGCCAGAAGCACTTGAAATCATGAAAGAAAATACCCATTTTCCTTTCAATATAAGCTAACCACTGAATCACTTTTCAGGGCACCTGATACAGATCAGTCCTTTCAGAGTCTCATGGTGAAGAGGCAGAGTCCAAAATTTTAAGTGTATTCTCCAGACAACCTTTCGATTTGGGTTCCAGACACACCTGGATTCTACTAATTCAATGACCCAAGCCAAGGCATTGATGTACCACAATGACAGGCTGGAGGTCCACTCAGCTAGTCCAGACCATGGTGAAGGTGATGTGCTTCCAGAGCTGGCAGCCTGGCAGTCTCTTCAATCATAGTAAGACAGTGAGGTGTTTTTCACCAGAAGTAGTAACAGCAACTTTCTAATTCCTTGGCTCCTAATCTTGGCAGAATGGTCCTGGGCGTTAGGAGTCGCTTCTGGAACCCAGAGAAGGCACTACTCAGCCAGCACTGGCTTCCCTGAACCATAGCCCTCTCTGTAAATGAACTGCAAAGTATGTTTTGCTCACAATGTACCTTAGCGCCCTGGGCTGTTACCAGGTGGATGGTATAGGAATTTTTCTAAAATGGCATGAAACTGAGATTATGCAATGACACATGTACTTCCAAACAATGACTTGATGGCCAAAGGTAAAACTGTCTTTCAGACATTTAAAAATATACATTAACAAGCCTATACTTGCTGTGCAGAAAACGTTTTCAGTTAGGCCTATAACAAGACACTGAGACAGTGTACCTCGGTACTTGTTAATTGGTTCATGGAGCTGCAATTAGTACCAAACAGATTACTTTAGCTGGAAAAGATAACCAGGCACAGGCAATCAACACCAACAAGTTCTAGCTTGCTCATCAAGTACCAAATTCAACAAGTTCCAAAGCAAGTGAGTACCAAGGTATGACTGTAATTTTAAACTGTAGCCAAAAAAATTCTCCAAGCAAACAATAATATACTGCTTTTGAAACAATACAAATATCACAGGTTCCCAAACAAAGACAAAGCCTAAAAAGCAATGCCTCATTATCTATAAAAACCTAAATACATGTACCAATATCTAAGTGATGGCCCCAGCTGTCCTTTAAAAGACTAGAGAACCCCCCTCTGACCCTGCATAAGTTACAAACTCTCCAGAGAAGGACAGAAACAGGCTGGGGCAGAGGGCCCCATGGAGAATCAAAGCACCAATGCTCACTTGGTGAGATGAAAGCCACCTCTGCAGTTGGTGAACATGGCTACAGGGACAAAGAGGAGTACCTCTGCAGAGCTGTTTGGCCTCTTAGCACCTCTTCTCTGAGCAAAAGAGAATCAAGATCATACCTAAACATGCCAGGTTTAATGTGTGCTAGGGGACATGCACAAAGCAGAATGGACCCTGATGCACACAAATTCACTTTCGAACCCATCCAGGTGCACATTGGCCCTGGAAACTTACAGATGCTGCATTCAGCTCAGTGCAGCTGCTGCAATGCTCTCAGAGGTCCTGCCAGTATGCCTCAGTGCCAGGGCTCCCAGAAATGTTTAAACTGTCACGTGTTCAAAAGTACTGTCCCACTAAGGTGGGGCAAAATAGTTTGTCTTCTCCATACCAATCTAAATCCCAGTGTTTTATATATATATATCACTTCTTGGACTTTTGACTAAGATCAAGTGTAAATCCCAGTGCTATTTATTCAAAGCTTTAAATCCCTGTCAAATAACGCAGTTCAGTAAGCATTTGCAGAAGAGTGTGTGTAAAGTGTCATTTGCAGAAGGGGGTATGTAAAGAATACACTTTCCTGGCCTAAAAAGATGGACATCTTCCTTTCTCTATTCCATGTACAGACTGCTACAGACTAAATGTCCACACCACTCCCCAAATTCCTCAGTTGAATTCCTAATGCCCAGTGTTCTGCAATCTGGAGATGAGGCGTCAGAGAATACAGCAACAGGTTTATACACTTAGATGAAGATATTGTAGCTAGGTAAGTTAATGAGATATCTTGTACACAGTTAGACAGGGCCCCCACTCAAGGCCCCAGTCCTCAAGGTGGCCAGCCTCCCAGGAGCCAACACAGCAAGGAGGAGCCAACATGGAGAACAACTGAGGCACATTTGAGGCTGAGGCAGGAGTATCACTGCAAGTTCAAGGCCAGCCTGAGACCTTGTTTCAAAAAAAACACTAAAAGAAATATAAAATAGGAACACGATGGAACTGAGGAGCACACATTTCAATAGCAGCCTGTAAAGGCCAGGGAGAAAGCATGAGGCTGTCCTTGGCTCCCCTGTCCCTGCCATGTGCCCTCCCACATCCAATGGATGAATCAACTGACATATCTCTTGTTTTTGTCACCCAGTCCTAGATGAAGCCACCATTGCTTTGCCCTCAGCCAAGGATCTTCAGGGACTGGAAGGATGCCAAATCCAGCCTGTGTCTGCCTGTAAACAACACTGTCCTGGGACAATCAAGTCCACATGTCACGTGCTGTGTCTGAGCACCCGCACACTGCAATGGCAGAGAGGAGTCAGAGAGACCAGGCTATAGAGTCTGAAACACAGGAAGTGAGGTAGCACATTCTTGTATCTATTTTCTGGCCCTTCACAGATCAAGTTCACAAACCTACACTAAATTAGTTATTAAATAACTCCAGTTAGTCTATCACTCCTTGAATTCACTCTCCAAAGTTCACGTTGCATATAAGTGTTAATAACAAAACTTTGATCCTTCATTCTGAGGACAGACAAATCCAAACTCCTTAAGGAAACTTCCTAGTAATTTGTGCAACCTTCTACAGTCCTACCTAGTCCACCCTTTATGACTCAACCTCTTTAGACTCACTCTGCACCAACCTCTAGACATGCACCTGTAGCATCCCAAACTGGGACACACCCTTCTCCCTCTCTAACCAGTTCCAGGTCACTGCTCAGTTCTCCATACCAACGGCCACCTCTCCAGGAGCCTCTATGGACCCTGGGCTGGGTTAAGGCCATCATGAGCGCACCCACTTCTGTCGCTATGCTAAAACTGCCTATTCAGCTGTCGCCAGAGTTTGGCAGACATACACTGTGGTGTGAACTGTGGTATCCCTGCACCAAGCAGCACACATGGCCTTCACACTGAGCTACATCTCCAGACTTTTTCTTTTTTTTTTTTTTAATTTTGACATAGGATTTTGTTAGATCACTAAGTTGCCCAGGCTCAGCTTGAACTTGTGATCCTTCTGCCTCAGCCTCCCCAGAATGCTGGGATTACAGTTCTGCACCACCACACTCAGCTCTAACTTTTACTTCATATATAGTGATTTACCAAAAATAATCAGGCAGACTTAATCACTGAAAATAAATTAGGCCTTTAAGTTAACCATCTATTCACTATTTACAAGCAAAGTGAATTTACTATTATATTTGAAAATTTAAAAACTAACCAACAGACAGTCTCTTTGAGTACACTCTGTATGTGCTTTTTATTACAAGATCAAAGAAAACCCTAATCTTTGGAGCTTAAATATTATTAGTCTGGATCACATCTATGGAAATTTTAATAATAATAGAAATTTAGTAATAATAAAAAGCTTTTCTCCCATTACCTGTTCTTCTCTCTCCTTGTCTTTGGTCTTGATCCTGTAGACTCTAGCAGAAGTGGTGTCCTGGGCTGGAATGGCAGAGACCTGGTGCAGCGGCATGTTCATCCCAGCCTGCAAACTGGTTCCCCTCTCTACAGAAGACAGTCTCCACTGCTAGAGTCATCTTGGGCCATGGACCTGGAGCTGAGAGGAGAGAAATATAACCCAGCTAACATACTCATCAGGTTTCCAAGAGTCAGATTAGCATTCTGTATTTATATTTATTCTCACACTTAAAAAAGTCACAATGAGCTGGGTGTGGTGGCTGGTGGCACACGCCTGTAATCCCAGCACTACAGAGGCTGAGGCAGGAGGATCACTGCAAAGTTCAAGACCAGTCTGGGCTACACAGTGAGTTCTAGGGCAATCTGAACTACACAGTGAAACCCTGTTTAAAAAAAAAAAAGTCACAATGATAAATGCTTCCTCTTTTAAAATGATAAGATGACTTTTTGATGGAAACTAATATTTTCTTCTTATAATAAATGGGAGCACCTGAAAGAGCTGGTGATTCAGAGATGTGTAATCGAGATCAATTTTCTATTCTCTACTTAAATTTAAAATATACCAGTGCCTACATTCAATTATATTATTTTTGAAGTTAATTATTTTTTACAATCACTCATCTTAATATAAGTCATGATCTTTCCTTAAAACTCCTGCCATAAATCTACAGTATACTAAGATCAGAGATTAAGAAGCCTAAAATAAATTCACAGTATCTACAATCCATGCCTAACTGTGGTGGTAAACTTTTCCTGTGAAGCACAAGATAAATATTCCATGTGTATGGGCCACATTGTGCCTGCTACCTACTCTGGCTGGCAGCCAGAGGACAGCCACACATGCGGATGAATGAGTGGTCAAGGTCTGTGTCTCCACCCGCTTGTCCCCCACAGGTTCATGTCCTGGAGGTTAGGTGGTAGGTCCTGGAAGAGATGGGGATCAGGTCTTTCGGGGGCTAAGTACTTTTGTTATAGGAGTGAGGTCTTAATTAGCTACCTCAAGAGCAGGCACTGTCTTCCTCTTGACACGTGAAGCACCTCCTCTCTCCCTTCCTCTATTTCTGGTATGTCTCCCATCCACCTTGTGAGGGCACGGCAAAGGGCCCTCCCCAAAGGACAACCTGACCCCATGCTCTTGGACCTTCACAAGTATGAGCTTATTAAACCTCTATAAAGTAACCAGCCTCTGTATTTTGTTTAGCAACACAAAAAGGACTGAGACATTCTGTTCCAGTAGAGCATTGTTACACACACAGGTGGCAGCTGTATTTGGGCCTTGGCTGCAGTCTGTCAAGTGCTGCTCTAAGTGCCCAGGGAAGATGGGGTAGTGGGCACTGGGAACCCTGACTGGCTGCCATGGTGAAGCAGTGTGTGCCCATGCTATTTCCAGCGACTCTGGGTACTCTCTACAACCCTGAGAGCCCAGTAAATAAATGCATTTTCTCTTTTCCATTCTCTCCCCACCACCCCCACAGAACTATCAGATTATACAAATCCAACAAATACTGACTATTCATAAGATTCAAACAGCTCTGTGCTTTTAATCCTAACAAAGGGCAGACACCTTAAGCCCAAATGAGGGTGCTCTCATTTGAGGGGTTTCATGTATGAACCCTGCCAAAAGGACGAATGCTAGGCAGGGAAGGCAAATGGCAGAACCCATAGCCCTAAGGCCACATAAGACAAGTAGACACTTCTGCCTTTCAGGCAATTGTGAGGCTGGTCTCACTCCAACAGTGTCACTGACCATGCATCAGAACACCAGGACTCACAGAAGGACCCTTCCTACCACTCAGATGAACACACAGGAAGGAAGGGACCAATATACACAGGAACATGAACTAAAAAAATACTGTTTTTTAAAATAATTTTATAACAGGTACCTAATAAGCAAAAACACCAAGGAAGCAGAGGAGGTGATGTTAGCATCTCGATGTTCCCCAGAGCCTGCTCCACACCAGCCTCGATGAATCAAGAACAGGAGTCTGGGCCCTGCAGGTGGTGTGAATGGCAGTGTCAAAACATCACACAGACACACACTTCCTGCTGACCTGCCTGGCACTCCACAGGACTCTGCGGTGAGCCACTTCATCACAACTGCACTACTGGAGCTCTGTCACAGACAACCTTCATGCAGCCTCCTGTACCCCCTCAGGCCCATCAGGTGTCAGCACTGCTGTGGTGCTTCTGTTACAATCCTCATTGTTACATCACTGCACAGTTGTGACCAGCATGGGGCCCCAGTCATATCATAGAAACAAGCACAAGAGGGGCTTACAGTTTTTGCAGAGTGTTGAAGGATTTCCTTCCTGACAGCCAAGTGAGCCTCTCTTCCACTGTGCACCCCAACCTCCGAAGCAGGAGAAGCGACCCCTCTCACATCGGATACATTCAGCATAAACACAAGGGTACAAACAAAGCAAAAAATAGACTGTGTCCCTTCATGGTGTGACAGCTTATGTGACCACCCAAGGTAAGCACAGACATCATGTACGGTCATGGTAAGCTTGGCACACAAAAACCCACAAGCCACAGGATTTTCATCCTGAGTAACCCATCTGGGGTAAAGCTATATAAAACTGAGGTACAACTAAAGTGTGATCATTTCAGCAACGGAAAAGCACTGACATGATATGCAGGTGATAAAATGACACACGTGTGCAGTAACAAGCTGGGTAAACAGACACACAAGCAAAAATCCTTGGATGGAAGTCACAAAAATGCTGACAGCAATTTAGTGGTTGAGCAATATAAATGATTTTTCATTTCTCTGGCTTCCAAAGTTTAATGATGTATTGGTTTCGCTGTTAAATGGATGCCTTCAAAAAGTTAAAATAAAAAGCTAAGCCACTCCACATGGGTTGTCAATTGTAAGAATTTGTCCATAAGGACAAACATCCCTAAAGGGGCTGATTTTCCATAAGGATGCATTTCTGACAGACTTGCAGAAAGAAGTTTAACTTGATATAAAGTAGGTTACACTCTCAGGATGCAGACGAGTATAGGCATTCTAGGGTCTGCCTTCTGCTCCTTTTCCTTGAACACTTCAGCAGAGCCCTCTCTCTTCAAATCCAGCCTTGTGCACCATGGAAACAGTTTGCCTTTTCTCATGGGCGGGAGCTATTACTGATGACTTTCCTTCCAAGAGTTACTGACAGTGAAGACTGTACTACTTTATATTTTAAACATAGCGAGGCCTATTTTATTATCATGTTCACATCACACTATTTCCCCTGGACACACTTCCCACAAGATATGACCACGATGGGATGGTCTTTGGCCACAAGAGGAAGGAGCTTAGAATGTGGACTGCATAGTGGGACACAGTGTTGGCCAGGGAAGGTGGACCAGGGAGGCAGCCCCTTGGCTCCAGTCATAACTGAGCATGTGCCAGCACTCACAGGTATGTCACTGTGCCAGATTGGAAACCTGTCTATCTGTGGCAGGAACCATCATCTTTCACAGCAGAGAATAAACAACAGCATTAGTAAAGGTGCTTTTCTCTTAACATGGCTATGGAGAAATCTCCTGATCCAAAGTAGTATAACATCCTCTTTTTCATGAGGGGAAACTGATTTTCTGTGTAGGAGGCCACGTGCCCTCATCTGACCAAGAGATCAGGCTTTCTCCAGAACAGTGTCTACTGTAATCTCCCTCAGTTCCTTCCCTCAGTCTCACAGACTCACTCAGGGCCTCCACCCTCTCAAGAACAGAGTGAGTCACATTGTGTGGTGCAAAGGGAAAGGCCCCAGCCCTGGGATGTACCCAGAGGCCCTGCCCCACACCCTTAGGCTCCACAGGGGCTCATTCTTCCTTCTCTTGCTGCCATTATCATCTATTGCCTTGGCCCTGAAGTCTCTGTCACACCACCTCCCAAGGAAGATGCACACTGAGTGGCTTACATCATTTCATGCTGGCACAGGTAATAAAATCTGGTGTCCAGACAGAACTATGAATGTTCCGTGCAACACTTAACCTTAACAACAAAAATGAATAGGCCAGCCAGGCATGGTGGCGCATGCCTGTAATCCCAGCACTTGGGAGGCAGAGGCAGGAGGATCCCCTGAGTTTGAGGCCAGCCTGGGTTACACAGTGAGTTCAAGGCCAGCCTGAACTACACAGTAAGACCCTGTTCTCAAGGAAAAACAACAACAACAACAATAAAATGAATAGGCCATGGAACATCCACACCCGCCTCTTGGGTTCCCAATGGCCCCCACTATCTCACCTTGTATGGTTCTGCCCACCACAAGCTACCTCTGTGTTCCCAGGTCCCAGCAACCGTGCTGACCTTTTCTTATTAACCAGAGGAGAGCTCCAGAAAAGATAAGCCAAAACACACACACATACATACTCTGAGGAAAACCAAAAAATATGAAATTTTAAAATCCCATTACACACACAATCGATACTTTCCTGGAGGTACAGGTGAGGTAGCACCTACAAAGCTAAAACTTGATAATATGAATAAGGAAGAGAATAAAGAAGCACTCGTGCCAGGAATTTAGCTCAGTGGTTCTTCTGCTTGCCTCACAAGCACAAGGTCCTAAGTTCAATCCCTAGTACCAAAAAAAAAAAAAAAAAAAAAAAAAAAAAAAAAAAAAAAAAATAAAAAAAAAAAAAAAAAAAGAAACATTCATGAAAATTCAGAATGACAAAAAAAAATTAAATCACAAAAACTGCCAAGAAAGAAATTTTAAAAAACACATGAAAGAAAATAAGGGAGAAGATAGAAGAGTGACATTAAGAATATCCACAGACTATTCTAGAAACTCCAACATCCGGCCCAAAAGGAATTCCAGAGAACAGTGGAGAACACAGAGGGAAAGAAAAACCAGAAATAACTTGAGCACCCAGGACAGAAAAAGAGATGCATAACCAGATGACTGGACACTCAAGAAGTCCCCAGTACAATGGAATTTTTTAAAAGTCTGAACCAAAGCTACTATCTGTTATTATAAAGCTCTTTATCATCATAAAGTTCTAAGACTCCAAAGATAAAGGAAACTTCCTTGCAGGATGGATACTGCATTCCCAAGCAACAAAAATCAAATTAACTCAGACATTTCAACAGCACCACAGGGTCAAGAATCACAAAGTTAAGGCGTCCTCAAAGCTCTTAAAGAGCCACACAGAACCCTACACAGCCCAACTACAGACAAGCAAGAATGTGAGGGCCGATGGCACCAAGGGTGTGTATGCTGGAAGACACAGTTCCCAAGCACTTTTTAAAGGGAACTCCTGGAACATAAGCTCTCCTAGAGAGGAATAAGAAACAAATTCAAGGAAGAGAAAAACACAGGACAGGCAGCAGAGGACACAGATTTGGGGACACTTCTGGGCAGGTCTCCAGCAGCTGGGAGGTGAGGTAGAGAACATCCTGGAGGGTGAAGCCCACCCTGCTCCTGCAACACTGAGATTGAGACCAAGTCAAGCTGTACATTACTGGGAAGTTTCAGGGGGACAGCAGAATGACACATCAAGGACAAGCAAACACTCCTAAAACGGGACCAGTTTAAAACCTCACAGCAGAATAGCCCTGCAAAATGGCATGAAGACCATCTCTATACATCTCTATGGAGCTCACCAGGAGCTAACAGACAAAAGAAAGCAATCAGTCAACTACCTGCCATTTAGCCAAAGCAGGCTGGCAGGAATACGCACACACAGGAAGGCACATGTGTGCATGCCTGTCATGTTTTAAGTGGAATGGGGAAGACTCGGAGCTCAAAGCTGGGCTTCTCCAAGTCTGCCTTGTCCTGCACAGCTGGTCTTGGAACTCTGTAAATGTTGTTCATAATTATTTCTTTTAAAAATATCAAAATCCACTTATCTCTATAATTCAAAAGCAAAATGAAACAAACCTAAAGTTTCCTCAAATTGGTGGTATAATCGGACAAAAAGGTATTATTTTAAATGACTTAAAAGCACAATTTTACCTTACATCCTTAGAGAAATCCACCCTAAGCATAAAAAGAATTGAGATTACACAATGTATTCTTGTACCAAAACATCACACTGTAACCCCCGCAAAATATACAATTCTTTTGTGCCAAATAAGTATTTTTGTAAAGACTGATGAAAATGCTTTAAATTCTAAAACTTTTAGTAATTACTTGATTGTAATAATATTAATAATGTATGAGAATTATTAGGAACCAGGATTATCAGCATGAGATACAAATATGAAATCAAAGAGGTACGGTAATATCCTGTGCTCCTCACTTAGTGAAGTATCAGCATGAAACGCCAAGATTTGTTCTTCAAAGAATAACCACACAGTTCTGGCTTTGCCCACAGAAAGCTTGGAAACCTGGCCCTGAATGCAGGTGTAGTCTCTAAACTCAGCCTCGAGGGAACGCTAGGCAGGGTCAGCAGCTTTGTCACCTGCTCCAAGCCATGTGCCAATTAAGCTCCGAGCAAGGTCTGAACTCAGCAGTTCCTGGGTCTGGATCCAGTGTGTAACTAACACAGGGAGGTAGGAGGGCTTTCACATAGCAACCTGGCAGGAAGTGAGATGGCAAGAGAAGGTGAGCACTTCCTGAGACCAGGCAGGATGCATGGGAAAACAGGCATTGCCCCAAGCAGTGCCTCCTATCCATGGGGACTGCCTGCAGTAGCCATCTATACCTCGTCTGTTTTGCTTCCTGTAATAAGCTTTATTTTACACTAGCCCTAAACTGACATATGTGTGATTTGTATCTCACGTGCAACAAAGAAGCCACACCAGCTAGCCAGTGAGAAAGGAACCAAGGTTGAGTCAAAGCTTGGGTGGCCACCATGAGTCACTCCACAAAGCAAGAAGCCTCCAAGGCACTATCAGAAGCTGGAGGCCAACCTACAGCTGCCCCAACCAGGGGAAGGGCAACCTGGACATCAACAGGAGCAATGCCAATGTGGCAGAAACCTATGCAATCTCATGAACACTTGAGGGGGGGCATCATGGTCCATGTATGGCCCTGCTAAGGACCCTCCAAGAGTTTAAATAAAGAGGAGTTACTTACACAGCCTGCCTTGAATTCTATCTCTGTGTGACAATCTGTGGGAATAAACTTTTCAGCAGAAGCACTCCAGCTAATAAGGAAGGGATGACAACACAGGAACAGTGGCATCATGCCAAACCATGATCAAAGAATGGATCAATGAAAATAAAATGTAGCCCCTTCACCACAAAGAGAAAACCACTAATTATGTTCTAAGGAAACACAGACTGCTGGGGGTGGGGGTCCTTCAAGAGACAAGGTCTTATTATATTGTCCCAGCTGGCCTAAAGCTCCTGGGAACAAGTGATCCTCCTGCCTTACTCTCCCAAAAAGCTTGGAACTATAGGTGTGCACCACTATGCCGGGCTAAAGAAATATCCCTGCAACAAAAATGGACCTTAATCACATCAAATCTCTAAAATTAAGATTCTGTTTTTCAAAAAACTTATAGCAAAATTCTTTAGGATGAACTAAAAAATACCCCAGAACATTATGCTCAGAATGGTAACTAGCTATTTACACCTCTTGACTCAAAGATAATCTGACTTATTTATCATTTAGATCTAGTTTATATAGTTAAAGGTGAAAGATTAATAGCTACTACAGATTTTTCTAAGCTGTTTTTGATACAATTATTGATACTGATTGTATCAATTTGTGTCATGATTGATCTAATCAGTCATCCCTTCTGGTATACTGAGAAAGAGATTGCTAAGAGTCATTACACATTCAAAACCTAAAGACCAGCCTACCTGGAAGACACCTCTGAGAAGCAATCATTCCATAAGGGTTCTAAATACAAGCAATAAAGACACTCAAAATAAGCAATACTGAAGTATCAAAACAGGAATTAAACAAAAACAGCACCAACAACAAAAATAAAAATGAGAAGACACCTCAACAAGGTGCAAATCCAGACTTCTGCTCACCAAAAGCAAATTCTGGGGCAACAAGGTGGAAAAATCTGATTATCAACAACCGGGACACCCTAAACTGATAGCACGGGAAGTAACAAAACAGAAGAATGAGGCACTAGAAAAATTCAAAATAGAAATAATTTCCCAAATAACTATAGAGATGTTGAGCAGAATGAAAGACATGATTAGACTCTAGAACAGAAACAGATAAAAAAATAAATGAGCTCAAGACCATGACAGAAGCCATGAATGCCCAGCATAGGGGGAAAATAAATGTTTTTAAATAAAGAAAGATTAAGAAAGACTGAAGAGAGCATTCAATATTTTTGAGATCTTAGAATATAAAAATCCACATCACTGGCATACCTGAAGGAGAAGAAATAAAGATTAGATGCATAGAAAATCTATTTGATAAAATAATGGCGAAAACTTCCCCAATCTTGTCTCCCTGACTAATGGTCTTCCAATTTTTTTTTTTAAATTACAATTCTATTTACATGAACATAAAGTTGGGAAATGGGATAAACTCAACAAAATTCAAAGTATAAGAACGACTATGCCAGATAAATGACATAATTTCTCCAATAAATATACTTCTAGAACAAAAGAAGAAAAGAGAGGGAACTAACAGGTAAAAAGGCATTAAAAGGAAAATATCAACTGAATGTAATGTGCAGACTTTGTTTAAATTCTGACAAATGAACCAATAGCAAAATAAAGTGAAAAATAACCTTGGGGGGACAGTGGTACAGTGATTAATTCTAAGAAAACAGCCTTGCTGAGTGCTGTGACACATGTTTGTGTTCCTAGCTACTCAGGAGGTTGGGGCAGGGAAATGATGAATTTGAAGCCAGATAAAGCAATTAAGCAAGTCCCTATCTCAAAATAAAGAAAATAAAAGTGACTGGGGATATCGCTACATGAGCAGCCCTGGGTTCACATCCCCCCACCAGGACTGAAAAGAAAACCAAAACAGCAGCCTTTATCTTTCAGTGAAAAGACTGAAATATTTATAAATAAATGACACAACAAAAATGCAGTAAGAAAAAACCAGAATATACATTCTTTTCGGCTGCACATGGATCATTCTCCAAAATAGACCACATACATTAAGTAAGTCTATCTCAAAATAAAGAAAATAAAAGTGACTGGGGATATCGCTACATGAGCAGCCCTGGGTTCACATCCCCCCACAAGGACTGAAAAGAAAACCAAAACAGCAGCCTTTATCTTTCAGTGAAAAGACTGAGATATATATAAATAAATGACACAACAAAAATGCAGTAAGAAAAAACCAGAATATACATTCTTTTCGGCTGCACATGGATCATTCTCCAAAATAGACCACATACTGGCTCACAGAACAGGTCTAAATAAATGCAAAAAAATTGAAGTCATCCCCTGTATATTATCAGATCATAGTGCAATCAAACTAGACATCAATAGTACAAGAAACTATAGAAACTTCACAAGCACATGGAAACTGAACAACACTCTCCTAAACAATCAATGGATTACAGAGGAAATTAAAGAAGAAATTAGACAGTTTTTACAAATAAATGAGAATGCCAATACAACATACAGGAATCTTTGGGACACAATGAAAGCAGTTCTACGTGGAAAATTCATAACATTGAATGCCCACACTAGGAAAACAGAGCGGGCTCAAATAAACAACTTAACGATGAAACTTAGACTCCTAGAAAAACAAGAGCAAGAAAAACCCAAAGCTCGAACAAGAGAGGAAATTATAAAGATCCGAGCAGAAATCAATGCAATTGAAATTAAGAAAACGATACAAAAAATAAATGAAACAAAGAGCTGGTTTTTTGAAAGAATAAATAAAATTGACAAACCCTTAGCTAATCTTATCAAAAAAAGGAAAGAAAAGGCTCAGATCCATGCAATTAGGAATGAAAAAGGCGAAGTCACAACAGATCCGAAAGAAATCCAGAGGATCATGAACACCTACTTTGAGAACCTGTACTCTAATAAAATGGAAAACACAGAAGAAATGGACAGATTTCTAGATACTTATGAATTACCAAAGTTGAACGAAGAAGATAAAAACATTTTAAACACCCCAATCACAATCAGTGAAATTGAAAATGTAATTAAAAACTTACCAACAAAGAAAAGCCCAGGCCCTGATGGATTCACTGCTGAATTTTACAAGACATTTAGAGAAGAACTACTACCATTACTCTTCAAACTTTTCAATGAAATTGAAAGAGAAGCTATACTTCCAAATTCATTCCTGGAAGCAAGTATCACTCTGATTCCCAAACCAGAGAAAGATACAACCAAAAAGGAGAACTACAGACCAATCTCCTTAATGAATATAGATGCAAAAATCCTTAATAAGATACTAGCAAACAGAATACAGAGGATTATTAAGAAGATCATCCATCATGACCAAGTCGGATTTATTCCAGAGATGCAAGGGTGGTTCAACATACGAAAGTCAGTGAATGTAATACATTATATTAACAAAGTCAAGGACAAAAACCATATGATCCTCTCAATAGATGCAGAAAAAGCATTTGATAAAATTCAACACCCATTCATGATAAAAACCCTGCAAAAAATTGGAATAGATGGTCTATACCTCAATTTAATAAAGGCTATTTATGAAAAACCATCAGCCAACATCATATTGAATGGCCAAAAACTGAAAACCTTCATGTTAAAATCAGGAACAAGACAAGGATGCCCACTATCGCCACTTCTCTTCAATATAGTTCTGGAAACATTAGCCACAGCAATTAGACAAGAGAAAGAAATTAAAGCAATAAAGATAGGAAAGGAAGAAGTTAAACTATCATTATTTGCTGATGATATGATACTCTACATTGAAGATCCAAAAAACTCCACCAAAAAACTTCTAGACTTAATTGACAGATTCAGTAAAGTATCTGGATACAAGGTGAATACCCAAAAATCAATAGCCTTTCTATACACAAATAACAGACAGACAGAAAGAGAAATAAGGGAAAAAATTCCTTTTACAATAGCATCCAAAAAAATGAAGTATCTAGGAATCAATCTAACAAAAGAAACAAAAGATCTCTACACTGAAAACTACAGCACTCTGAAAAAAGAAATCGAAGAGGATATAAAAAAATGGAAAGATATCCCCTGCTCCTGGGTAGGAAGAATCAACATAGTGAAAATGGCCATACTACCGAAACTGCTATATACATTCAATGCAATGCCAATTGAAATTCCAACACTATATTTCACAGAACTAGAAAAAAGAATCCAAAAATTCATTTGGAACCACAAGAGACCTAGAATAGCAAAAGCCATTATAGGCAACAGTCACATGGCACCAGGTGTAACAATTCCCAATTTGAAACTATACTACAAAGCCACTGTGATAAAATCAGCATGGTACTGGCAAAGAAATAGGCCTGAGGATCAATGGAACAGACTGGAAGACACAAAAACAAATGCAGATGTACTCAGCTACCTCATCTTCGACAAAGGAGCTCACCATCCTCAGTGGAGGAAAGATAGCCTCTTTAATAAATGGTGTTGGAAAAACTGGATATCAACCTGTCACAGATTAAAATTAGACCCTTATCTTTCGCCATGCACTAAATTAAAATCCAAATGGATTAAAGATCTAAATATTAAAACAGAAACATTAAACTTGCTGGAAAGTAAGTTAGGCAGAACTCTGGAAGACATTGGTATAGGAAAAGACTTTATGAACAAATCCTCAGTAGCACGGGAACTAGCAGAAAGAATCAACAACTGGGATCTCATCTTACTAAAAAGCTTCTGTACTTCAAAAGAAACCATTAGCAGAACTAAGAGACAATCTACAATGTGGGAAAAAATTTTTACCAGCTGTACCTCAGACAAAGGACTATTATCAAGGATATATAAAGAACTCAAAACAATCAGTCCCCCCAAATATAAAGACCCGATCCAAAAATGGGCATCCGAAATGAACAGACATTTCTCATACAAAGAAGTGAAAGCAGCAAGAAAATATATGAAAAAATGTTCCACATCACTGGTCATTCGAGAGATGCAGATGAAAACAACACTGAGATTCCACCTCACCCCACAAAGAATGGCTGCTATCAAGAAATCACACAATAACAAATGTTGGCGGGGTTGTGGGGAGAAAGGAACCCTCCTCCATTGTTGGTGGGAGTGCAGACTAGTGCAACCACTATGGAAATCAATATGGAGATACCTCAAAGAGCTTGGACTGGAGGTTCCATTTGACCCAGCCATCCCTCTGTTGGGTATCTTTCCAAGAGAACTAAAAGAATCATATCACAGAGAAGTATGTGCACCCATGTTTATAGCGGCACAGTTTGTAATAGCTAAATCTTGGAAACAACCTATTTGCCCATCCGTTGGAAACTGGATAAAGAAGTTGTGGTTTTTCTATAAAATGGAATATTACTCAGCCATAAAGAGCGAGAGAATAGATTCATTCATAGGAAAATGGATACATATTGAAGATATACTCCTAAGTGAAATAAATAAGTCCCACATGTGTAAATACCAAATAGTTTCCCTGGTGTGAATATTCTGCAACAATGCATAAGATTCTAATAAGATTACTGACATTTAGAAATGGGAGGAAAGGAGCTAAAGGTGTAGGGAAGGTGTGATACGTAGGGGAAGAACAAAAAGGGAAAAGAAAAAAATGTGAGAGAATGAAAAGATGAAAATAAAGTGTTTGTAGATGGGGAGGGGAGGAGGGGGTGAAGGGAGGGCAGAGGTAAGGGGAAAAACTGAGAATCAAGACTTGCCATGTAAAGGTACATGATCCCAACAATGAATGTAACTATACTGTATCCCTAAATGTACCAATAAACTCAATAAAAAAAAAATGCAGTAAGACAGGGAAAAAAGGAAACAACAGAGATATAAGGGGTACCAGCTGGTGACAGATTATTCTTCCTCTACTTTCCTATAAGGTGGAAACCTTCCACTTTCTTTGAAAACCGGATGAATGACTGCACATGTACACACATGGTGGACCCAGCTTTCCAGAACTTCCTGCTTTGTGATACAGGGCTTCTTCATCTCTGTCAGCAGGGGCACTGCATGGATCCCCCAGCCACCTGCCCCTATGTTTATACCTTCAGTGCTCTACTCATAACTGAGGTTATATCGTCCTGGCTGGCCCCAAACTCCTATGCACAAGTGATCTTCCTGCTTCAGTCTCCCAAGAAGCTTGGAACTATGGGTATACACCATGTGTGCTCACGTGGCTCCTGTGCATGGAAAAAGCTACACGAGAGGTACTGATGAAAGCCAAGCCCCATGGCTCTGATTTACTGGTCCAACTCGCTGGAAAGAAAGAGCTGGTGTGGTAGAGCCAAGAACAAGGTCTGAGTTCAATCCTCAGCACCACAAAGGAAGGAAGGGGAAACAGAACCAAGTACAAAAAAAAAAAAAAAAAAAAAAAAAAAAAAAAAAAGCAAAAAAATGTACAACGCTGCACTTCACCTTTTATATCTATATTCCAACAGAAGACCCTTATTTTTCTTGCAGTAACAAAAACATATCATGCAGAATTTATTCAATTACTGAATCTGTTTGAATGTCAAGAGTTCAATAGTGTCAAGTATATTCACATTGTTGTGAAATGAAATCTCCAGAACTTTTTTATCTTACAAAATTGAAATGATGAGGTGTGACTGAAAATCTGGTGTATGTTTAATTTTTTTAAAAATTGGTTACAGTAAAAATAGCACATTGCTATTAATCCCCAAAACATTCCCCTGTTGCTTTGAACACACTCATCTCATCATTCTTGCCACCTTTCTGCAGCAGCTCTGTTGTCCTCTTTTGTAAATGTCTTACTAGTAGTGCTGTCCTGGCTGTCTCAACGTCCTCAATGTCAAACCAAAATATTGACCATTCATGGAAGAGCCAGAAGTTGCCAGAAAGTGGCAAGAACAATGGGATAAGTACATTCTAAGTGAGGGGGAGATTTTTGAGAGGGATTGATGACAGTGTGTCTTTTACTGTAGTGATTTTTTTAAGGTAAACATTTACTCTACATTCTGATCACCCTTTGTATACTTACTAAAAAGATGCTTCCTCTTTTTCCCTCCCTACTTGTAGTTTTGGGGATAGAACCCAGTGCCACCATAAAGTAGGCAAGCACTCTGTCACCAAGCCACACCACAGCCCTAAGATGCTTATTCTTAAATACTCCTCACCTCTGCCCAGCCTACCCTATACATGCTTCTGGCTACCACAGCAGCATACAAAACATCATCCTGCTGATAATCTGTTTAAATCCTTAGCATAATGACAGCAGGTAAGAAACGCAGCTAGTCTCCAGTGTCTGCAGTGTGACTGTGGGCTGGGGTGTAGCTCAGCAGTAGGATGCATGCTCTGCACAGGCAAGGCACAAGGTGTGATCCCCAGCACGGCAAGGAAAATAGGTAGAAGGAAAAAAGAAAGGTGTGCTCATGCACAGAAGCCAAGAAAGGCCTCGAATGGAGTGAGAGGCCAAGAGATGGAAAGGTGGGTCTGCAGCTAAGAGAACACAGAACCGGCTCCTGATTCTGACCTCTCATGGCCACATTCAATGGAGGCTGACTACCCCCTCAGATATCTGTGACAGGATGACCCTGGTAAGCATCAGAGTCAAAGAGCCAGATACCTTGGATCAAGTACCCAGGGACACCATGCCTCATTCAAAAGACTTAGTTTAAGTTGCCTATGCATGCCTACAAAATAATAAAGATTAGTCAGCAGTCAATTTACTAACAATAACTTAGCTGGATATATGAGAAAAACGATCAATGATATTGTTCTGTTATTATAGTTCTAACTAGCTTTGGTATTAAATGAAGCCTTAATCACTCCTTTTTCAAATCGCTTCCATACAACAATATTCTTCCTAAGCATAACTCCCAACATGCTGGGACCATTTCACAAAGATACAGAGAGATTCTGCACATAGCTGGGGAAATAACAGCACACTAGCCAAGCACCTGTCTACAAAGAGGACCTAACTACTCTTGGAGGGCTAGGTGTGAAGGGACATTCACTCTAAAGCAGGAATCCAGGTGTGACCCAAAGACAGTCACAGAGCACAATGGTGGGGTTCCCCTCTCCCCAACAATTCTGCAAAAAGCAGGGAGCTGCAGATCAGGCTTAAGACACTTCCCCAGCTCAGCTACACAGGAAGCAGCAGCTACATAGGCCTGACCAGCAGCCAGGAGATAATGGCCACCATGGCTGCTATGGCCATGATAGTTGCTTGGTCAACAAAGGATGTGTACACACTGACAAAGGGGGCTGCACTGCACTGTGCCAGGCACAGGGTGGCTCCTCTGGTTCAGCATAGCAGGCTGGGATCTGGGCATACACACATAAGCACATACACATGTGTGTTCAACAGCCAACTATCCATAGGCCGGAGGGATCACTAGAAACTCATTTTTTCTACATTAACTGGCTTTGTTCTTTTACAATTATACAGGACTAAAAATAAAACTTCCATTTTGAAGAAATAAAATAAGTGAAGTATAACAAATTGAAGCCTAAAGGGAAGAAATATGTGGTAATATCTGTAAGACTTAATGCAGAATTTATAATAAAGTTGAATTTGAACCTTGCTTCTTTAAATCAAAAAAAATATTCCAAGGGGCTGGGGATTTAGCTCAGTGGTGCCACCGCCTGCCTCACAAGCACAAGGTCTGGAGTTCAATCCCCAGTACAATATTAAATAAACAAACAAATGAGTATTCCAAGCAAATGGGTCTCACATAAAGTGTGGCTTAATGTAATAATTTCATGTCAATGTAAGCTAAGCCACTCAGGAAGAATATCCATTAGAGAACCATAAGTGCCAGTGACCTGTCCTAGGTGACCTTGCCCTAGTGGCCTGGAAATCAGAAGCTAGTGAGCTCCCTGTGACCAGAACAGGCCAGGGACAGCACAACACACACAGAGAACAGGATTCAGAGGTAGGGACCTGGTCTGAGACCTGTGTTGGACACCATGCCAGTAAGTCTACGCAGGGACCTACCACAGGCAACTTCTACCCACACACATCCACCAAGGTATATGTTAACTATGACCAGGAGGCCAAAGGGGAAGCTGACTGGAGGCAAAAAGAAAAAAAAAGAAAAGAAAAGAGGCAGATCTGTTGGCAGTAGCAATCATGGGGAAAAGAACGGAAGTCCCCAAAGAGTGGAGGCATGGACATGGTCAGGGAATGAGCTAGACTGAGGTAAGACCTGAAGATTGACCAAAGATAGCTTGAGATCAATGTTCATGGTACAAGAAATGGGGATACTGGAAAAACAAATGCTCAGAAAATGATAAAGGAAATGACAATTCTGAGTCAGGGAAACCACCTGCTAAAGGCTACCAGCCACCCAAAAGAGCCAGACACTGACCTTATCAGGGTGTTAGGAATTGAAAGTTATGAAGACTAGGCAAGACTTGGCTCCATCTCCTTAGGTCCCCAAGAACCCATGGTCACAATGAACATCAGGGGCCTACTGATAGGACTTCATAGCAGATAATGGGGCTGGTGCTCAGCAGTCACCCAACCCACTGGAGTGTTATCCAAGAAACATGTTATGATGGCTGGGGCCCTAGGATTCCAGAAAAGAGGTCATTCTGCCAGAGGTATGTCATAGGGGAACAGGAGATCCAACACCAATTCCTATATCTTTCAAATTGTTCAGTTCCTCTGTTAGGAAGAGACTTAATTTGAAAAACTGCAGGCCCAAATTGCTTTCATGTCACAGAGAAACATGACTTTTAGTCTGGCTTATCCAGAGGCCATAGCATTAACCCTTACCATCCCACAAGCTGAAAAAGAGGACCATGAATCACAAAAGTTGGGAATAGGTGAGCTGCATGGGCTAATGCATTCCCCAGGTATGGGCCGAAGATAACCCACATGGACTGGCTATAAATCAAACACTACTGATAGTAGAATTAAAACCAGGGACAATTTTGCTTCAAGTACACCAATACTCCCTCCCCCAGGAAAATATAAAAGAATCCAAGGACATTTAAGATAGCTCCTGTAGCATGGAATCTTGGCTAGATGCCAATCATCTTGAAATACCCCACCTTTGCCAGTATGCAAATCAGGAACTAATGAATATAGCCCAGTTCAGGACTTGCATGCTGTAAATCAGTCTACTGAGACCATTTATCAAACAGTACCAAATCCATATACCTTGATGGGACTCATTCCAGCAAATGCAGCCTGGTTTACCTGCTCGGATTAAATGATGCCTTTTTCTGTCTCAGCCTTGCACCACTTTATCAGCCAATATTCACATTTCAAGGAGAGGATCCTGATCCTGATCCTGACGTAAAAGAACAGCTCACCTGGACTAGCTTCCCCAAGAATTCAAAAACTCTCCTACAATCTTTAGAGAGGTACTGGCTACTGACCTTGAAGGCTTCGCCATAGCAGAGGACAATTTTGCTTTACTACAGTATGTAGATGAGCTCCTCTTGGCAGTTCCAACTGAGAATTGATATCGAGGAATTGAAGAACTCCTTTTCTACTTTGGAACACTAGGTATAAGGTGTCCAAAGAAAAGGCACAAATTTTCCAACAAAAAAGATATTCAGGCTTTATATGACACAAGGGGAATGTCAACCAGACACTGAACAAAAACAGGCTGTCTGTGCCCTCCCAATCCTGACCCTCCTGATGCCAAAAAAGAGTGGGGGGAGGCCGTATTCTGTGGCTTCATAAGCCTCTATATGAAGCTACCAAAGGTGGGGAAAGGGGCACCTCCTCTGTGAAACTAACCAGCAGAAACCATTTAAACAAATCAAAGAAACTCTGACTCAGACCCCCACCTTAGAGTTGCCAGATATAACTGTCTTTCTCCCTTCTCGTGATTGTCTCCAATCTTGTGATTGTCCATGAATAAAAGGGAATGGCCATAGGGGTCCTAACTCAGGTCTTAAGATCCTGGCATCATTATCAAAAATTTGACTCTATGGTCCTGGGATGGACTCCATGCTTTAAGGCACTTGCAGCCACTTGCCCTGCTGATACAGGAAGCTAACAGGTTGACTCTGGGATAACTATTTGAGTGCTACACTTGATTATAACCTTGGTGGACCAGAGAGGACACCACTGGTTATCAAATCCAAGGATGATCCACTATCAGGAGCTCCTAGGTGAAAACCCTTGCATAACCCTCGAGATAGTAAACCATCCCTGACCCAGCCACTTACTCCCAGTTGAACCAAAAGCCCTGAGACCTGACTGTTGTTTCTATGTGCCATGGCCCATACCATCATCTGAGCTGTTTGTGAGTAATGCCTAACCTGTGCTCAAAATTTGAGACAAGGGTCCACCTGGTCCCCAAGTATTCAAAAACTGGGTGCTACTCCTTGAAAAAAACATGCTTACAGACTTCACTAAACTGTCTCAAGTGGGAGGCTATCAGTATATGTTGGTGCTTGTTTGCACCTTCTCAAGATGGGCTGAGGCCTTTTCTCCCAAATAGAAAAGACACAAGAGATGACAAAGGTACTGTTAGGAAACATCATCCCAAGATTCAGACTACCCCTGACCTTAGGGTCAGACAATGGACTGGTATTCATAACCAAGATAGTCCAGGGACGCACACAGATGTTAAAAATAAAATGAAAACTACATACAACCTACCAACCACAAAGCTTGAGAAAGGTGGAACACATGAACTGGATACTCAAATAACTCTTGAAAAAATATTGCCAAGAAACTCACCTAAAATGGGATCAAGTCCCGCGCATGGTCCTCCTCTGAGACAGGAACACCCCCACCAAACAAACTGAGTATTCCCTTTATGAGATCTTATTTGGCTCGCCACTCCTAAATGTAGGTCAAATTAAAGGTGATCTCTGCAAACTAGGAAAATTAACCTTAAGAAGGCTGATTCAGGCATTTAAAATATCCATGCAAGGTATCCATGGTTGGGTACAAGAGAAAATACCCATAAGCCCAACAGACCCAATATAGCCCTTCAATCCCAGGACTTTGTTTGGGTCAAGAAATGAAATCCAAACACGCTGGCACCAATAATATAATCTTGCCCATCGCCACTGCTGTTAAAATCACAACAATTGTGCCTTGCATCCAACACAGTCAGCTAAAACTGGAAACCCAAGACAAGTGGATCAGCCAAGAGACCATCCAAACAGGCTGGTCCGATGTTGTAATGAAGCCACCACTGGAAACAGTAGCCCCGCTCTAGTCACCCCAGGAACTGACTGGTCTACACATGGCTGACACCTGAAGAAACAACCCTGCTCTGATCACTATGGAAGCTGACCAGTCCATACATGGCCAAAGCCAACATAGAGTTTCAACAGTATAAGTCTCTTTTCCGTTTTATTTTAATTCTCCCTCTGCCCAAAAGGAGCCACCCTCCCGCCATAACAAGGTATATGATGATTATGATGATGCTCTTTATTGAAACTCATTTATAGAAAGCAAAGGAGGGAATAAATCAGGATCTACAAAAAAAAGGAAAAGTAAGTTTCCCCAACTAAACAAATTCCCCTTTGGACTTCCCCCGGGTTACAGCTGTTGTTCTTTTTCTATAACAAATAAAAGTAATAACTTTGTTCCTGTAAATAAGTTTTCACAATCTCCTGTTCATAAGATCTTGTTTTTCCCCAACCAAGGCCAAGATACACTAAGTTACTAAACTGTCACAAGCTTGACTAACTGCCTTTGTTCTGCTTCTGTCCACAAATTTCACCTCATTAGGCAGATCAATCTGTCTCAACAACATGTATTAAACTAGAGCCCTTCCTTTATTCTGGTCTCACCCTTTAGACAGGAGTTCATTGGGCCAGCATACACCAAGTAAATCCTCCTGTTTCACCACTTGGTCTCTTAAAATTCCACAACATTTCAACTATGAAATTTGGCACTGTGATGGATGCTTCATAATCCCTTGGTTCAATACCTTGACTCCTGTTAAAAAAACTTTTGCATCAAGCCTCTGCCATAGTTAGGACATTTTCTTTCTTATATTTTTCTGTAAAGTCTGTCTGCAGTTTTGGAGAAATTACAATTCCTTCTGGACAATTCTTCCAGCGGACATAATATGGACCACCACTGAAGCCATTCTTGTCTGCTAATGATTTTGACAAGACTTTAATGCTCCCAGCAACTGTGCCATGAAGACAAAATCATCACTACCACACCATGAAAGCCATCATTGTCATCACAGATCCACTCCTGATGTCCTCAGAAGCTATGCACAGTGTAACACCGATACTTGCTCCTCATGATCTGGGGATGGCATGTCTGGGGCAGCAAAAGCCTCTGGTGTAAGCTCCACCAGCACTGACTCTGGGAGAATGCCTTGCTTCTCCTTGGTGAGCAGCAGGCTCAGCCCAGGTGGACTATGAAGCTGTTCCTGACACCTGTGAACCTCGAATTCCCCATGGGTCACATCCCAACATCCTTGTACCCGAGCACAATTCCTGTACCTCTGCTGCTCTTCTAGGTGACTGGCCCTTCTTGACTTCTCCTCAGCGCCACAGACATACCAAAGGAGCCTGAGGGGCTGTTTCATGTCACTGCATGAGCAAGGAAGCCAGATGACATGGACCTGAGCCTGGCAGCAAGCCTGGGCAGTGGTGGGCAGACTCCCTGGTCAGGAAGCATCGGCAGCAGGTGCAAGTGGACTGACCCAGAGCCTTGTTTCCTCCCAATCAGACAAGAGTTCATCCTCACTGACCCTTACTCCTCAGCCTACATTATAGGATGGCGTACTTTTAGCAATAGCTGAGCTGTCCACAACGCTGGGCAGCTCCTCCAAGGGCTGGAGATCACAAGAAGCCAAGATAGGAGTATAAACAGGGGCTAAGCACTTGTAAGACCCTGGCCTCGGTTCAATTCCTAGTCAACAATGAAGATAACTGGTTAGCAGACCAAGAAGCATTTAGATCCCTTCTCACCAGCAGGCAGGCAGTTGGCAAGCTGTGCTGAGGACTGGCTGGAGTTACTCAAGACAAGGTGGTCCCACATCCTAAAGAAGCCCTGCTCAGGGCTCCTGAGGAGAACATTTCCACATGAGCTCTGCTAGCCTATCACACACTAATTCTGAAAACAGATCTGCACAGTAAAAATGACCACATACATGCAAAAGTTTCTGGGAGAATCAGGAGAAAAACCAGGTCCTGTCCTTACCTTCACTATAAGAATGAAGATAAACTAGATACCTCCAGCCAAACGTAAGCGTTTGGGACCAGCAATCATCACTAGATAAGCTTCCAAAGAATACAGAGTAGAAACGAAGAGAAATCCTCAAGACTAGAGATTGGAGATCCAAGAGGAACAGTCACAAGTACTAATAAGCATACAAGCAAAGGAAGCAACGTCTCCCATGCTAAAAGCAGTAAAAGCAGTTTGCAACAGGGAGAAAATAAAAATCTGAAAAACCAGGATTTAAGTAAAGGGCATAAGGGAGGGGAGGTCATTAGAATTGAGCCACTTCAAAAAGACTCTGTATTTCCTTGGAAAGAAGTAAAATATGGATAATTTTCAATTCTGTTAATTTTTAAAGTCTATGGTAATATCATATCAAGAAAAAGCTTCCAAGCCAATAAAGAAAAACACCCTAAGAAAACCAGAAGCATGAACACCTTTTCACAAAGGAGAACAAGCACAGAGTATAGGTTCATGGCAGAACACAGTACAGTACTTGCCTAGTGTATACAAAGCCTTGGGCTCCATCCCTAGCACAGCAAAACAAAGAAAAAAATTAGCCAATAATGTTACTATATTAGTCAAAAGAAAATGAAGGAAATAAAGCCTTTCTTCAGCTGTTACCAACTACAACCGAGAGAAAGTTGAGAAAAATGGTCTTCATGAGTGAAGAGTTGGAAATCTCAACTGAGAAATGAAAATTATAAGCTACTCAGAAGGCTGAGGCAGGACGAACACAAATTCAAGACCAGCCTGGCAACTCAGACCATATCTCAAAAAATTTTTAAAGGGGTAGGGATATCATTCAGTGCTAAGAGCACTTGCCTAGCATGTGCAAGGCCCTAGGTTCAAGCTCCAGCACTGGAGGTGGGGAGGTGAAAATTATAGAAAATAGAACCAAATGGAAATTTAAGAATGAGAAATTCCGTATATGACCTTAATAGAAGAGTGGAGATAACAAAGAGTAAGTGAATGGGAAAACAGACCAATTGAAATTATCCAAACTTAAAAATGAGGGGAAAAAGAAGAGAGAAAAAAAAAAAACTTGGCCAACCTCTGGGATAATATCAAGGAATATATGTAAATAATTGGAGATGGGGAAGGGAATTAGACAGGAACAGAAAATATTTGGTATTAAAATAACTTTCCAAATTTATTTTAAAAATACTGATTTATAGGGCTGGGGATTTAGCTCAGCGGTTTGGTGGCCTGCCTTGCAAGCGCAAGGACCTGAGTTCAATATCTGGCACCAAAAGAAAACAAAACAGAACAAAAAAATACTGATTGATCAGTCCCAGAAATTCAGTGAACACTAAGTAGGATTACTAAAGTGACAACTACTTTGAGCACATCCTAGATAATCTGCTGACAACAAAAGTCTAGAAAGTACCTAAGAGGAAAAATAGTTAAAAGGAATAACAACATGAATGACAGCTGATTTTTTAATCAAGGAAACATAAAAAGAAGTCAGGAAACAATAATATCTGTAATGATAGAGAAAACTGTTAGCTGAAAACATGTAAAAAACATCCTTCAAAAATAAGAACTAAGAAAACTAATTGCCAGCATAGGACACCAGATAAAAACCAGGATCTACCAAAAATTGTGATATGTACCAGAAGTTGTAAATATGTCAATAGATGTCAGCAACGAGGGCCAGAACAGCTCAGTGGTGAATTGCTTGCTAGCATGAGCTCCTGTGTTCCATGCTAAGCACAGGAAAGGCAAAAACACAATTTTTTATTTTTTTCTCCTAGCCTCTTTGAAAGACAAAAGCTGTTTAACACACGAATGACAGTTACCATGAGGCTTATAAGGTAGGCATATTGAAAAATATATGTAAACAATAGTACAATAAAACAGGGTGGGAACAGTTCTACATTACTGCAGAGTTCTTACATTTTAGAAGAAGTGGTATAATCTTTAAGTACACAGGGACACGTTATGGATGCATGCTCTAACTGCAAATACAACCATTTAAAAAATCATTGAATGGAATAATAAAAATATCAAATTGGCCCTAAACAGCTAAGGAAAAGAGTAGCAGGAACACAAGCACACATAACATAAACGGCAAACTAGTAGACCTCAATTCTCACAACAGTTATAAACACTGAATTAACAAATGTGGCACATGCTCCTTAGGGACTTACAGGGCCAGGTTCCTACAAACTACCTTGTTTGTAACATTGTTAATTTATTTTCACTACACTCAGTGCCAACAGCCAAGGCCCTGGTCCCGGTGCTGCTTACCTCACACAGGTGTTTTCTCCAGTGAGCATAGCTCAGCCTCCTGTGCTCAGCAGAACTGGAGGCATTTCAAACAGCAGGCCACCAAGAAGAGGTATAAACTGTGCAGAAAGTGGCACTGGACAGCCTGGCAAAAGCACCCTGTGGACAGAGCCAGAACTGAACTAAGAAGGTAGACAGTCCTCTTCCCCAACCCCAGCAGGGAACATGTGCCCAAAGCACTCAAGTATTGATTTTGAGGCTATTAATCAATTTTGTGATTTTTATAAATATGGAACCCTCCAAAATTAGATCAACTGTGTAATCATTAAGAATATTAAATATAAAGCGATTGGATCAAATTAGATTTAGAAGGAAAAATGGCTCAACTATATCACATGTACAAGTATACTTAAATATAAAGAAACAGACTGAAAAAGAGAGCATGGAAAAAGAGATGCTGAAAGCACTGGGGATTTAGTTCAGTGGAGCCACCGTCTACCCTGAAAGCACAAGGTCCTGAGTTCGATCCCTGGTACCACACACAAAAAAAAGAGAGAGAGATGCTAACAAACTTTAATGTAGTGCAGTAAACACAGCATTTTCCACAGTTGACAATGACAAGACAAATTTTAAACTGGAATAACCATAGAGGTGTTTTAAGTTAAGCTATTATCAAAATTTACAAAAAGAATACGTCTAAAACACAACTACAGTCCATGACTAAGACAAAAACATCCTTAACCAGAGAATGGAAAAATCAAAATCAGTTAATTTATAAAAATAGTGTTGGGGGCATCCCAGGAATACAAAGTTTGGATTACCATATTCACAATGGAATATAATTTGTATGTCTTGCTGCCAGGTGGGTTGAACTGCTGGAAATATCTGCCTGGCTGTCTCATGCATGACTGTAACGTTTCTACCACTGGACACAAGCTACCTGATGGGACAATTATGCATGTACCACTAGTATGGTACAATTACCACACGAGACAGTCATGCAGGTTGAGAGTCAATGTCATTTACCACAAATAACATGGGCCAAAAAAATACTTGATGGAAGTTCAACATTCATTCTGGGTTTAAAGTAAGATAAAACAGGAACACCTCAGCTCACTAGAAAGAAATTTCCTCAATCACATCCACTGACAGCAAGGCTCTGAGTTTGATTCTCAGCACTGCAAAACAAAAAGACAACAGCAGATTGTGTGCATGTTTGATGACATCCCAAGGGCTTTCTCTCAAGGACTACTAACCAGACAAAGATGTACGCTGCTGACCAGTTCCACACTGACTGTGCCACTGGTCCTAGCAGTGTGACCTGGTAAGGAAAAGACATCAAAGGAAGGCCTGGAGAGGTCATGCAGAGGCAGAGGACTTGCCCAGAGTACATGAGGCTCCGGGTCAATCCTCAGCACCACACTAAATGAATGAGCAAAGATCAAGGGAAGAAAGATGTAAACCACCTTTTCCACAGGCTACATAATTGTTAGCCAAAGAAATTCCTAAGATGTTGTGTTAGTTACTTTTCTCTCATTGCTGAGACAAAATACCCCACATCCAAAGTTAGATGGGAAGGATTTTATTTGGCTTATAGTTCATAGAGGCTTCAGTCCATAATCAGCCAACTCCAAGGCAAAGACAACAAACAGGTACGGCAGAGCAGAAACAACATGGTGCACACAAGGCAGCAAGGGTAACTAGAGAGTTAACAGAGTCTCCCTCTCCTTTTTATCTTATTCAGACTACTTTCAGCAGGTAGCACTCATACCCTTAATCCTAGTGCCCTTGAGCCCAGCACTGCATCATGAATCAATTCCAGCTTCACACACTGTAGATCAATCCTATGACCACATGAGGCTTTGGGGGGACCATCTAGACCCAAACCATAACAGACTTCTAAGCAGTTTAGCAAGATTCACTAAATCAATTTACAAGGTCATAGGACATGAGCACAAAATATGAAACAATTATATTTCTATCAAAAGGAGAAAGGAAAGAAAATTTAAAATTAATTTCTTAAAATGTCTAAAAGCACAGTATTGAGAAATAAACTTAAAAGATATGCATGCCCCATCTACTGAAAACTACAAAACAGGGCTGAGAGTGTGGGTCCTGAGTTGTCCAGCACGCACAGGTCCTGGGTTCCATCCTCAGCACCAAAATACACACACACACAAACAAAACAAACAAAAAAATAAAGCCCAAAAAACTATAAAACACTGCAGATAATAGCTAAATTAGTATAAAATATAGCATATCTGTAATTTGAAAATTCAAATATTGCAGCACTTTTTTTTTTGGTACCAGGGATCAAACTTAGGAGCTTGCACTTGTGAGGCAGGCAGTGGAACCACTAAGCTAAACCCCTGGCTCTTATAGCACTGTTGATTCTGCCCAAATCACAATTCCGACCATATTCTTGCGAGGCATTTTTGTAGATAATGACCACTGATTCTAAAATTCAGGTGGAAATATAAATGACCTAGGACAAACCAATCTTGAAAAAGAACAAAGCTGGAGGACGTACTGACATCAAAACTTCTTAAAAACTACATTAATCAATCCAAGCACGGCACGTCTGTTGTCCCAGGTTCTCAGGAGGCAGAAGCTGGGTATCACTTGAGCCCAAGAGCCTGGGGAGCAATAGTGAGACCCCACGACAAGAAAAACAAAAAGAAAGTTAGAAAGGAAGGCAGGCAAGTAGGCAGAATACCAGCGAGTGAGTGAGGTCAATCAATCATGTTGGCCTAAGGATAGACAAATCAAGAAACAGAACAAGAAGTACAGAAATAGACTCACACAGTCAAATGATCTTCAAAAGAGGGACCAAAGCAACTCAAAGAGGAATGGAAAGCTTGTTCAATCAATGGTGCTAGAGTAAGTGGTTAGCCACACAGGAGAAAAATGAACCCCAACCCCTACCTCACACCATAACAAAAAAATAACGCAAGGCTCAGAGATTTAAACAGAAAAGCCTAAACTTTAAAACTTCTACAAAAAAGAAGATATATCTTCACACCCTTCCTGTAGGTCAGATACAAGAAAAGCATGTGACAAAATTCAAGACAAGGGGACACTAGACGTATAGCATCAAGATGAACTTGTAACATTTAATATATGTACGTGTCTATGCAGAAATGTGCCCAGGGTCTAAATGTCTTCACAATTCCTACACTGAAAACTGATCCCCAAGCTGGGGATTTAGCTCAGTGGTTCTGCCACATGCCTGGCAAGCACGAGGACCTGAGTTCGATCCCCGGTATTAAAAAAAAAGAAAATTGATCCCCAAAATGACAGTGTTAAGAGGTAGGTACTTTAAGAGGTGATTGAATCATGAAGGTAGAGCCCTGGTGAGGGGAATAGGGGACCTTATAAAGAGACAGAGGGAACAGGGAACTATAGCCAGGGCCTTTTACCCTTCTGCTCTTCTACCACACAAGGACAGAGCTGGAATATCCTTGCCAAACACCAAACACAGGTGCCTTGATCTGGGATTTCCCAGGCTCCAAGACTTGGAAAAACACATTTCATCTCTTCACAGATTGTCCAGTCTTGAGTATTTTGTTATAGCAGTGATAATGGACTAAGATGGATATATAAGAGCAAGTATGTGTGTGTGCATAAACACACACACACACCCTAGTTTTGTCCAGAAAGGTCCTCAAAGTAATGACACAGACATCATGAGCAATCACATAATGAGGTCTTGATTTCCAAGTAACACAGGGCTGCTATGAGAGCAGCTGACTCAGGTGCAGTGCAGTCAGGAGCCATACCAGTAGGCACACAGGAGCTTAGGGGATGAAGGAAGCACAAGAGCAGGGCACAAAAGGTGGCTGAAAGCACACAGAGTACCACAGCTATGGTAAGCTGGGGATAGAAATGGTTCAGATAATGAAATACAGATCACTAAATAATATATAATTTAAATAATGGATGGCCTAAATAAATAGGAGGTGGGGAAGAGGAAAGAAAACTGTTCCTTACAGCTGAGTGCCAATTAATAACAACAGAAGGACAAGTTTGGAAAATCATCACCAGATGCTAAAGCTACTGGGTGACGGTTTTATGAAGAACAGGTTGTTTACATTGTGTTAATATACATTATATTGAGGAGAAAAACAGGATTTGCTAGGTGAGAAACCTGGCAGATACCAACTTAGCCAAGTGTCCAGTGTCATCACCAATATTAAATAAACAGCATGTGGCTCCCAACAGGCTGTTCTGGGAAGAAAAACTCCTTCTGTCATCCCTGCTTAAAAAGCATGACCTGCATTTAATCATGAGAGCATATCAGAAAAGCACAAATTGAGGGATACTATAGAAAATAACAGGTTTGTACTCTTCAAAAACATTGTTTCAAGAACAGAGAGGTTAAGGAACTATTTCAAATTACAGAAGACTAAATAAACCTAACAGCTAAATGCAGGGTGAGTCTGGATTCTACAGGGAACAAAAGAGCAGGCAGGGACATCACAGCTCCAAGTGTTGAACCTGCAGTGTGCAGGTGGATCAGTCAGCAACACTGTATCAATTTATTCAGTTTCCTGCTATGATTTCACTGTGGCTATTATATAAGCAAATGCCCTGGCTCTCTGAAAATACATACTGAAATGTCCTCAGGAAGATACACCTTAAACTCAAGAGAATCAGAAAAAGATGCCCTTATTCATATATGCAGATAGGGGAAGGGAAAGAATCACAGAGCAGTGGATGGGGTAAAATACTAGCAATAAATTCTAGTAACCGGGATGCAGCAATTTCTCCACTCATACTTGTTCTGAAAGTCTGAAATCAGAAACCAAAACTTCATTGAAAAACTAGAAAAGACCACTACTCTCAACATACAAATAAGTTGGGACTGGGATGTAGCTGGAGGTGGGACAACATGCACAAGGCCCTAACCTCAATCTCTAGAACTGCTGAAAGGGAGGGAGGGAGGACAGATGGACAGACAAGGATAAAGGTTTTATTAAAAGCAAACTTAATTCACAAAACAAGCAAATGAACTTTTACAGGTAAACAACAAAAAGTCAGCCTCATTAATAACCAGGCAAAGCAAGACAACAATGAAATTTTTTTCCACCTGTTAACTTGTAATTTTCTTTTTTAAAAAACACCAACATTGGCAAGGATCCTCTAAAGTTGCCTCAACACCTTGCTAGTGTGAGTGCTGAGCTTTCAGGAAGGCAGATGGGCAACAGCAATCAGGACCCTTAACATAGCCCCACTGTTTTAGTTCATACCATCTGAAAGAAGTAATTCAACTGTGCACTGGAATTTAGGCCCAATTGTATCCTTACAGGCTATTTATGTTAGCAAAATTCTTCAACTCACATGTTAAACAACAGGTAAATAAATCAGGATAACTACAAAATACACTGTTTAATCATTTTAGAAAAATTTTTAAATGGTAAAGATGATGTAATAAATTTTAGGAGAATAAAGTCATTCAGGATGATCTTAACTAAGAAGAAAGCAATTCATAAAGCCCAGAAGAGAAGTCCTAAAACCAAAGAAGACTGAGAGTAAATGTAAACAGGGAGTGCATCCCTGTCACCCTCCAGCATCCCACCAACCAGGAGAGTGCAAGTCCCTATCCATCACCTGGCATGTAAGTCACCAGTCCAGCTGCACTTCACACAAACACTCCTCGTTTCCCACAGGTGGAAGAAATGGACTCTGGCTATTAAAGCTACCTCAAAATTGAAACCCAAGTTGAATAAGGAAGTTCACCAGGAAGCAGTTTCACTTTGCTTCTTTCAACTACGATATTCTAAAGAAACATGCCTGGCCCCAGATTCCCAAGACAGGATTGGGATGACACAAAGACCCACATACCTGATTCATGGTTGGGGCTGAGACCACAAGTGACATTGTCCACTCACCCTCATGGCAGAAGACATGTACTGAACAGTCTAATCACCAGTTGCCACCCACACACACCCATCTGGCACTGCAGCACTGGCACAACGCAGGGCCACACCTGCCTGCTGTTCTGCTCTATTCCCTGATGATTCCCCTCCCACTGGCAACCTGCTGCCTAATTAGCCAAGCAGAGCTGGTAGGTCAAGGGGATTGTGAGCCATGCTAGGGACCAAGAACCAGACAGAAGCAGGATTACCTGAGTCCAGCAGGGGCCAGCTGGCAGGTGTCAATAAGCCAATGGGAGGGAGGCTTTTCCCCCAAGGGCTTTTCCCAGTATCCTGGAGACATTTTTGGTGGCCACCGTGACAGAAAAAAAATACAGGGGTACTGTGAACGCCCACAGTGCACAGGGGGCTCCCCACAGCACAGAATCATGCAACTGCCACTCTGAATAACAGTTGGCCCAGAAACCCTACCATCACTGATGTCACCACCAAGCTAAATGGGAGTCTGGTCTGGGGTCAGCAGGAAGGGGACTCTGGCAATCGGGGATGTGTACCCACACAGTCTTCTCAACTAGGAACTGCAGTAGGTGGGGATTGCTCCTCTGATGGCCAAAGCTCTACCAGATGCTGGAAACTGAAGCTTATAATTTAAGAAGGGTAGAAAAACACCTTTCCCTCAAGGTCGTATTCCTCTAAACATCGTATTTTTTCTAAGACTGCTTTGCAGCACCAACTCCAAGAAGATAGCACTATCAGACACATGCAGACCCGTAAACACCTCCAGAGACACTGGCTATGCAGCCAGGGAGCTCATGACAAACCAAGCTGTGTAACTCAACCTACTCACAGCACCCAGAGAAGTGGCCAGCATTCAAAGATCACTCAAAGAGAAAACACTAGTACTGCTTTCCCAGGTGAATCATCAAAACTACACAAGGCCTTGAGAAACAACATTGTTTTCAAAACTAAAAATAGTACTTAGCCCACATTTCAACCAGAAAAAAAAAAAGTGTAGATAAAACAGAACTAAGTATACAGGTCCTTAGTACATAAGAGAGCATTAAAGTCATGACCACAGAATCACACCACAATAGGTTTCTCTTGTTGACTGCAACAACATTATCATGCCATCATTTCTACCCAGGATGAGAAGGCTAGAGAAATCACCCAACACCACCCTGGCCAAGACATAAACAATGTCAGCCTATTCTAAGGCATCATCTGCCTGTCTGACCCTGGCCTCTGTTCTCTAAGTATGAAGGAGTGCCCACCACTGCTGGTGATCAACCCCTTTCAGAATAACCTCAAGGCCATGCAAAGCAGCCCAACTGCTTTAGGAATCCTGCCCTCCCTATCCAGCCTCTTTCTTCTCCAAGTGGCAAACACATGCCCCTCCTGGACTGTACTACAATTAGGATTCTGAAGGAGACACAACTCACAAAGGCAGATTTAGTTTTACAAATGAGAAGCTAGGCCCCCAGGGCTGACAAGGGAAAGGCACCAAGCTGTGCATAGAGACATCGGGTAATAGGGCTGACTTGTTAAATAATTTTATGAGAAAACAGAAAAATGTTTTATTTTGAGAAGTTAAAATCTCATCTTACTACGTGTTTAGAATCACTCTTGATTACAATGAAAACCAAAGCCCAATAATGTCAATGCAGTCTGTGCTCAGGACTTTCACCAAGTGCCTGGCCTAGAATATCTCATTTAATCTTCAGGGCCAAGGTCCTAGGGCAGGATGGCAGGCTGTGATTCACTCTAGAGCCATATCCTTATTTAGCTCAGTCAGCCTGAGTGAGTTAAACTTTCCAAAAATCATCACAGCTAATCAACAAACTGAAGACTTCCAGGGATTCTTTAAAACACTTATATTTGAATGGAATCTATCATAAAAAATACCCTTCTTGACACTTACTGTGAGAGAAATTCAAGCATGGCTGAGTCAAGTGCACCGCACGCACATCTCCTAGCATGCTAGTAGTACTTAGGAGTTTGAGCATGCTTACTCTCGTGCATTGAGACTGGCTTAGAGCTGGCAGAAGGACATCCCGTCCTCCATTGCTCACCCAAAAGATCACCTTATATAGAAATATGAAAGTATCAACCAATCATGTTATGCCCAGCATACAGTGTCCCTTCCCTTGCTCCTTGATTATATAAATGATTGCTCTGCCTATTAAAAATGGAAGTGTTCTAGAAACCTCCGTGGAGTCTGCCTGGTGATTCCCTGCCTCACCCTCCGGATCCAAGCTTCAGAACCAGAGTAACTATATGACAACAGACACACAACTTACCAAATGTGTTCTTTAACAAATTAAAATAAATTTAAAAGCTTATAGTAAGCAGCCTGTTAGCATAAAATGAAAGGCTATTTCACCTTGAAAGTCAGGTTATGTCACTAAAGCACTGACTTCCACATTAAGTACCCCACAGAGATTCACTGAAAAGCAACCAGACTTTCTGCAGCATAAGACAGAAGGACAAGGGAGGAGCTTCCAACTTCCACCCCACCCAGGAGCTTCACTCTGCACTGAGGTGTCACCTGCAGGGGAGCCACGCTGCGCCAGTGCAAAAAGTTAACCACATTCAGGCCATTTACTCCCCCCAGTTTCCTGTTCCCAGACCAACTGAGATGACATCCACTGCTGGGTGCTAGCAAGTGTGTGGAGTGGCATGTGACAGGTCTAGTCAACAGCATCCACGAGAGCCAGGTCAATCCCTTCCAGGCCTGGAACATGTGAGGAGATCCTCCAGGTCCCCACCACCATCCTGGAGTCCAGATGGCATAACTACAAATGGAGGTGTCATGGGGAACTCAAGTCTGGTTTGTGTGGCAGGAATACATACTTAATTGTTGCTTGCAGCATGGTGCAGCCAAGACTTCTAAGACTTCTAAGCAGTCTTAGAAAGCATGGTGCTTTCCAAGACTCCCAGTGTTCTGATAGGTCTAAAACAGGGCCTGAAAGCCCAAACCCCTCCCAGGCATGAGGATGGCACAAATGTGGCTCTCTGTGGAACAATGTGGAGAAGTAAAAATCTGACCCTCCATGCAACTATGCAAGGGAACGGGGGCTCAATTCTCTGGAGAAACTGCAGCTGAGAACAGAGACTTACCTCTCATTCATAGGAGAGAGGCAGAAAAAGGCCATCGGAAACTCTCTTCTCCACTTCTCTGGAGTAGAATTTGAGCTACCCAGCACTTCTGGTTAGGCCACAAACTGGTACAGGTTAAAGCAGGAAGGAAGGCCCTAGGTGGAAAGATCTCCAGAAAGGTACAGAGATACAAGCTAAGACAGACGTGACAGAACATCTGGTGAATACCAAGCATTTGTATGGAAAAGTTACGCAGGTGAAAACTTAGGTCATTTAATTTCTGAAAAACATATAGGAAACAGAAATGTAGAGCTCTGTATTTGAACAACAGTTTAGTAGTTACTCATTAAAATATTATTTATTTCACTAAAAATAGGGCTATAACTATAGCTTGAGAATAGACAAAAATCATTAAGGAGTTTAAGAAGGCCAAATTCCTAAGTATCACAATCGAAAGGCAAGGCCAGGGATTTAGCTCAGTGATTCCGCAGCCTGCCTTGCAAGTACAAGGAACTGAGTTTAGTCCCCAGTACCAAAAAAAAAAAAATCAAAAGGCAACACACAATATCTCAAGCTACAGAATCTCAGGGGGTATAAACATTATATTAGGAAATATGACAGTAACTACCATAGGAAACAGGCAAATACAATTTCTTTGCCTCTTTTTCCTTATAAGCCTTTTTGCTATTAAAAAATGCCCTGTCTACTTTTAAAGATGATAAAGACATCTATCTGTTTATCAAAGTGCATTATAAAGTAGTAACAAAGAAAAGCAGAGAACAGAGAGAAAGCCTACTTTTTGCAAAACAAGTGAAGACACGCTTCATTCTCATGTCTAGATTTTACCTGTGTATATGCAATCTCACTAGAGGGATGTTTTCTTCACAAGTTCTCCAACATAATCATCAGGAGAACAAAGTAACAAATCTAAATGTCCATCAATGAAAGAATGAATAAATTATGATACAGGATAATATTTATTCCTACCTTAGAGGCTTAGGACAAGATGTGCTTCAGATACTTGAATTTATTTTGACATATTTGCATAAACTTTACCATTTGAGCAACCCTAATCCAAAAATCTTAAATCTGAAATGCTCCAAAATTCAGAATTTTTAGTTTCACATGATACTCAGAAGCTTCAGCTTTTACTGCATTTCAGATTTAGATTTTTAAGCTGAGAGTCCAATTTGTGTGTGTATTCATAAACTAAAATACTATACAGTAGTTATAAAAACCTGAAAATAAACCACAAAGGCACAATTCTGAAGGAAAACCTCCAAATTGAGAATAGGATATTTATGTGCACGCACACACATACAATATAAAATTATTTTGTGGAAATGTTTTTACAGCAAAAAAAATAAACTTTATGGATAAACGTGGACCCATAAATACAGATTAAAAACACCAAGAGGAATGGGGGGTGTAATTCAGTGGAAGAGTGTGTGCTTAGCATTCATGAGGCCCTAGGATCTATTGGAGAGGAGCAAGAAGAGGGGGATTAGGGGAAAGGGAGGTGAGGAGAAAGGGGGATGGGAAGAGGAGAGAAGGGAAGGGGAGGGGAAGGGGAGAGGAGGGGAAGAGCAGAAAGGAAAGGAAAAGAAGGAAGTGGAAAAGAAAAGGAAGAGGAGGGTAGAGGAGAGGTGGTGATGAAGGGAAACTTAACAGCAAGTGTCAGCAATACCATGAACAAAAACACTTTCATACTATTGGTTAATGCACATAAGCACAGCCACAATGGAAAACAAGTTATTCCACACACACTGCAGGAGACAAATCTAAAGACACACACCCCCACCTCCACCCCCGCCAAGGCACCTCCCTGTGTATCCACCCAAACCTACCTTGGCTATGGCCAGGAAGGGGGAAGGGGCCCAGACTTGGGGTAGCCTACTCTGTTCACATAAGCCCTGAGGGGCAGAGGATTGACCCCACCTATGAAGATCTCCAGCTGGTGGCCTTGAGGAGGCATGAGCACAGGGCCAGGAGGCAAGGATGACCATGCCCTGCCACTCAGTAAGAACACAAGCCTAGTCCCATGACTGCATGGAACTGGCTCTACCACCCCTAAATGAGCCAGGAGGGGTTCACCTGCAGGGCTCCAGCAAAGAATGCAGTCTTGCCAAGAACCTGACTTTGGCCCTGACCTGGGCAGACAGCCCAGCCAAGCTTTGCACACTTCCAACCTAAGAAGCATAAAGTAAAAAAGTCTATGCTGTTGGAGGCCTGCAAATTCTTGAAATTTGTTACACAGTAGTAGATAACTAGAGCAAGCCATACTGGCTCACACTGTAGTAGCAGCTAAATGGGAGGCTGAGGCAGAATGACTGCTTTAGCCCAGGAGTTCAGGGCCAGCCTGGACAACAGTAAGTCCCCATCTTTACCAAAAAAAAAAAAAAAAGGAGAGAGATAATAGTATGGAAAGTTGAAGATGCATCATCTCACAGCCTAGCAGCTAGACCTCTAACTACACACTCAGGTTGAAACAGTTGCCTGTGTGTACCAGAAGACCATAGCTCGTGATATGAAAAAAGACATCCTCATAATCAGAGGACAAAGAAAAATTGTGGACATAATATTCACAGAATATAACACAGTATATACAGTAATGAAACACCAACAAATGACAGCTAGCCCCCAGAACAGGGCTGAAGCACATCAAGTCCTCAGGGTCCTGTGTGGCTGTTGCCTGTGACCCCAGGCCATGCAAATACTGTTCACATCCAACCCTGCAGCAAGCTACAGGGACAGCACTTACACAAAGAGACTACATGTGAAAGGCAAAGTTTTATCAGCTCCAGGACTCTTGGAAAAAATAGGTATCATGTTAAAAGAACACATGAATAAAAAGGCAAGAGAATGCGAGGGAGAAGGCATGCTCAGCATGCCAAACATGTAGCTATACTGGTAGCCAAAGGTCAGGTTAAGGTGATTTTTATAAGTACTATAATGTCTACTAAATACCTAAAAGACAAAAACATCTGCAAAACAAAACTATTATATACTCAGGGAAAACAAAAACACCAACATACTGTAATAACTTTTCTTGTCAAGACCTGTCCATTGACAAAAGTAATTCAAGTAATGTATCAGGTACAATCCTTTTTAAAATCAGTGTGGCCTTTTGTGCCTTTTATCATTGAGCAGAACATTTTCAAGTTCATCTGTAATGCATCAGGCAGTACTCCTCTCTTTTCGTGCCTGAATACTGTTCCACTGTACTGATGGCCTACATTTTAGTCAACCTCTCATCAGCTGATACCTGTGAGTTGTTTCTACTTTTCAGCTATTTTAAACACTGCTCTATGAGCTCATATATTTTCGTGTGGACATGTTTTGCTTTCCTTGGGAACACACCCAGGAGTGGCACCACTCTGTCATGTGGCATCCCCAGCATCAGCCACTTAAGAAACTACCAGGCTGTGGCTCAAAGCAGCTGCACCACTGTGTAACACACCACTGTGCAACCCTCCAACTATGGAGGAAGATTCCAGTTTCCCATAACCTCACCAGCACTTGTTACAACTCTCCAGTTGCAGCCATCCTAGTGGGTGTGATAAGATTTTTCATTCTAATTTTGATTTGCCTTAGCCAGGTGACTAAGCAGGTAGAGTATCTTTTTGCATTTTTATTGGTCATTTACAAATCTTGTCTAAAACAATACATATTCAAATCCTTTGTTCACTTTAATTTTCAGTTACTGCTTCATACTGTTGAAGTGTAAGAGTTCTCCACATTCTCTAATTTATTAGATACATGATTTTCTCCAACACAAGGAAGGATGTGCATAGCGTAGCAAGAGCAACTCTCTTATGCTGCTGGTAGGAGGGCAAAACAGTGTAACAAACATGAGAAAGCAACTCAGAAATACTCAGGAAAATTACCAGTATGTACCCTCTACAAGCAACAGCTGCATTTCTAGATGTATACCCCAGGGAAATTCTTCTACTTGGGTGAAAAAAAAACATGGATGAAATTTAGCAACCTAACTGAAAGTGAAAAGAATCACAGTAAAAACCCACACAATATGATGCCATCTATAAAGTATTCAAAAATATGTAAAAGCAGGGGTTAAAGCAACCCTCAGAGGTAAATTCTCAGCCTGAGAAAGGCCTTGGATTCTACTCCTAGCTCCAAAACATAAAGAAAAGGAAGTGAATATATGCAAAAGCAAGCAATGTTTTGGAGGGCTATACTCATGAAATATTACCAAGAAAAGCAGAGAAATGACAGGCACAGGACACAATGCTGTGGCCACTTCCAAGAGAAGAAGGCACAGGAGGTAAAGCAATACTCTGGATTCAATATGTGTATTTTGCACATGACAAATTCCATAAACATTTTGAGTCTCACAGACAACTGAAGGGCTTACAGATACAGAAAGACAGAAAAGCAGTTTGATCCCAATACAGAAAGGGCAGTTTCAATCATCACAGTGAACCACACACACAAAAAGTATCACCAGTGATGTTTAGCCCAACAAAGCAGAGCTTTGCAGAACTCAGAAGACAAAGCTTCCTGCTCTCACCTGCTTCTTTCCTCCTGTCTGCCTGCCTCCCTGGTCCCCCTTCCATCACCTCTTTCAAAGAGCTTCGCCATCCAACTACCAATCTGAGGGCCACTCATCCTCCCTCCATTTCCACAACAGTGCCACTGTAAGGCTCGCCTCAGAATGACTGTCCTCAGATCACACCTGATCTACTCTATCAAAGACATGCACATGCACCAGGACAGTCAGTACACTGCTCACATCCACCTGGTTCACTACAGGTAACCAGCTTCCTGCTGACTACTAAAAGAATAAACAAATTAGAAAATTCAGGCATTCCAAACACTTGAAATTAAAGCTGGCCTAGTTTGTTTGTTTTTTACCCTTCCAGCCAGGTGTGGTGCTGCATGCCTGTAATCTCAGCACTTCGGAGGCTGAGAATGGCTTCAGTCCAGGAGCTTAAGGCCAGCCTGGGCAACACATCAACTCCACGTCTCAGAAACAAAATAAAACTAAACTAAAAACTAAAAACCACAAGGAATTAAGAAATCACAGTCTTTGAAAAAGAATTTCCATGTTGAAACTCTCACTACAGTAAAAAACAAGTCAGGCTGCCAAAAGACAGGTAAAATAAAGTGTTTCTAATGCATGTCCTGATCATCTTCCATATGCACAGAGGGCAAGATCAGAAGAGTAAGAATTTTCTCAAGGATTATCACCCAAACAACACACCACTTTAGAGAATGTCTTTAAATCAGTTGCATAACTGAAGACCAGGTAAGATTAGAGAGAATTTTTTACAAGAAAAAATAGTAATATGCCATTTTAAGACTACACTTTATTTCCTTTCAAATGTCTTAAACTACTTTCCATCAGGAGTATAAACACAAACCCAAACATTATGTCATTATGAAAGAAATGGAACACTGTTAGGTAAAAGGAGCCGAAACCAGGACCATAACAAGCCTTTATTATGCAGAGGATCTGCAGGGCTCTCTGAAAAGAGAGAAAAGCAACATGGCAGAACAAGAAGCTTCTTTTATAGGAGCAGGGTGGGGTTAGCCTGAGATAGGGTGGAGTTGAGTGAGGTAGTATGGAGGGACTGGAGGAGCCTGTGACATCAGTAGGAGGTGCTTGTGACATCACTAGCTGCTAGGAGGTAGCAAGTATCAGGGTACCTTTCTTGGTGGGAAGTGGGGCATGCTGGGAAGAAGACTGTCCTTTGGTGGGAGAAGCCATATTTTAATGTGGCATTATGGGAAGGAGGCTGCTATTCTATGTGGCAGCTATTTTTAAGGCGCAGAGCATTATGGGAAGGAGGACGCTGCTATTTTATGTAGCAGCCATCTTAAGGCAAGGGAAATCTAATATTCCAGGCTTGCTTTACGGTCGTTGGGCGAAGGTCTCTTCTTCTGGAGCTGCTTCAAGCTGACAAAGAGACAAAGATTAGGGTCAAACATGAATCTGTTGGGGGTAGTGGTAGGTGGGGTCTTCCTTCTGCCGCAATGGCTGGTACCCTGCCACGATGAGCTCTGTGGCTGATTGGTAAATGTTCTCATGCATTCTTGTAGTAAATTTTGAAAGACAACAGAACAGACAGGGTCTGAACAGTAGGATTATGCAGAGAATAGTGAGGGGTCCCAGGAAAGGAAAAAGTCATTGAAGCCACTGGTCAAAGTATCCTGGCAGAGTGTAGCCGGTCTAGGTCTCGTCTGTTTTTCTATGCATTTCCTGAGTTTCTTTACCTTGTGTCCAACAGGGCTGTCTATTCTGGAGTATCACACCTGCCAGTGAATTGACTTGGGACTGTAGGGTGACCAGAGAGTCAGCTATCTTCATTTAGCTCTTGGCATTGAAAGTAATAGAAATGTGTTCATGTTGAGATTCCTGCCAACCCCATGCCAATTGCCATCAGAATATTGGCCCTTATCAGAAAGGGAAGTACGGGGAGAAGGCACTTATTGAGATAATGAATAGGTGGCTGTTGTGAGGGTAAGACTTGCTACAGTAACTGGGTTTCTGTATAAATTGTGAGGGGAAGACTAAGAAAGCCCACAAAATAGAGGCAAGATGGAGCTGAGATGAGACAGTGAAAGGCTTGGGAGTCAGATATAAAACAAACTCTTAGGGACACAGATTATCCCTGACTCAGGAATACGAATAACTTTAGCATGAAGGGTAGAACTGTACTGATTTACAAAGGATGAATTTATACAGGTCCAATTGCCATGTGTGCAGAATTTTAATTGGGTCTAAAAGGGGTCTAATATTGTGGTATTTTGGGGGGCAGGATTAGTCCAGTTAAGAGGAACTGGTATGGGGGCATATGGCGGGAATCAGGATGATAGGGACATATAGCACTCAGTTTGGTTGCCTGGCAAGCTAAGTAGGGTGGTGTTCACGAGGTGTAGGATCCTTTTATGTGTCTCAGCAGCTTTTGTTTGTGTGTGTGTGTGTGTGTGGAAAGATCAATGTTTTTGTATGGGGGCAAGTGCTTTCTGTGTTTTGGCTATGAGCCATTCTTCTATCTCCTCCTGTCATAGTTTTAATGATTCCCAGTATGTTTTTAGTGTCCAGCAGGCCCATGTACCCTGGCTTTGTTTACACGTGGAACGCCTTATAGAGATATGATCTTTCCCATACAGTATTGATGGAAACTGCTAGAAGGGGTCAGTGACTAAAGCCCCTTTTTATACCTAGCTTTATTACTATGGTACTGTTTTATACCTCTTTTGGTTCTTTTCTGCTGGGTGTTTAAGACCAAGTTAAAGTGAGACCTATGTTAATGAATATGAACCTCTTGTTATCTATCAAGGTTAATTAAGTCTCCTCAGGCCACTACACTGTAACCATGTGTAGAGCCTCTCTGCTCCTGTCAGTGTCAGCTGTCAGGATGGGCCATGGCCTTGCTTGACCAAGTTGTTTTCAGTGAAAGTGTGGGAGATTTTTTTTTCTCTTGGTGAACCTCTTTTGGCAGACGGTACATTTGTCCTCTGGTGTCCAGCAAACTCCCTGATCAGGAGGTTGGGTGACTTATAAAAGATGTAAAGTGTATAGAAAAGTCTCCTTCATACCTTGGATCTTTGATGACCTTGGAGGGCCAGGGCCAAAATATTGGTGGTCTTCTTAGCCCAGTTATCTTTTAGTGTTGCTCTTTTCACTTTGGTGGTTTAACACCCAAAAGAGAGGATCGGTGATATCAGTAGTACCTTAGAAGCAGTGAGCTTAACTATCATAACTTTATCTGGATAGCAAGCACCCTGAAATCTAAAATACAGTTACAGGATTGTTATTTTTATCAATCATGGTTGTTCTAGTAGTTGATTTCCTGTAGAATATTAACAGAAAAAATGTCGCGAGCCGGTGACACAGAGCACTGTCCAGCAGTGCCTCAAACCTGAAAGAGCAGCGGGGTGGAGATGGGGCAGAGAGAAAGGAAGGACACCAAGACAAGAGTCTGATCAAGGCGACTCTTTATTGCCGGCAAGCATCAGCCTTTTAAAGCAAAAAAACCACAAACTATTATGGGCTGGGATTACCATAGTAACCTTAACAGCTGCTTTACAGAAATGAGTGTTCACACAGGAAAGAGGAAATAGGCTCAACAAAAACAACTATTCTGGGTAGCAGCAACCCAGACAAACACACTCCTGAAGGTCAGAGATAAGAAAACTGCAACTCTGGAATTCCACAAAGGAAATACACCACCTGCTAAACTGGAGAAACTTAACAAATATGGAGTTACTAAAGTTAACAATACTTACAACCAATATTCATGATTCCCACAAAAAAACTTTGAATCAGGAGCCACACAATAGCATGACAGTCATGATGACATCTTTGCAACAAACTTAGATATATATTAGTATAAAATAGCCATTGTTAAATGTATTTATTCCCATCTAAAAACACATAAAAAAGCAGGAAACTCTTTTTTAAGTTATCTTTTGATAAGATGCCATCTAAGGAAAATGTATGGGCCTAAAAATGGACCTGTAATCATGAGTAGAGGAAGTAGAAGAGAAGGGTGAATACCAGGATCAAGAGGTTATTGCAATAAACAATATGTTGCAAGACCTATATAGTCAGAAAACATGAATATATTTTGTACTCCAGAAAAGTAGTAATAATAATTATAATTATATAAAACCTTATGTCTTATAGTGTAGCCTGGTACTAAAAGGATCTTTTTTAATAACTCCTTGTTTTTCCACAGAAAATATATTTTGATGACCATTATAAACATATCACAATAATATATTTAGAACTCAACCCTTTGATGATAACCAGCGTAAACATTTTATAATAACATATTTAGCAGTATTTATTGGGGGTATATCTTCCCATAAGGCTATGAAAATCATTGGGGCTCTCATTAGTGAACAAAGACCTAAATATATTTTTCTAAGCAGCTGCTTCTTTATTCACCAAAAGGAGTCTATCCAAACCTAAAAGTTTATATTTAATTATCTGAACAATTTATTTAACCTGCAAGACCAGGTTGTAGAAATTAACAATTTATTTGTATCTTTGATGCCATTTTGATCAAAAAATATAACTGGACACTTTCAAACAATTGGACAGACACAGACAAACATATAAGACAACGTATGAAACTAGTATATGTACTCAAATATATTTGGCCAATTGAATTATAACATCTCTTTTAATTAAAACTAGTCAAAACTTTTGCAGGTCAATTAACAAAGATCTTTTGTAGAATGAGAATAAGAAGGAATGAAAGCTCTTCATGACTATAAATGTAAACCTTTTATAACAAACCTGAAGCCAGCAAGCAAACATATATATTTCTTTGATAAGTCACTTCTGCATATATTCTCAACATACCTAGGCCTTCTGGTCTTGTGTATCTTTCTTACTCTTCTAACAAGACAAACATATGAAATCTTTTTATATCAAAAATATATCCCCTTTATTTGTAGCCTTTTAAAATATATATGTATTTTTCTAGCTCATTTACTATAAACCTTTCATAACAAACTTGGCTTCAGTTGTTACAAATTTAAAGTGTTCTCTTTATTTCCTCAGTATTATACTTTAAAATATGATGGATGACAAAAGAGTATTTGTAACCTTGAGTTTGCTTGTTTTTTTAATCAAGAAAGTACAGAATGAGCAAGTTAACCCTAAAATTACATTGTAAGAATTAGTAATGTACAAGAAATGTTTTAAGCATACTAATTAAATATTACTTCAAGTAGGAAATGAGAGATACATTTGTCAGTTAGCCAGAGGAGGGAATGATAACAAAGTTCCTGCCTCCAGGTAGATGTAGGGTCAGGAACAGAGATTATTTATGGTGTACAGTGACATCTTATATATTGGAATAGACTATTATGTCCTGTAGTTCTGGAGTTTTATCTCTGCCTTAAATGAAATATAGAAAAACGTATAACCTCAAGATACAAAGACCCATTTACTTTGTAAGTGAAACAAACAAACAAAAAAAAACTTGTACTATGTTAGAAACAAATTAACTCCCAGTTGGCTTGCAGATACAGAAGACAACAACCCGTTGAAAGGCAAATTAATTTTTTTGTACAAATAAGCAAATTTGAATACCAAAGCTACAGGAAACTCACACACCCATTTTATAATAATTTTAAGCAATTAAATCCAAACAGTAACATATACAAGAATAAAATGACATTTTACCAAGAGGGCCCTCACAGGCAGAATAACCTTTTATAAAGTGCTCCTCCAGATCAAAAGTAGTTACACTTTGGAGTCTGGGCTGAGGTGGGGGGGAGGGGGTCACTCGGGCAAGGAGAATGTTGGGGGAGATGGAATAGGAGGAGTGGATGATGCGAGTTAGGGCTAGAAGTACCTGAGAGGCCAAACAGGTTTGACACTGGGAAGGGCAAGAGCATAGGTAGAAGGCTTGTAGGTAGGGGATATCTGACCATTTGCCATTGCACTGACAAAAATTATGTAAATTGCGCAGTACATTAGAAGTGAAAATGTCATTTTCCGGCCATTCAGATTTATGGTCTAGTTTGTACTGAGGCCAAACCTGGCTTTAAAAAAAAAAGTGAGTTGTTTTGGCTTACAGTCGGGACCCAACAGTCCAAGGGGACAAAGTTGTGCCAGGAGGCAGCCAAGAGGCATTGAGGGAGGGGTCATGATTGTTGGGCACCCATATTAGGGTAGGTAAGGAGGAGTTAGCTCCCTAAGAGGAGGGAAAAAGAGAAGAAAGTCTTCATCTCTTGACACTCCCTGAGCCAGTCCCCAGAAGGGGAGAACAAGAGGATTCAGGCAGATGGTGCCTCCCCCAAGGGCACAGTCCTGGTCCCAGTGACCAAAGAGGGTCTCTCTGACCAAGTGCTTGGATTTTCAAGTAGTCCCCAGAGAGAGAGAACGAGACCGAGGACCCGAGTAGAGGGAAACTACCTACCTACTCACCCTGAAATCAGTGACCCATGTGGATGTGAGTCAGTGTGGATGTGAGTCGTCAGTAATGGCAAAGGTAAAAAGCTCCAAGGAGGCCCTGGCTCTGCAGATGTGGTCCAGAGGTGGCTGAAAGGCCAATCGACCCTGGCTTGTGAGGGATTGTCGTTTAATCCACTGTCTTCCTCCAGGGTCTCGACATCAGACATGTTAGGCAAAAAAAGCTGAAAACCAGGACCAGACCAGGACCATAATAAGCCTTTATTATGTGGAGGATCTGCAGGGCTATTTCTGAATAAAGAGAAAAGCAACGTGGCAGAACAAGAAGCTTCTTTTATAGGAGCAGGGTGGGGTTAGCCTGAGATAGGGTGGAGTTGAGTGAGGTAGTATGGAGGGATTGGAGGAGCCTGTGAAATCAATAAGAAGGGCTTGTGACATCACTAGTTGCTAGGAGGTAGCAAGTATCAGGGTACCTTTCTTGGCGGGAAGTAGAGCATTTTGGGAAGAAGACTGTCCTTTGGTGGGAGAAGCCATATTTTAATGCGGCGTTATGGGAAGGAGGCTGTTATTCTATGTGGCAACCATCTTAAGGCACAGAGCATTATAGGAAGAAGGAGGCTGCCATTTATGTAGCAGCCATTTTATGACAAAGGAAATCTAACACCTACCACAGTGATAGTCTTGTCCCTCGAGAACTAGACACTAATACTGATAAATAGGGCGTCTTCATTTTTTCTTTGGGAGTTTTTATTGCTAGACGTTGAACACAGAGCCTCATACTAAGTATGCTCTGAGCAACTGAACTACATCCTCAGCCCCAAATAGGGGTTCTTGACAGTTCAATCAATTCATTCCTGTCCATGCGTTGAGTTAATTTCTTCCTGGGGCTAGTAAAACAAAAATGTTGACACTAGAGATGCCAGACATAACAAAAAAAAAAAAATTATAAAAGATAAACCCAGTTAAATTTGGTTTTCAGATAAATGACAAATAGTTTTTAATGTTTATATTTAAAACATACTCATTGGTTATCTAAAATTCAGTCAACTGAGCAACCTCTATTTTATCTGGCAACCCTAGTCACAGCCAAAGATGGAGCAGTAGTCAATCCAACTTCCACATTTTATATCAGAAACTGAGAACCAAAGAAAGGAAGTGCCTTGCCTAAGGTTAAATCAAAGAGCAAGGAGATGCATTTTCTTGGAAAAGAGAAGACATATTGCACTAGGTCACCCCTTGCGGTTCCATTCAGATTAAACCACCAAATCCTGCTCAGCTCACAGAAACCCTAAACAGACACACTGTAAAATGAGTTTCTGCCTTTTAACACAAAGCTTCAAATTCCAGTAAATCTCTTTATCAACTCTAGCATCCAAAGGGAACAAATTAGGAAACGATGATTAATTTTTTTAAAACTTGGTAATTTCTTCTGCCTGCACAGCACCACCTCTGCTTGTATGTGCACTCACTATATGAAAGAGGCAGAATTTCTCTGAAACCCAGTTCTCTCAAAACTCCGAATTTCTCTTCCTCCAGGGTTTCTCAATGTAATAAAAGAACATGTTCACATTAGTCCATGAATCTAATGATTTTATTCATATCCTCTTTCAGCTTTCATATTTTTTTCAGAGGGTCTATCCTAAAGCATTCGTCTAGCCTCAAAAATACGTCTGCTGCTCCCAATCTGTGCCTGAGCAGCAACAGCAATGGGCTGAAGTCCTGCTGTATTAAAAAAAAAACTCACTTCCTCTGGGATTGCAACACAAGAAAGGATGGGAAGAGAAAGGCCTTTATGGGAAATGTTGGGCCTTTTCCCAGTATATATTAATTGCCTAATTGCATGGCATACAATCAAACAAAATCTGAAGAAAAACAGAAAACTGCAAAGAGATTCATCTTAACATCACACGCAACTAATACACAAGAAAGTCGACTCCACGAGGCAGCCTCTGAACCTACGGCCACGGAAGCGGGGGAGGGGGGCAGAACAAGGTTTCGTTTCCATCTTTTCTGCAAAAAGGGCTTTTCCAATATAGGTCTGTAATGGGAAGGGTCGCTGCATTAAGGAAACAAAAATAAAAAGGTAAGACACTATGCGTCTTTCTAGTAAGTTTCCCTTTAACCACTTAACCCAAGTGAAGGAGAACCGTTTCAGGTAGATTTAAACACAAACCCAAGTGAGCCACTGAGAGACAATATTCCCACCTCCACTTCGCTTACCGCGCCGGCGTCCGCAGCTCCCTGGCGACCTCGAGTTGGGACAGGAACAGAAGGATCAGGGACTGCAGGGAGCAAGCAGCCCGCGGCCACCAGGGCTTAGGCCGGGCCGCACCCCTGCCCGGCGGCGCTAGCGCCTCAGAA
>NW_022900913.1:71449066-71476876 GCF_012274545.1 Fukomys damarensis | reverse complement strand
GGGGGCGGGGGCGGGTCAAGAACCTGAGGAAAGCGTAGCCCCAGTGTGGGATGCTGGCCAACAGAGGTATGAAACGGAGGGGACCATGGCGCTGGTTCCCACGGCCCTTCCCTGCCAGCTGAAAAGGGTATTTTGAAGGCATATCGGACTTAAAATGTCTATTTTAATTTATATTTACTCTTCGCGAAGAGTAATCTTTGTATGTTTAAATACAGTTATGTCCAGACCCGCACTTGGTTCAGTTTCTGTTCACGTCAGATTTTCTGGATTATAACTTTCATTTGTTTTAATGACTTTTTCTATCAACTCCAGTACTTCTAGATAAAACTTTATAGGAGTGTTAGCCACAGACACTTTTATTTCTCCCATCATAGCCTTGTGAATTGCATTAAAAACGACGAAATATCTGTATCATCTCTCAGCAAATTGATGAATGTAAAGCAAATCCTCGCAAATATTCCAGAACTGTTTTGCCTTGTAGAAGTGATCTGTTGTGTCATTTATTAGCTTCCTCCAGACATTTATGATTACTCTGAGTACTTGGCTGAGTAAAGAACAGTCAGGTTCAAAACAGTGAACTCAAAATTATCAAAACAGCAAGGTCAAAATATCATCTTCATTCCTGTACACAGAAAGTATGATGATGAATTTTCCCCAGCAGTTACAAGGCCAGTTGCCACAACCTGGCCAACCCTTCCTATTGGTCTTGCAGCAGGTGTCTCTTATAGGTATACCTAGTACACTTACGCCATAGCTGGTGGCCATAGGCTGGTTGGCCAATTCTTGGGTGTGGAGTCCTGCCATCCTTCCTCAGGAAGTGACAAGCCTTTTTCTACTTCTGGAAGCATATGTCTTGTAGAAGGTCTGAGGAGAATTGCACAGGCAGGCAAAGCTAGAGCAAGTCCTCTATCTTTGCCATTACCATCTAGGCAACTCCTTAAGCTTTCTGAGCCTCTCTTTATCTGTCTAAGAGAAAAGTGCTTCCTACTGAACAGAGTGCTTGTCTTAGTTATTTCCCTGGTTGATCAGACACAATGCTCAACATCCATAATTTAAAAGAGGAGAGCTTTATTTTGGCTCACAGTTTGTAGATGTTTCAGTCCATAGTCCCTTGTCTCCGAGGCACACGGCAGAGGGGCCTGGCAGAGGAATAGCTACTCATGGCATGGAATTGAGGAAGCAGAGAGAAGTCAAAGGAAGAACAGGAACGGAGATAAACCCTTCCAAGCCATACCCCCTGTGACCTGCCTCTTCCCAGCAAATGCCACCTTCTAACAGTAAGCCGATTGTAAATCTGAGACAGGAAACCACCTCTCCATAAGGAATTGGGCAACTATGGGTTAACCGGGTAACTATGCTCTTTGTGAAGGCACCTGAGTAACCGTGACAACATCTGTAATATGTCACCAAAGGAGCATAACAGACTCAAAAAGACCATAACTCTTTGGTCCTCCTCCCCCGCTCTGGTTTGTGCAAATCCTGCTTGCTATGTTCCCAGGAAAAGGCCAATGAAATTAAGCCTCATAAATGTAAAAAGAGGTATGTAAAAGAGAGCAAACTTCTGTTTGGGGATCTAGAAGCTGACAATCACTGGCTGTGCCACTGGCAATAAAGTCAATTTGCTCCTATTTCATGTGTCAGAGTCTTCTGTCAGGTATCCCCAGCTTTTCTCCTGCTGCAAACCAGCATAATCTAGTCACCTTCCACAAGCCCTGCCCATACGCACCTGAGGCTTGGATCTAATTATAGACCATAACAGTGGTGAGATGAAAGAGATGATGCCTGCACAATGCTTTAAAGTGCCCAGCATATAAAGTGCTCAGCATATAAAGTGCTCAGTAAATTTTCACTTTTCAGCCTTTGGCAAGTTAGTGTAGGAGCTGAGTCCGGAGGAAAGGGAACTGACAATTGAGTGTGTCGAATCCTGGGTTCAGGTTCATGCCATGTGGCCCACAGTTGAGGAAGTGATTGTTTTTTAAAAAAGGCACAAAATGTGAATGGGAAGAAGCCTTTGCACTTTGAAAGCTAGGCTGGTGGAAGGAGATTGCTCATAAGTGACCAGACACTCAGTCCAAGAGGAGTGCTGGTGGGAGCCATTCTTCATAATTTGGGGGGAAATCTCTTCATATTTAAAGTGTAAATATATAGCTGTCTAAGGCCCAATATCATCTTGCCCAAAAGTAAGCTATGGTATGTGGAAACATAACTCCATCACATGTAGAGTCCTCAATGTTCCCATGGTATTGTGACACATAAGGGCGAGAGAGAGAGAGAGGGAACAAATGCATTACTAGTCTGCTATCTCATCCCACCTACTATTGTTCTTGCTGCCCTCATCAACATAAGATCCTCATCAATTTAGGATTACCACTGCCCTCTAGGTCACCTGATACTCCCTCCAAGTATTATATGCACCCAATAAATAGTGACTAGGGCTGGGGATTTAGTTCAGTGGTGCTGCCCACCTGCCTGCCTGCCTGCCTCAAAAGCGCAAGGTCCTGAGTTCGATCCCCAGTACCAAAAATTTTTTTTTAAATAAATAAATAGTGGCTTGTGGCTAGCTTGGAGTATCTTTGTCTTTGCCCATTCTGAGGTACTGATCTCCCAGCCCACCATGTACTATGAAATTACACAAAAGTCTATTGTCTTTCTTTCTTTAGCCCTTATGATCCCCTTTCTAGGCAGTCGGAAGCTCGATCCAACAGTGTGCTAGCCTTGGGGAAACAGAGTAATTCTATACCCTTTCTACTTGCACTATTGAAGACTCTAATATTCTGTCTTTCCACAGCCTTTGCCACACAAAGAAATTGCTTCCCCTCTCCTAGGGTATCTGGGACATGAGATGTTACTCAAGAAAGAAGTCAGGCTTGAACCAAGCAACCGGTGCTACTTGAGAACCGTCACATCCAACTCTCCACCAACAGTTAATGTGTAAACATGCTCTAGTTTTTAAATTAGGGTTTCATTGCAAGAAAAATGTATTACTGTGTATGCCAAATATATGTCTGTAATAGGACCTCATCGAATACAATGAGCAGTATTCCCACTAAGCATGTAATGATGGAGAACTTGCAAAGAAAGGGATGATTAATAACCTGCTAAGGTGTTTCACAGTTATGATGCGGTAAAGCCAGGCCTAAATTCAAGTTTCCTGATTCCAAATTTGCATTTAGTCAGCTTTCTGTCACCAGAGCAAAAGTAGAGATAATTAACTTATCAAGAGAAAAGGTCATGACACCCATGTTTTAGCAGCACAAAACATAATGGATAAATCTTGGAAGTGACTTATACATCTGTCCATCAACAGATAAATGGATAAAGAACATATGGTATTCATGTACAATGCAGAACTGCTCTGCCATAAATAAGGATAAACTTGAGCCATTTGTAGGAAATGGATGCAGCTTGAGACAATCATTAAGTAAAATTAATCAGACAAGGAAGCTTAAAAAAGAAGGAGAGAAAAGGTCTATTCAGTTCACGGCTGTGGAGATCTGGTCCAGGATTAGGAAATACCGGGAAACACTGGGTCTCTGATGAGAACACACATCGCAGTAGGGTACGTGGCACATCAAAACCATTTCCTTCAGGAGCCTAAGAACAAAGGGACGAGTCCCCAGTCACCTTCAGGGGTAGCCTCTAAGAACCTAGACAACTTCTAAAGGCTCCACCTCTCAGAGGTTTCACCCCTTTCAATGGTGCCACCCACAGTGCAAGCCTTTGACACAGACCTTTGCAGAACACTATCCAAACCACAGTACAGCCTAAATGCCTTTTCCTTTAATCATTAACTATAAAGATATGTCTTATAGTCTTTTTAAAAAATTATTTGTTCTGGCCCTCCTATGCTTAATAGAGTTTTGTATATTTCAAAGGAAGAACCAAAAGAATTTGCAGATTAGAACACAGAGAAGGTTGACTCCAAAGTTTGGTAACTGTACAACCTTTAGAGTGGATGTCATAGGGAGGCAATGAGAGATGAGGGACAGGTTCAAGGATTTTACTAGGGGCATGTTAAATAAGACATGGCACTCGGTAATCCAAATGGAGATGTACAGATGACAGCTGTCTAGGAATAACTGGAATTTGGGGTAGAAATTTACAGATATAAATTATGTCAATGGTATTTAAATCCCAGGACAGAATGGATCACACAGACCTCAAACCCAAAAATGAAAAACATTTTATATATTGAACAAATACTTGTATATAACTAAAAGTTTTCAGAAGCAAACTTACCTTTCCGATACAGGATTTACAGTTCTCTCTCTTTTTTATTTATTTCTTTAAAATTTTTTCTTCCAACTCAATTGATTTTTTTTAAACCAGTGACAACTGTGGCTTTCAGTTTGAAAACCACTCATAGTTGTTGACTGAGGGCATTAATTGCATAATTGCAACAAGAGACCCAAAGGGTAGTCATGTGGCACTAAAGAGATAAGGAGACCACTAACAAAGGAAATTTAGAAGAAGACTCCAGAGGTAGGAGAGCCACACCTGCTCCCGACCCAGCCGCCATTGCTCAAGTGTCGGGAAGGTAGCTGCGCGGGTGCCCCTGAAACCCCATAAGTCCGTTCCCCCCACCCAGAGCACTCTCAGACCTCCTGACTGTGCCAGTCTTTGGATCCCCTCTGCAGAGGCAGAGGTGGTCATCAAGGGTATTTTTCTGAGTTCCCAACTTTGAACATCTTTAAAGAAAGGGTGTGGGAAACCTGTAATAGAACGTTGTGGATTTCAACCATTCAGAAGGTTGGGGAACTCAATCTGGGCCTTGCAGCATGAGGTCAGTCAGGGTCAGGGAGTTCAGTCATCAGCTTACTGAGACCAGGGGACTTGCATCCTCACTCTGTCTGAGCCATTAAAGGGTAAATACACTATATTGAAATTTTGTTCACTACAGACATGTTCTGGACTGCTTCTTGATTTCAATTTAATTCAAATGATTTAAGGGTGATAGACTAGTGACTACCATAGGTGGTTAGTGTCCAAGTTGTGCTTGATCTTAATGTGTTGCTGATTGTATCAGTTGCAATAAAGCATTGCGGTTGATTTGATGAGCTGTTTTCTCTGATGTTATGAAGATGAGAATGTCTGTGGGTCATTAGAGACACAGAAGCTAGGGAGCAAATATATCAGGAAGATTTGGGTGATAACCCAGAGATTAAACCAAGGACAGTCCGACAACAAAAATAAAAATGAGAAAACACTTAAGCAAGACACAAGGACAGGCTTCCAGTTCACCAAAGGCAAACAGTAGGGCAAATGAGGATGAAAAGGCCAATAGTGAACCACCAGGACACCCTGAACTCAAAGCACAGGAAGTAACAAAACAGATCCATCAGGCTCTAGAAAAATTCAAAACAGAAATAATTTCCCAGATAACCATAGAGATAGCAAAATGGAAGTCATGATTCGAGACTCTAGAGCAGAAACTGACAAAAAAATAGATGAGCTCAGGACCATGATAGAAGCCATGAAGGCCCAGCATAAGAAAGAAATGAAAAAAATAAACACCCAACATAGGAAAGAAATGGATCCATAAAACAGATTCAAACAGATATCCAGGAGATTAAACACTCTATTGAAAGTGAACACAACAGAATAAAAGAATGCGAAGATAGACTCTAAGATATAGAAGATAAGATTGCAGTCAGAGACCATGAAAAGAGAGGTCTCTTAAAAACAGTAAGGGATCATGAGAAATCAATCCAACAACTCCTAGATGATGCAAAGAAGAATAACATAAGACTGATAGGAATCCATGAAGTAGCATGAGAAAATACAAATGACTTTAAAAAGCTGTTCACAGAATTAATGACAGAAAACTTCCCAAACAGAGGGGAAGAATTTGACATTCAGATAACTGAGGCATATAGGACCCCAACTAGCTACAGTTAAAAAAAAAATCTGTACCTAGACATATACTAAGATCTCAGAAACCCGACAGAAGAACAAAATACTACAAGCAGTAAGAGAAAAGAAACAAATCACATATAAAGGAAAGCCCATCAGAATCAAAGCAGACTTTTCAACACAAACCCTTGGGGCAAGGAGAGCCTGGAATGAGATATTTCAAGTACTAAAAGAGAACAACCTCCAACCTAGACTGATGTATCCTGCAAAACTCTCTTTCAAAATGGATGGGGAAATAAGACACTTCCATGACAAAGAACACCTGAGAAACTACATGAATACCAAACCAGCACTACAAGCAATTCTAAACAAGATCCTAGAAAAAGACAATGAAGGCAACAACACCATGAGGCCCAACAGAGCAAATCAAATAGGCAAGGCAAGATGTTAAAAGGAGAAGGTGAAAAGTAAAGAGTCAACAAAAGGCTAATAACATATCAATAATAAGTCAGTAGATATCAGTTATAACCAGCAATGTCAGTGGCCTCAACTCACCAATCAAGAGAGATAGACTGGCAAAATGGAATTAAGAAGCAAAATCCAACAATATGATGTATACAAGAAACATACCTAGTGCAAAAAGAAGCCCATAGACTGAAAGTGAAAAGATAGAAAACAATTCTCCATGTGACAGGAGCCCAGAAAAAAACAGGGGTAGCAATCTTATTTGCAGACAAAGTAAATTTCAAACCAAAACTGATTCTAGTATTATTGATGTAGGACAGCACTGTATCATACCTCTATGAATGTAAAATATCTAGTACCTGCTTTATTATACATAGTAGGGACCCTGCTTTATCAGAGCTACATTTAATGATATTACTCTAGAATGTTCTCTTTCCAGATGATGATTAAGATGCTAATTAAAGAAATGGTGCCAGGTACCACAACAGCAACAGAACTTTGCTGTTTTCTGGATATTATTCTTTTGTTTCTTTTTATTTTGTTTTGCTTTGTTTTTTTTTAATGGAATGTGCTGAATGTCTATAATTTTGTTCAGATGACTACAGAACCTGGAAAAGCTGTTGCTGCTATCAATGCATAACATACTGCTATTATTAGTGTTTTTATATAAACATAAATATATATATATATTTATATATAAATTGAATTCTGGGAAACTTTAACGGTGCTGCCAATTTTAGAAAAAGTCATCCCAATTTACTGTGTTGAGTTGACATTGTACAGAAATGGACAGCCATATTGGTTTAGAAATGTTAATTTTTTTTTTTGCATGTATACAGGGCTAACACATTGTATTAAATATGTAAGGTCATATCTACGTGGGTTTGATTAAAGAAACTAATAAAGTATTCTCTAATTAATGAAAAAAAAGAATAAGATAAGACTATAAGAGCAAGACGCAATTTAAATATGTTCAGGGACCATTTTCATCTCCAGAATTAAGGATTATTTTAATGTTACATCATTGCCTTTTCTCTTTTACTTTCCCTTTTAGTTTTATTTTAGGATTCCCTATTTTCAATATTCATACAGAGATTTCTTTAACTGAAATAATGAATAGTTTCTTTGGTGTAAAAAACTATAATAGTACACAGGATCCTAACTAGATAATTAATAATGTGAAATAGGAAGTAAATGGCTAAAGGTGTAGGGAAAGTGGGAATGGTGGGGGAAAGGTATTAAGGGAGAGGAAAAAAATATGAGAAACTGATAAAATGGAAATAAAGTGATTGTAAATAGGGAGGGGAGGAGGGGGTGAAGGGAGGGCAGGGACAAGGGGAAAAAATAAGAATCAAGACCTATTATGTAAAGGTACAGAATCCCAATGATGAATGTAACTGTATTGTCTACCTAGATTGTACCAATAAACTCAATAAAAAGAGAGAGAGAAAAAAAAAAAGAATCCAGAGGTAGAAGAACCAGAAGAGGAGAAGCCCCAAAGGCTAAGTGGAGAAAATGTTTCAGAAGAAAAGAAAGTGCCTCAGTGTGTTGTTTGCTACTGTGAGGCTGAGTAAGGTGAGACTTGACCTTTGTTTTTTCGTGGAACCAGGGAACCAGGGATCAAACACAGGACCTTGCACTTGCCAGGCAGACACAGTACCACTGAGCTACATCCCCAGCCCACTGAGACTTGACCTTTGGATATGGCAGCATAGAGATCATTAAGACCTTGAGCAGAGTAATTAAGATAAACTGCATGGATTAGAGATCTCATTGTCTCTATTAGATGGTAACAGGAAGCAGTTACATTTTATTTTTGCTGTAAAAGGGAAGCAGGACTATAAGAGATATGGGAATTAAAGTTTTCTGTTTAATTATTTACCTACCAATACAAATGGTTTGCCACCCAGAAAACCTAGATCAGAAGATGGTGGCAATGACAGAAAGGAAATCCTTGAATCAGCTAGAGGGACTAACCTTTACATAAGGTGAACAAGGAAAGGGGAGTAAGTGCTGGTGAGTAAAAGGCAGGAGAGGATATAGATGAGGACCAAGCTCCTGCCTGAAGCCAACAGACCAAACCAAAATGGACCTACTTATGCTGTAGTTGACCAAGCCAAAACTAAGATTTAGCTCAGCATTCCAAAACCAAGAGACACCTCAACCAGGCCAGTTTTAGCCCAAAGATAAGGAAGTCTCTTGTGTTAGTTTCCCATCACTGTGACAAAATACCTAAGAATAATAACTCAGAAAAGACAGACTTATTTTGGCTCACAGTTTTGGAATGTTCAGTCCATGGTCAGCTGGCTCCATTGCTGTCAGGCCTGGGGCAGGGCAGAAACATGGCAAGAGGGTATGCAGAAGAAAGCCACTTTCCTCATGGTGGTTGGGATGCAGAACGAGACAGGGCCAGCAATAAAACATAGTCCCCAAGGCCATGGCCTTATGACCTTCTCCCTTCAAGTATATATTACAAGTATTGTCACTTAGGTAATAGTGACCCAATGCGGGAATGAGACACATACCAAACAAGTGCATATGGAAAGAACAAAGACTTTTTCTAGGCCTCTGGGGTGACTGATGTCTACCTAGCCTTCATTAAGCTAGGTGTTATGGCTTACCTTGGCCTTTGGGGAATTATGCAGGCCTGGTAATTTCATCTTTATCTTGAGGCCTGGTCTCCAACAGATGTGTATACAGCCACAGTTGTAATATGTTTTTATCTTTTGTGCTGACTATGGCATGAGTCCAGGCCTATCTGACTCCCTATAATATTCTTTCTAACTTAACTGTCTATAATACTATTTCTGCTTTCTTTGAGCTGTTTCTGTCTATGAAACTAACCTCCTCCACTCAGCTCATCAGAATGCCTATTCTATCTCTTAGAATGAGTTGTTGCCCAATCCTATAATCAAAATAAAAGTCAAAGGTGGTGTAGATCCCACACCTATAGTCCAGCTGCATGAGAAGCTGAGGCAGGAGGATTGTTTGAGCACAGGAGTCCAAGGCCAGCCTGGGCAGCAGAGAAAGATCCAGTTTCAGAAAAATAAAAATAAAGCCAAATTAAATGACTGAAATGGGTCTAATGTTGTCATTTGATACGAACACAGGTACAGACAGCTTGGTAGTTTAGTTGTTTGAATGAATGTGACATTCCTGTTCAGTTTATTTATGGCTTGATAAAAACAAGACGTTGTGCAAGGGGGTTGGGAGAGAGATACTATGGTTTTACGTGCCGAGCAGGTTCTTCCCACTTGTGGCAGCCCAAACACACAGGAGACTTGGTGCAAAGGAAGCTGGAGGGGCTCCTGGATCCCTGCAGTTGCTCCTGCTGTGTGTGCGCAGGCAAGGGGCACAGGAAACAGTGACATTGGGATCATCTCACCTAGCTTCTTCCCCTCCCTCAGGAAAGGGAGCTAGACCTTAACCTCTGGGGCAGCATCTACGCCTTCTGTCCATTTCAGGGGCACTGGAGAGGAAGTGGCAGCTTCCTCCCTGGACTTTGAGATGTTTGGAGAAACCATTTGTCTCTAAAGAAAAAATTAACTTTTAAAGTTTCATTTCACCATGCTGATTACAGTGGATTTAGGAGAGGAGAGGACAGTGGTTCTCTTTACTGAAATCATTCACTTTAGGTTACAATGATGCAATTAATCTGGGAGGTTGCTGCTTCCAGCCACAGCCCTTGAGTTCCCATATGCACACTCACTGAGTCTTTTCACAGCCAGGAGATAGGGTAAGGTAAAACCCAGTGGTCCTAAATATCTATGGTGCTCACCTATAGACCACTCCTATCCTACTATGGACCACCACTATTTTATTCTTTTTAATAAACACACAACTTGACGTTCCCCACTCCTTGCTGTTTGCTGTTTGGTTGGCTTCCATTTTCATTGCCCCAAGAAGTGAGCTAGATCCAGTTACATTCTCCCAATTACCGTCTGTGTATTTTACAAGACCTTTTTTCTTCTCTACACAATCACAAAAGTGATTTTTCAAAGCATAAATCAGAGGGCTGGTGATTTAGCTTAGTGCTGTAGTTCCTAACTAGCAAGCATGAGGCCCTGAGTTCGATTGCTGCTGCTCCTTGCTTTCCTCCAGAGCAGAACATTTTCCTCCATTTCCAACATCCTTTGTGACTTAACTTCCTTCATAGAGGCTGCCTGTGATTGTTATACAGAATCCACTTGTCAAAACAAGCTTGGAAAGAAATGCTTATTCTAGTTAACAGTTAACAGGGACAAAAATCAGGAGATTTTAGCAGCTAGCTGAGAAAAGCTGAGTTTATCACATCCATTTGTGGATGGGCTAACAATGGGAGAGAGAGATAACAGCAGCTAGCTGGGAGAGATTTCATCTGTGAGTGCATAGGCTAATACCAGGAAAGAGAGATATTAGCAATTAACTGGGAAAGGAATTAGGCTTATATAGGTATTGAAGGGGCAAAGGAATCTGAGATGAAATATTTATGACTTGGATGCCCAAGGACAGTCTGTTCAGGTATGTCAACAATCACTGGACTTCTTGGCACCAGGGGAGTTGTGTACTACATTTCGAGTCCATTTGCCCCATTTACTGAGAAGCTGCTGTTGTTTGGTGAAAGCATCCAATCCTATTTGCTTTGTCCTGTTGGTTTAGGCCAGGCCACAGGGTGACCACTTTCTGTGCACCAGCACACCTCTCATTGTCCCCTTCCCCTGCCTGGTCTTTCTTCTTAGCATTTGCTGTCACCCTAGCAGAGATGTTTGCAAAGATCTTTGCAAAGTAAATACACACTTGCCACCCCCCTCTGACAACCCTTGTAGTTAGGTCAGCCCATGTGACTAGCTGTGGCCCATGGACTGTAAACAAGGGTGTGCATTCACTTCTCAAAGAATGCATGAAGGGACAGACTCAAGCCTCCAGCTCTCTTCCTCTACTGCACAATCAGGTACCCACTGCATTGTGAATTCACACAAGCAAGCAGCCTGGACTGCTGAGTCACTTTATTGGGCAGTTGCCCCCAGTAGTTGCCTGGCTCTCAGGTTGCTCTAAATAAGAAATAAATATCGCTGGAGCTTCTTGAGTTGTTTCCACAGCATGATCTAGTATCTGGTATAGTTTGGATGACGCTTCTCCAAAACTCATATGCTCATGTTCTAAGTGCCCAGTATCTCAGAATGTGACTTTCATTCTTTGAATCATACCCTAACACTATTGCATTTTTATGCTCAGATTGTCCTAGGATTGGTTGGCCATTAGGAGCACGTTCATGTCACTCCTGTGTCTATGACATACCTCATTATTACTTTTTGTTTTGAATTTTAGCATTTTCTAACTTTAATTATTAGTACAGGTAGCACAATTGGGGCAGGAAGAACTCTGCTCCTCTACCCACTTGAATTTGGGCAATACCTCAGGGCTATTTCTCCTTCCCTTGTTCTGAGAGAACGAGAAAATAAAATAATGAAGAGCCAGGTAATGTCTGAGGCTTCAGGCCACAGCAAATCCTTCTTAGATATGTTGGCCTCACCTTCATATTTTTGTTCCTGACCTTCAGTGAACTTCCTTAAATGTTCATACATATGGGCTGCATCTCATATATGTAAATAGAGTGGATTCTGGGACAGATATGTTTCTTGAAAGACCCTGAGATGACTCAGCACCCTGTAAACTGCACTCAGACCCAATAAGAGGCACCTGGGCTGGGATGCACAGTTGTTAAAATCTGAAAGCCTGGTTTCTCTGTGTATGTGCTGTTCTTTTTTACTTTCCTGCCCTCTCAATAACATTTTTTTGTTTCTACCTGCCTGAGCACACCTTCTCGTTATCTTCAATAAATGTAGCTGCTTTTCTTTTATTGGATGTATACTTGCCACTCTTTGCTTGCTGTATACAAGAGCTCAGAATCTACCTGTTGGATCCATCATACAGTATTATTATATATGGCTAAGTTAGATAAAAATATTATAGGCAAGGGCCAGGGATTTAGCTTAGTGGTTCCGCCACCTGTCTTGCAAGCACAAGGACCCAAGTTTAATCCCCAGTACCCCCCCAAATCAGTTTATACAAAATATATTATAGGCAGTCAGACAGGGCTAGGGCCTCCAAGTCAGTGCAGAGGATGAGAACACATTACAGCTGTGGCTGGAGGCACATCTATTAAAGGCCAGGGCTCAAGATAAGACAGAGTGACCAGGCCTACATACCTCCCTAAGGGATCAGTGGTATCCCCTGTTCTAATAAAGTCTAGATAGACATTAGGCACCTGGGTGGGTGATCAGAACCACCTAATCCATCTGTTCCTAAAACAGTCCTTGTTTTTTCCACCCATTTGCTGTGTTATCTACTCCCCACTGGATCAATATTACGTAATCTTATTGGTAATCTTACTGGTTGATCATAGTTTTGTTCCACATTGTATTGTTATACTAGATTATAGAGAATCGCTACCACTCTGAGCCAAATGTGAGTCCTTTCTTTTCAGCTGGTTTTCCAGAATGGCTCCTGCTTTGAAAAGGGGCATGCAGGTTTCTTCTAAATAGCTCTTCTAATTGGAGAGGGCTAAGGGAGAGGGGGGAGCTCAAGCTGAATTTCTCAGGAGCAGAACCTTGCTAAGTCAGTGGGAGTCAGGGGAAGTCTCAGACCATCTGCTGGAAAAAGAAAACACAAGTGGGAGTATCCTGTTTACAAAGTTGCAAAGATAACACACAGTTGCACAGTGCTCTCTACCAAATGGGAAGGTGTAAAGTAACACTGTTGCAGACTGCAGGATGCAGTGGTCTGCCATGAACTAACTGAGAGGAACCACAAGGTCAGGAAGCCGGAGGCAACTACCTAGAATCACTGGACTTTACAAAAATGGAGTCAGGTTGGCTGTCACAGTACCCACCTTGTGATTTGTACCCACTTCAAGATTTTGCTCTATAAAACTTCCTTTGAGAACGGGGCTGGTTGGCAACCCACTTTCAAGTCCCCTCTTGCCTCTCAGCACTTATCTCTTTCAAAAAGTTTTTCCTACTCTTAAACTCTATTGTTCCTCAGAATTCATTTTTAATTTTGGGGAACATGAACGGGTACTCAGCTTATCTGACATCTAGCAGGTTGAAAGTCATATTATTTCCCCTATACTAGTATCACTGAATACTTGCCCTGTCAGCTGTTTCCCTAAGGCCTCCATTGGAGAAATGATCAGAAACCAAGATCTGAACCTTGGTGGTGCCCATCACTGCACTCCGTTGTTATTTCTAGGTACATTCAGCTGACATAATAAAGAGAGAGATCCATAGAATGAAATACTGTAGAGCAACAGGAAGAAATGACAGGAAAGGCTGACCTCATACTGACCTGATACGTTTTAGATGCTCATGATAACATTTATTATAGGGAATTTGTACCTGTAGGTGACATAGCTTGCTGCTTCTTCTTTTCTCTTACCCTCCTTCCTTTTGACCCCTCTTTCCCCTCTTTATTTACAAAAGCTTTGTTTTCATTTTATCCTTCGATTCTTTTCTCTTGCCCCTTCTTTCCTTTCCCCTAACCCCTACAATTTTCTAATTCTCATTTTAATATGTTCTTCCCATTTCACAATATCTATTGTATATTTTACTCCTTATTTCCATTCTTCATTTCTCGTACCAGAGAAACAATGTGGTATTTAAACATAGGTGTCTGATTTATCTCACTTAAGAATATGGTCTCAAGGTGCATCCAGTCAGATAGAAATGTCTCAAGTCTATTCTTCTTTATGGCAGAGTAGTATTTCACAATATTAAAAAAAAAAACTTTTCATTATCCATTCCTCAGTTGATGGACCTTTGGGCTGTTTCCCAGATTTAGCTATTAAAAACTGTGCTGCTAAAAACATGGGTGCATATACATCACTGTGGTATGATGTTCTTAATTCTTTCGGGAAGATACCAAGAAGAGGTATCAAATGGAACCTCTAGTTTTAGTTCCTTTAAGAATCTCCAAACTAACTTCTATATACATTCAATGCAATGCCAATTGAAATTCCAACACTATATTTCACAGAACTAGAAAAAAGAATCCAAAAATTCATTTGGAGCCATAAGAGACCTAGAATAGCAAAAGCCATTTTAGGCAACAGACACATGGCACTGGGTATAACAATTCCCAATTTGAAACTATACTACAAAGCCACTGTGATAAAAACATCATGGTACTGGCAAAGAAACAGGCCTGAGGATCAGTGGAACAGACTGGAAGACACAAAAACAAACCCAGATGTACTCAGCTACCTTATCTTTGACAAAGGAGCTGACCATCCTCAGTGGAGGAAAGATAGCCTCTTTAATAAATGGTGTTGGAAAAACTGGATTTCAACCTGCCACAGATTAAAACTAGGCCCTTATCTTTCACCATGCACTAAATTAAAATCCAAATGGATTAAAGATCTAAATATTAAAATAGAAACATTAAACTTGCTGGAAGGTAAGTTAGGCAGAACTCTAGAATCTGACATTGGCATAGGAAAAGACTTTATGAACAAATCTTCAGTAGCACGGGAACTAGCAGATAGAATCAACAACTGGGATCTCATCTTATTAAAAAGCTTTTGTACTTCAAAAGAAACCATCAGCAGAACTAAGAGACAATCTACAATGTGGGAAAAAATTTCACCAGCTGTTCCTCAGACAAAGGACTATTATCAAGGATATATAAAGAACTCAAAACAATCAGCCCCCCAAAATATAAAGACCCAATTCAAAAATGGGCATCCAAAATGAACAGACATTTCTTAGACAAAGAAGTAAAAGCAGCAAGCAAATATATGAAAAAATGTTCCACATCACTGGTCATTCGAGAGATGCAGATGAAAACAACACTGAGATTCCACCTCACCCCACAAAGAATGGCTGCTATCAAGAAATCACACAATAACAAATGTTGGCGGGATTGTGGGGAGAAAGGAACCCTTCTACATTGTTGGTTGGAGTGCAGACTGGTGCAACCACTATGGAAATCAATATGGAGATACCTCAAAGAGCTGGGACTAGAGGTTCCATTTGACCCAGCCATTCCTCTGCTGGGTATCTTTCCAAAAGAACTAAAAGAATCATATCAGAGAAGTATGCACACCCATGTTTATAGCAGCACAGTTTGTAATAGATAAAACTTGGAAACAGCCTATTTGCCCATCCAATGGAAACTGCATAAAGAAGATGTGGTTTTTATATAAAATGGAATATTACTCAACCATAAAGAATGATAAAATAGATTCATTCATAGGAAAATGGATACATATTGAAGATATACTCCTAAGTGAAATAAATAAGTCACACATGTGTAAAAACCTAATAGTTTCTCTGGTGTGAATAATCTGCAATAATACAGAGGATCCTAATAAGATTACTGACATTGAGAAATGGGAAGAAAGGATCTAAAGGTGTAGGGAAGGTGGGACGGGTAGGGGAAGGGTAAAAAGGGAAAAGAAAAAAAATGTGAGAGAATGAAAAGATGGAAATAAAGTGATTGTAGATGGGGAGAGGAGGAGGGGGTGAAGGGGGGCAGGGACAAGGGGAAAAAATGAGAACCAAGACGTCATGTAAAGGTAACAGATCCCAACAATGAATGTAACTGTACTGTATCCTTAAAATGTACCAATAAACTCAATTAAAGCTGAAAAAAAAAAGAATCTCCACACTGATTTCCACAGTGGTTGCACAAGTGGTTACAAGAGTCTACAGTTCCACCAACAGTGGAGAAGGGTTCCTTTTCCCCTACAGGGCTGCCAGCGTTTGTTATTGGTTGATTTCTTGATAGCAGCCATTCTTTCTGGAGTGAGATGGAATCTCAGCGTTGTTTTCATTTCATTTGGATTTCTCAAATGAACAGTGATGTTGAACATTGCTTCATATACTTATTTGCTATTTCTACTTCATCTGAGAAGTGTCTGTTCATTTCGGATGTCCATTTTTGGATTGGGTCTTTAAATTTGGGGGAGCATCGGTTTTTCTCTTCCAGCACGTTTAGTATTTCTGTTTTGATATTTAGATCTTTAATCCACTTGGATTTTACTAGTGCATGGTGAAAGATGTGGGTCCAATTTTAATCTTTGTCAAGTTGAAACCCTGTTTTTAAGGCACCATTTATTAAAGAGGCTATCTTTCTTCCAGTAAGGGTGTTTGGCTCTTTAGTCAAAGATGAGGTGGATGAGTATGTCTGGAGTTGTTTCTGTATCTTCTGATCTGTTACATTGATTCTCAGGTCTTTTTTTTGTTGTTATTTTTTTTTTTGTTTGTTTGTTTTTGTTTTTTTGGTTTTTTGAGACAGGGTCTCACTATGTAGTTGAGACTGATCTGGAACTCACTAGGTAGCCCAGGCTGGTCTCGAACTCACAGCAATCCTCCTGTCCCAGCCTCCCGAGTGCTGGGATTACAGGCATGTGCCACCACTCCTGGCTCCTCAGGTCTTTTTCTTTGCCAGTAGCATGCTGTTTTATCACAACAGCTCTATAGTATAGTTTTAAATTGGGGATTGTGATACACTCTGCCTTGTCTGTTGCCTAGAATGGTGTTTGCTATTCTAGGTCTCTTCTAGCTCCAAATGAATTTTGGATCTTTTTCTCTTGTTCTGTGAAATATGCTGTTGGAATTTCAATCAGGGTTGCATTGAATCTGTATAGCAATTTTGGGACTATGGCCATTTTCACGATATTGGTTCTTCCTACCCAGGAACAAGGGATACCTTTCCATTTTCTGATATCTTCTTCAATCTCTTTTTTTCAGAGTGCTGTAGTTTTCAAAGTAGAGGCTTTTTACTTCCTTTGTTGGACTGATTCCTAGGTATTTCATTTTTGGGGGGTGCAATTTTGAAAGTGGTTGTTTCCCCAATTCCTCTCTCAGTGAGTCTATTATTCATGGACAGGAAGATTATTGACTTTTGGGTGTTGACCTTGTATTCAGCTACTCTACTGACTTTGGTTATTAAGTTTTGTTGGTGGAGTTTTGGGGGTCTTCTATATATAGAGTATCATTTGGTCAGCAAATAATGACAGTTTCACTTCTTCATTTCCTATATTTCCCTTTATTTCTTTCTCATCTAATTGCTGTAGTTAACATCACCACAGGAGTGGTGCCAGTGGACATCCTTGTCTTGTTCCTGATTTTAGCCTGGAGGATTTCAGGTTTTGACCATTTAGTATGATGTTGGCTGTTGGCTTTTCATAGATGGCTTTTATGAAGTTGAGATAAAGACCCTCTATTCCAATTTGCTATAGGGTTTTTACCATGAAGCGGTGTTGGATTAACTCCTTTTCTGGTTATATAGAGATGATCATGTGGTCATTGTCCTTCACTCTGTTAATACAGTCAGTGTATTACATTTATTGATTTACGTATGTTAAGTCATCCTTGCATCCCTGGGATGAATCCCACTTGGTCAGTGTGTATGATTTTCTTGATGATCTTCAGCATTCTGTTTGCCAGTCTTATTGAGGATTTCTGTATCTGTGTTTATTAGAGAGATTGGCCTATAGTTCTCTTTTTTGGTTGGGTCTTTGTCTGCTTTAGGAATTATGGTAATGCTTGCTTCCAGGAATAAATTTGGTAGTACTGCTTCCCTTTCAATTTCATTAAAGAGTTTGAGAAGTAGAGGCATGAGCTGTTCTCTAAATTTCTTGTAGAAATCCAGCAGAGAGGTAATCAGGACCTAGGCTTTCCTTTGTTTGTAAGTTTTTAATTATATTTTCAATTTTATTGATTGATATTGGGTTGTTTAGAATTTTTACGTCTTCTTGGTTTAACAGTAATTTATATGTGTCTAGTAATCTATTTCTTCTGTGTTTTCTATATTATTAAAATACAGGTTTTCAAAGTAAGTATTGATGATCCTGTGGATGTCTGCTGGATCTGTTGTAATTTCACCTTTTTTTTCCTGATTGCATGGATTTGAGTCTTTCCTTTTTTTGAGAAGTTTGAGTAGGGATTTGTCAATTTTATTTATTCTTTTGAAGACTCAACTCTTCAATTTGTTGAGTTTTTTTGTATCATTCTCTTAGTCTCTATTGCACTGATTTCTGCTCTGATCTTTATCATTTTTTCCCTTGTGTGAGCTTCAGGTTTTTCTTGCTGTTCTTTTTCTATAAGCTTAAGGTTCAGGTTGTGTAACTGAGCTTGCTCCATTTTCTTAATATGGGCATTCACTGCTATGAATTTTCCTTGTGGGACTGCTTTCACTGTCACATGAATTCTATTGTATTGTATTTTAATTTAATTTCATTCCTTCTTTAACTTCTTCATGACCCTTTGGTTGTTCAGGAAGGGTTATTCAGTTTCCATGTGTTTATGAAGTTCTTGTGGTTTATTTTGCTATTGATCTCCCATTTAATTATACTATTGTCTGACAATATACAACATCAAGGGATTGGGATTTAGCTCAGTGGTTCTACCACATGCCTTGTAAGTGCAAGGCCCCAAGTTCATTCCCCGGTACAAAACAAATGAGATAACATCAATACCTTTGCATTTACTTAAGCACGTTCTATGAGCTAGTATGTAGTCTATTTTGGAGAACAATCCATATGCAGCTGAGAACAATATGTATTCTGATACCATTGGATGGAACACTCTGTAGACATCTATGAGGTCCATTTCTTTAAAATGTTTGTTCAATTCTAGTATTTTGTTGTTTATTTTTTGTCTGGTTGATCTGTCTATTTGTAACAGTGGGATTTTGAGGTTCCCCGCTACTATTGTATTAATGCTTATTTGGTTTTTCATGTCCATTAATATTTGTTTATATAGTTGGGTACATTAATGTTTGGCACATATATATTTAGGATTGTCATTTCTTTCTCTTGGATTGTTCCCTTTACAGGGATGTAGTCTTTATCTCTCTTTATTATTTTGGTTTGAAACCCACTTTGTAGGCAAATATGATAGCTAACCCTGCTATTTTTGGGTACCTGTCACATGTAATATTGTTTTCCATCCTTTGACTTTTCAGTCTATAAATTTATTTTTGAATTAAATGTGTTTCTTACATGCAGCATATTGTTGTATCTTGCTTCTTGATCCATTCTGCCAGTTTATTTCTTTTGACTGGTGAATTGAGATGATTATCATTCATGGTTTTAACTATTGTGTATTGACTTATCACTGTCATGATATTTTCCTGTCGTTGGTTCTTTTATTTTTAAATTTTTCCCTCTTTCCATTTAGTTTCTTGCCTTGCCTAATGGCTTTATCCTGCTGGGGTTCATGGAGTTGTAGTCTTCATTGTTTTTATTTTTGTTTTTTTTTCTAGGATGTTTAGAATTGTTTGGAGTGCTGGTCTGGTATTCATGAGGTTCATCAGGTGCTCTTTGTCACTAAAGTATTTTATTTCTCCATAGATTTTGAAAGATACTTTTGCAGGAAACATCAATCTGGGTTGGAGTTCGTTTTCTTTGAGGGCTTGAAATACATCATTCCAGGCTCTTCTTGACTTGAGGGTTTGTATTGAGAAGTCTGCTGTGATCCTGATGGGGTTTCCTTTGTATGTGATTTTTTCTTTTCTCTAACTGCTTGTAGAATTTTGTTCTTTTGTTGGATTTCTGGAATCTTGACTATTATAATCCTAGGTATAGATTTTTTAAAAAAATCACAACCAATTAGAGTCCTATATGCCACATTTATCTATATGGAACATTATTTTCCCCTGTTTGGAACATTTTCTGCCTTTATATCTGTGAACCGTTGTGGTTTTTTTTTATGTCATTCATGCTGTATCATGCTTTTTTATTGATTCCATTAAATCTTATGTTTTCATCTTTGCATCATTTAGCAGCTGTGGATTTGATTTTTCATGTTCCCTTGTTTTTTGTTTTTGTTTTCATTTTTTTTTTTGGTACTGGGGATTGAACTTGGGTTACTGTGCTTGTGAGGCAGGCAGTGGAACAACTGAGCTAAAACCCTGGCCCTCCCTTGTTATTTTTAAGAATTTTCTCTTTTTGTTATTAGCTGTTTTATATCCTGTCTTCTATATCTTATGTTTTGTCCTCATATTGGCTCATTCTGCTGTGTATACTTTCAATGGTGTTTTTAATCTCCTGGATATCTGCTTGAATCTGTTCCATGGCTTCCATTTTTTCCCTATGCTATGCATTCATGGTTTCCATTTCTTTGCTATGCTGGCTGTTCATGGATTCCATCATGTTCCCGAGCTATTTTTAAAATATGTATCTTTTAGAGTCACTGAGGATGTCTTTCATTCTGGTCATTATCTCTGTAGTTATCTGGGAAATTACTTTTGCTTTATTTATTTATTTATTTATTTTTAGTACCAGGGATCAAACTCAGGACCTTACACTTGCAAAGCAGGCTGTGGAAACACTGAGCTAAACCCCTGGCCCTTGCTTTGATTTTTTTTCTACATCCTCATTCATCTGTATTGTTAGTTCCCTTATTACCAGTTCAGGAAGTCCAGCTGGTTGATTTTTGTGTTGTTTCACCTCAGTGCCCCCAGGATGAGTTGGACATCTGGGTTTGCATCTTGTTTAAGTGTCTTCTCATTTTTCTTTTTTTGTTGTTGTTGTTGATGTTTTTTATTTAATTCCTGGGTTGGTACTTGTATATTGCTTATTGTGAATATCTTTATTGCCAGTATTTAGAACCTTTAGGGAGTGACTGTTTCTTAGATGTGTCTTCCAGGTATACCTGGTCCTGGGTTTTGAGTCTGCAATGACGTTTAGGCAATCTCAATTATGGTATACTTGGAATGACACCTGATTAGAACAATCATGTCACCTTGGCCAAAGTATTTCACTATTATCATATCTTTCCCTGTAGGTCCAGTAGTGTTTGTTTTCTAAAATTGAATGCTCCCACATTCAATGCATATATATTTACAATAATTATTTCTCCATGACAAATCATTTTATCAATATACAGCCCCCCTTTTTTGTTTATTCTGGCCAATTTTGGCTTGAAGTCCATTTTTTCAGATAGGACTATCACTACTCCTGCCATGCTTACAGATTAGTTTGTGTATGTTTATGCTGGTGGCATGAGTTTCTTACAGGTAACATATTATTGGATTTTGGTTTTAATCCTATCAATCAGTCTGTTTATTTTAATTGGAGAAGTAAGACCATATATCTTCAGGGTTATTATTAAAAGGTATATACTTGACTCTGCCATTTTATTGTTTTTCTTCTGATTCTTTTGAATATCTTATATTTGTTTATTCCTGTTTTTCATCTTAAAAGTTTACTGATTTACTTACATTGATAATGTTTTTATTCATAATTTTCACTTGATTTTCTGCTGTTTCAGTGATATTCATTCTTTCTCTGGATATAATGACTGTGTTTTTCTTTCTTCCTCTTCTCAACAATGATTAACTGGTAATGAATTTCTTTTGTTTATATTTACCTTGGAAGGTCTTTATTTCTTTTTCAGTTCTGAAGGACAATTTTCTGGGTAGAGTATCTAGGTTGGCAGTTATTTTCTTTCAAGTTTTGGAATATATCTTCTCATGTTTTCCCAGCTTTTAGTGTTTCTGCTGTGAAATCTGTTGTTATTCTGATGAGTTTGCCTTTAAATGTGACTTGTTACTTCTTTCTTGCTCTAGTATTGTAATTTTTTTTTCTTTTGCAAGGCAGGCGGCAGCACTACTGAGCTAAATCCCCAACCCTCTGTGGCCTTTTAGGAACCACAGTATATACTTTTGACACAATATATATTGTATCAGTACCTACATAGATACAGCAGCTACCATGACTGGACAGTTTTCAGATTTCATTGTTCAGTTCAAAGAGGTTGGTTCAGAATGTGAATCTATGAACTAGTGCCTGATGATTTCAGGTGGAGCATACAGAAATGCTGGCTAGCTAAAAAATGTCACCTGAACTTAACATTTTGCAGGATGTGTTAAAGACTATAAGCCATACTGAATTACATGCCTTTAATTCACGTGTATGCAGCTCTGTGAGGAGATGGATATAAAGCACTCATCTTTTCTCTTATACACAGAAATGAGATGGCTAAGGTGGATTGCTGTCCAGAGTGTCTGAGTTACAAGAGTCACTTCCAGAGATTTTTTTAAGGAAAATGGTGACCACTGGATGTACGTTTCAATGACAAAGAATGTGCTGCAAAACTTGTTTATTCATGTGACACAGTCAACCAGCTCAACAAATTCAATCTGTCACTTCAGGAGAGAATGATAACTGTGTTTAAGTTGTCACATAAAATGGATGCATTCAGAGCCAAACTGAAATTATGGTGGTAATGACTGAATGTTGGAGTTTTTGACATGTTTCACATCAGCAGAGATTTGAACAAGACTGAGCTAGAGCCTTCTTTCTTCTAGCTCATACTTGATCACTTTTCTCAGCTTTCAAGAGAGTTTGAGTATTACTCAACCACAAAAGACTCCAAATCTAGGAAGAATTGGTTCTGTGGTCCAATTCACCTTAAACCAGATGAACTGACTATGTTCATGCTAGAAGAGGATCAAATGATTGAGATGACAAATGATAGTGGCCTTAAAAGTAAGTTTGAGACAACTTCAAATCTCCATACATTCTGGATTAAAAGTCAAGGCAGAATATCCTGAGATTGCCACAAAAGCACTGAAAAACCTGCTTCCATTCCAATATCTATCTTTGTGAACTAGTATTTTCTGCAGTACAGCAGCAACCAAAATGAGCTCATGGAGTATACTGGGTTCTAAATGCTTTCTGTTCCTGAATATCCCTGTCTATCTCAAGCTTTGGGAAATTTTCTGCAATTCTGTAACTGAATAGGGTTTCTATGCCCTCATCCTGTAGCACTACTCCCTCATATATTCCATTATCCACATGGGTCTTCAGTGGTGTCTCAAAGATCTTGTATGTTCTATTCATTCTTCCTCTTTATTGCTGTATGGATATGATCATTCATCAACCTTGTCTTCCAGACTCTTTCACAGCCAGATAGCTTTATTGCCTGTAGACTCTCAAAAGTCCTATAGCTTTCTTTCACTTTGTTTCTTGAGTCCCTTAGCTCATATCTTTCTCATCTGTCACATGCACATAGTTCGGGCAGCTTTCAGCACTCTGCTCACCTCATGGATGTTTGCTTTCACTGAGATTTTCACCCAGGGATTCTTGAGAATCATGTTGGTTTTCTTTAAATATGTATTTTTCATTTTTTAAATTTACATTTATTTATTTACAGTATTAGGAAGTAAGAATGTAACTGATTAGCATGAGTGGATGTGACCTTAAATTTATATGTACTTTGTGACTGTACTTTATTGGGTAATTCTCTTGCAAATTCATTCATTCCTGCTTACTGAGTGCCTCCCATGTACAGTGGGACTATAGTTAAATGTTTAGAATACAATGGCAAACTAGGTAAAGTTTACATTGCAACATAAACTTTAAATAGCTAATCACATAATTATAGGCAAGTTAGGTAGAAATATTATAGGCAGTCAGGGCTGGGCCCTCGAGTCAGAAGATGAAAACTTATCAAAACTGTGGCTGGAGTCATACCTGAAGAAGTTTAAAATCACAATGACCAGGTTTATAAACTTCTCTAAGGGATAATAAAAAAAATCTTGAGATTATTGGGTACCAACTTTTTGAAATTTCCCATATAAATAAACCATTATTTCATCAGGGGTATGCCATCTCTCACTCACTAAGTTTTTAAGACTATAACTATGGATAATCAACCAAGATTAATGTTGTCATCAATTTGCCCTTGGTACTATTGGATCAATATTAGCTAACTGGCTATTCTTGTCATCTTACTGGTTGATTATAATTTGATCCATCTTGTACCCACCTCATGATTTTGCTCTATAAAGCTCTCAGAAAAGTGGGTTCCTTGACAACCTACTTTCAGTCCCCTCCTATCTCTCAGAAGCTAACTGTGTCTCAATAAATTTTCCTACTCTTACCTCTGTTGCTTCTTAGAATTCATTCTTCAGTTTTGGGGAACACTAATAGACTAGCAGGTTGGGAGTTCTGTTTATTTCCCCTATATCAATGTCATTATCTAACTATAATTTTGAAGTACTATGAAGAAGTAGTATATGGATCTATGCAAATATGTAACAAAGATACCTGATCTACTCCATGAACCCTTTAATTTGTAATTTCTCGAAGAGTGCAAATTAGTTAAGAAACAGATGATGGGGAAGAGGCCTAGAATGAATATATATATATGTATTTTTTTTTCTGAGTTGGGCTTTATTTCTTTATTCAGGAAGAGTTACCCTGCTGAGAGACTCGCCTTGTATCACACTGACCAGAACCCTACCACAAAGATATCTGGACAATCAGGGATTTAGCTTTTCATTAAAGCAGTTCCAAGGAAGGGAGAAACAGATTGGAAATGGAGATTTTGTTATTGAGCTACATGTCAGCTATAAATGGTTAGATTTCAGAAGAGGTGAGAATGTAACATTTTAGAAGGAAAATGTAAAGAAAAGCATTCTAATGAAGAGAAGGGATATTACATCAGCTCACAAGTCATACCCAGTCTGCTTAAGCAAGGAAATAAAGTTGGGTATGGAGGCATACACTTACAGTCCCAGCTACTTGGGAGGCTGAGCCAGGAGGTCTGTTTGAGCCCAGGAGTTTGAGTCTGGCCTGGCAGACACCATCTCAAACAAAACAAAATAATCCCACACATGGGGGTGGAATATAGCAGATAATAAAGACTTGAAAGGGAGGAAAAGTTGAAAAGGGATCAAGTATTAAATCTTTAATAAAAAGAAAAATTACAATCAAGAAATAAAATCCAAAACTTAGTTGCCTATAAGAAATACTGAAAGGCAGGCGTGGTTGTGCTTGCCTATAATCCTACCACTCTGGAAAGCTGAGGCAGGAGGACCACACATTCAAGCCCAGCCTGGGGAATTTAGAAAGACCCTGTCTCAAAAATTAAAATATAAAAAATCTTTGGGGATATAGTTCAGCATCAAGACCCTGAGTTCAAACTGTACCATTGAAGAGAAAGAGGACTTCTGGGAAAATGGAGTAATGAACAGCAGAGAAATAACCTCTCTGTGATTTGGTGTCCAGATGTTGGAATATAGCAATGTGAGGTAGAGAAGGAGGAAAGTGGGTTCCCAAGACCAAGCAAGGATCTAAAGCAAGAATTCAGGGCAGGGGATGGGGAAAAGATATGAACCAAGATACATCACATAAAGGTACAATGTCCCAATGAAGAATGTAACTGTATTGTATACCTGAAATGTACCAATAAACTTAATGGAAAAGTAAAAAAAAGAAAAAGAATTAAAGTCCATGGGAAGAGCAAGGAGAAAGACTTCAGTAAAGAGGAAAGAGGTAATAAGAGGTGTTTCTTCCCTGCACCCTGACTCACTGCATGGGAAGGGTGGCTGAGACCTGTAGATGAACTGACTTCTGGTGACCCCAGAGGCCTCTATGGAGAAACACACCAGTGGAATACAGCAGTGGAAATAGCAGACTGCAGTGGCTGGTGAATTATTCAGGTTTAGTGTTTTGGATTTATTCAGGTTTGGGTGAAAGTAATCACCCAGGACAGGGTAATTAGCCAGTAGCCATTTTAGAGAGGAGCCAAATGAGCTTAGAACTCAGAGCTGTGGGCTGGCTGTATCAGGGTGGTTGGAACAAAGTTCAAATTGGCAGGAGGTCAGGGAGCCAAGTTAAGCTGGCAGGGAGCTGAGTTCAGTGGGAGGCACATAGAATGTTGCAGGCTGAAGAAATCAGGTTCCAACCTTACAGCTAGAAACCAACCTGAGCTTCAGAACTAAAGGTACAGGCTTGCTGGGGTTATCCACTACCCCACCATAAATCTACAGTTGACTTATTGGGAGTAAGAAACACGGATCTAGATCTTGGCTCTGTGTGTCCAATATGTCTACTGGTGAGAGCAGAGATATCCCTTGAATGGACATTATTTTTTTTCTTGATTTTTTACTTGCTCTTGTTTTATTTTTTCTTGATTTTTTGTTCTTGTTCTTATATAAGTGTGAACATTGTTTCTAGTTTTTTGTTACTCTCTTGTTTTTATTTCTTCCTTCTCTTTTTCCCTCCTGTCTTTACCAGTTTCCCAAAGTTTGTGTAATAATTTTTGTCCTCCAGTCTTGCTTTTGATCAGTTCCTCTTATCCTATTTCTTTGCTTTCCTCACATAATGCCTTTTAAATTTTCTCCTCTGAGAGTAAAATCACCATACTGAGGGTCTACTGTATACAGTTTTCGGGTTTGTTTTATATTTTGTTATATAACCACAAATCTAGTTCATACAGTTAAAAGTGACATAAACAGTTACAACAGTTTGTTGATTTCTAGGCTATGTTTGATGCTATTGTTACTGCTGATTGTACTACTTTACCTAAGGTGATATAACTTTTCTAATCAGTTGTTCTTCATAGTACTCCAAGACTGAGATTGCCTAAAGATCACAAATAGTAATATAGGCCAGTGCCAAAGAATTAGAGGCTAGGCCAAATAGGCAAAAAATTTTCACCCCTAATAAGAAGGCAGGATCTTGCAATAGACTGAAAACCCAAAGGCTAGCTACACCTGGAAGACACCTCTGAGAAGTAGTCATTTCGTAAAGGTTCCTAATACAAGCAATAAAGCTACTTGCCATAAATACTTTACAAGCATCAACTCAGGATTGAATTCTTTTAAAAATAGAAAATAGAAGCAACCCAAATTTCCAGCTCACCAAAGACAAACACTGGGGGCAATGAGATAAAAACCCTACCACCTGGACTCTCTGAAGTGGTAACAGAGGAAGTAGCACAGCAGATAATTGAGGCTCTAGAAAACATCAAATCAGAAATAGTTTCTCAGATAACTAAATAGATGATGACCATAATGAAATACAAGATTAGTGACTCCAGAGCAGATAGATTAAATTAAAAAATACAAGAACTTATTAAAATTATGGAAACCATGAACAGCCAACATAGGAAAGAAACAGAATCCATGAAACAGATTCAAACAGATATCCAGGAGATTAAAAATTCCATTGAAAGAATACACAGCAGAATAAACCAATATGAAGACAGTATCAAATATAGAAGACAGGGTTGCAGTTAGAGATCATGAAAAGAAATATTTCTTGAAAACAGCAAGGGACCTTGCCAGGTATGTACATCAGCAATGCAGTGCCTACCTGGCAAGTGCAAGATCCTAAATTTTATCCCCAGTGTGTGCACACACAGCAAACAGCAAGGGACCATGAAAAATCAAGCCAACCACTCTTAGATGATGCAAAGAATAACATAAGACTGATTGGAGTCAATGAAAAAGCAGGAGACAGCACAAATGCCATTTTGAAAAGCTATTCACAGAAATAATGGCAGAAAATTCCCAAGCAGGGGAAAATAATTTAACATACAGAAAAGAATTTGACATGCAGATAAATCAAATCAATAAATCATGATTAAAAAAAACTACACCAATTTATATGAGTTGACTCAAAAAATTAAACACCAGGCCTGCGATCACCCGGCGGCGTGCGCGCGAGCTCCCGGCCTGCGCGGGAGCCCCCAGCCTGCGCGACAACAGACC
>NW_022900913.1:71429543-71448488 GCF_012274545.1 Fukomys damarensis | reverse complement strand
GCGCGACAACAGACCAGGAAGGCCCCAAAGATCCCAGAGGGGTTTTTTTTTTCAGCTGCCTGCCTGCGATCACCCAGCAGCGTGCGCGTGAGCTCCCGGCCTGTGCGGGAGCCCCCAGCCTGCGCGACAACAGACCAGGAAGGCCCCAAAGACCCCAGAGGGGGTTTTTTTCAGCTGCCTGCCTGCCTGCCTGTCTGCGATCACCCGGCGGCGTGCGCGTGAGCTCCCGGCCTGCGCGACAACAGACCCAGGAAGGAAGGTAGCCGCGCGGGCGCCCTTGAAACACCCACACGACCCCCCCCCCCGTTCTCAAAACTCCTGATCGGGCCAGTCCTTAGACCAACTCTGCAGAGGCATAGGTTCCCATGAAGGGTAGTTTTCTGAGCTCCGAACTTTGATCATCTTTAAAGAAAGGGCAGGGGAAACCTGTAATAGAACGGAGTGGAGTTCAACCCTGAGGGTAAGGAAACTAAAGTTAGGCTTTGTAGATTGTGTTCAGTCTCAGTCGTGAGGAACAGCCATTGGCTAGCTATAACCAGGGGATTGGGTTCCGCATATGACTGTGCATGTGGTATAATATGAGATCAGAGATAGCCTGAAAGAGGACCTTCAAATTCTTTTTCTTTCCCTCTCTCTTGTCTCTTTTTTCCTCTTTCCACCCTAAAATTTCTTTCTTTTTTCTGTCCTGTCTCTCCAACTCAGTCTCTTGCTCCACCATAGTGTCCCTCATCTCCCTTTTTATTCCAGTTCCTGAAGAACTCAGACTTCTTTTTTTATTTTTTGTTTTTAGGACGGGTTTCTCTTTATGTTCTTTTCTCCAGTCATTTTACCTCACTCATGGCTCTGTACCTTCAAGGGAAGGCAAGCGCCTGTTACTGTTAAGGGGATATATTCCTGTCCTTATTCCTGCACTCTCTCTATCCCCCCTGAACTTAATAGCTTTGTAAAGATAGTAAGGTAATTCTACAACCTCTGGATTCACTTCAAACCTGCTCTAATTCTTTCACTTATCTAATCCTCTTGTTCTAAGTCGAACCCCCCATCCTAAATGGTAAAGATGCCATATTGAAAAGAATATTCACTGCAAACATACTATGAGCTGCTTCTTGAAATTAATCTAATTCACATGAGTTAAAGGTGATACATTAATGACTACCATAAGTGGTCAGTTGGCAAGCTGTGCCTGATCCTATTGGGCTGCTGAATGTATCAATTGGGACAAAGAGTGGTGATTGATTTAAAGAGTTGTTTTCTCTGATATTATGAAAACGAGAATGTCTATGAGTCATTAGAAACTCAAAAGCTAAAACGCAACTATATTAGGAAGATTTAAGTAATACCCAGAAATTAAAGAAGGACAACCCAACAATAAAAATAAAAATGAGAAAACACTTAAGCAAGACACAAAAACAAATATCCAGTTCACCAATAGCAAATAGTAGGACAAATGAGGATGAAAAGTCTGATAGTGAACCAACAGGACTCCCTGGACCCATAGCACAGGAGGTAACAAAATTGATCAATCAGGCTCTAGAAAAATTCAAATCAGAAATAATTTCCCAGCTAGCCAGAGAGATGATGAGCAAAATAGAAGTCATGATTCGAGACTCTAGAGCAGAAACTGAGAAAAAAATAGATGAGCTCAAGACTGTGATAGAAGCCATGAAGACTCAGCATAAGAAAGACATGGAAACAATGAATGCCCAACAGAGGAAAGAAATGGAATCCATAAAACAGATTCAAACAGATATCCAGGAGATTAAAAACTCTATTGAAAGTGTACGAAACAGAATAAAAGATTGCGAAGATAGAATTTCAGATATAGAAGATAGGATAGCAGTCAGTGACCGTGAAAAAAGAGGTCTATTAAAAACAGTAAGGGATCATGAGAAATCAATCCAACAACTCCTAGACGATACAAAGAAAAATAACATAAGACTGATAGGAATTCATGAAAAAACAGGAGAAAACACAAATGATATAAAAAAGCTCTTCACAGAATTAATGACAGAAAACTTCCCAAACAGAAGGGAAGAATTAGACATACAGATAAGTGAGGCATATAGAACCCCAACTAGCCACGATCAAAAAAAATCTACACCTAGACATATAATAATCAAGATTCCAGAAATCCAACAGAAAAACAAAATACTACAAGCAGTAAGAGAAAAGAAACAAATCACATGCAAAGGGAAGCCCATTAGAATCACAGCAGACTTTTCAACACAAACCCTTAGGTCAAGGAGAGCCTGGAGTGAGGTATTCCAAGTCCTAAAAGAAAAGAATCTCCAACCTAGACTTTTGTATCCTGCAAAACTCTCTTTCAAAATAGATGGGGAAATAAAATACTTCCACGACAAAGAGCACCTGAGAAATTTCATGAACACCAAACCAGCACTGCAAGGAATTCTAAACAATATCCTAGAAAAGGACAACGAAATTCACAATAACATGAGGCCCAACAGACCAAATCAAATAGGCAAGGCAAGAAACTAAAAGGAGATGGGAGAAAAAGTAAAAAGAGTCAACAAATGGACAAAAACATGACAAGAATAAGTCAAAATATATCAGTTGTAACCATCAATGTTAATGGCCTCAATTCACCAATCAAGAGAAACAGATTGGCAGAATGGATTAAGAAGCAAAATCCAACAATATGTTGTATACAAGAAACACACCTAGTGCAAAAGGAAGTCCATAGACTGAAAGTGAAAGGATGGAAAACAATTCTCCATGCGTCAGGAGTCCAGAAAAAAGCAGGGGTAGCAATCTTATTCTCAGATAAAGTAAATTTCAAACCAAAACTCATTAAGAGAGACAAAGAAGGACACTACATCCTTGTAAAGGGAACAATTCAAGAGGAAGAGCTGACAATCATAAACATATATGCACCAAATATAAATGCCCCCAACTATATAAAACAAATATTAAGTAACATGAAAAACCAAATAAGCACTAATACAATTGTAGTGGGGGATTTAAATACCCCACTATCACAAATTGACAGATCTACTAGGCAGAAAATCAACAATGAAATAATAGAACTGAACCAAGCTTTGGAACACATGGACTTAATAGATGTTTATAGAGTATTCCACCCCCAAAAACCAGAATATACATTCTTTTCGGCTGCACATGGATCATTCTCCAAAATAGACCACATACTGGCTCACAAAACAGGTCTAAATAAATGCAAAAAAATTGAAGTCATCCCCTGTTTATTATCAGATCATAGTGCAATCAAACTAGACATCAATAGCACAAGAAACTATAGAAACTTCACAAGCACATGGAAACTGAACAACACTCTCCTAAACAATCAATGGATTACAGAGGAAATTAAAGAAGAAATTAGACAGTTTTTACAAATAAATGAGAATGCCAATACAACATACAGGAATCTTTGGGACACAATGAAAGCAGTTCTACGTGGAAAATTCATAACATTGAATGCCCACACTAGGAAAACAGAGCGGGCTCAAATAAACAACTTAACGATGAAACTTAGACTCCTAGAAAAACAAGAGCAAGAAAAACCCAAAGCTCGAACAAGAGAGGAAATTATAAAGATCCGAGCAGAAATCAATGCAATTGAAATTAAGAAAACGATACAAAAAATAAATGAAACAAAGAGCTGGTTTTTTGAAAGAATAAATAAAATTGACAAACCCTTAGCTAATCTTATCAAAAAAAGGAAAGAAAAGGCTCAGATCCATGCAATTAGGAATGAAAAAGGCGAAGTCACAACAGATCCGAAAGAAATCCAGAGGATCATGAACACCTACTTTGAGAACCTGTACTCTAATAAAATGGAAAACACAGAAGAAATGGACAGATTTCTAGATACTTATGAATTACCAAAGTTGAACGAAGAAGATAAAAACATTTTAAACACCCCAATCACAATCAGTGAAATTGAAAATGTAATTAAAAACTTACCAACAAAGAAAAGCCCAGGCCCTGATGGATTCACTGCTGAATTTTACAAGACATTTAGAGAAGAACTACTACCATTACTCTTCAAACTTTTCAATGAAATTGAAAGAGAAGCTATACTTCCAAATTCATTCCTGGAAGCAAGTATCACTCTGATTCCCAAACCAGAGAAAGATACAACCAAAAAGGAGAACTACAGACCAATCTCCTTAATGAATATAGATGCAAAAATCCTTAATAAGATACTAGCAAACAGAATACAGAGGATTATTAAGAAGATCATCCATCATGACCAAGTCGGATTTATTCCAGAGATGCAAGGGTGGTTCAACATACGAAAGTCAGTGAATGTAATACATTATATTAACAAAGTCAAGGACAAAAACCATATGATCCTCTCAATAGATGCAGAAAAAGCATTTGATAAAATTCAACACCCATTCATGATAAAAACCCTGCAAAAAATTGGAATAGATGGTCTATACCTCAATTTAATAAAGGCTATTTATGAAAAACCATCAGCCAACATCATATTGAATGGCCAAAAACTGAAAACCTTCATGTTAAAATCAGGAACAAGACAAGGATGCCCACTATCGCCACTTCTCTTCAATATAGTTCTGGAAACATTAGCCACAGCAATTAGACAAGAGAAAGAAATTAAAGCAATAAAGATAGGAAAGGAAGAAGTTAAACTATCATTATTTGCTGATGATATGATACTCTACATTGAAGATCCAAAAAACTCCACCAAAAAACTTCTAGACTTAATTGACAGATTCAGTAAAGTATCTGGATACAAGGTGAATACCCAAAAATCAATAGCCTTTCTATACACAAATAACAGACAGACAGAAAGAGAAATAAGGGAAAAAATTCCTTTTACAATAGCATCCAAAAAAATGAAGTATCTAGGAATCAATCTAACAAAAGAAACAAAAGATCTCTACACTGAAAACTACAGCACTCTGAAAAAAGAAATCGAAGAGGATATAAAAAAATGGAAAGATATCCCCTGCTCCTGGGTAGGAAGAATCAACATAGTGAAAATGGCCATACTACCGAAACTGCTATATACATTCAATGCAATGCCAATTGAAATTCCAACACTATATTTCACAGAACTAGAAAAAAGAATCCAAAAATTCATTTGGAACCACAAGAGACCTAGAATAGCAAAAGCCATTATAGGCAACAGTCACATGGCACCAGGTGTAACAATTCCCAATTTGAAACTATACTACAAAGCCACTGTGATAAAATCAGCATGGTACTGGCAAAGAAATAGGCCTGAGGATCAATGGAACAGACTGGAAGACACAAAAACAAATGCAGATGTACTCAGCTACCTCATCTTCGACAAAGGAGCTCACCATCCTCAGTGGAGGAAAGATAGCCTCTTTAATAAATGGTGTTGGAAAAACTGGATATCAACCTGTCACAGATTAAAATTAGACCCTTATCTTTCGCCATGCACTAAATTAAAATCCAAATGGATTAAAGATCTAAATATTAAAACAGAAACATTAAACTTGCTGGAAAGTAAGTTAGGCAGAACTCTGGAAGACATTGGTATAGGAAAAGACTTTATGAACAAATCCTCAGTAGCACGGGAACTAGCAGAAAGAATCAACAACTGGGATCTCATCTTACTAAAAAGCTTCTGTACTTCAAAAGAAACCATTAGCAGAACTAAGAGACAATCTACAATGTGGGAAAAAATTTTTACCAGCTGTACCTCAGACAAAGGACTATTATCAAGGATATATAAAGAACTCAAAACAATCAGTCCCCCCAAATATAAAGACCCGATCCAAAAATGGGCATCCGAAATGAACAGACATTTCTCATACAAAGAAGTGAAAGCAGCAAGAAAATATATGAAAAAATGTTCCACATCACTGGTCATTCGAGAGATGCAGATGAAAACAACACTGAGATTCCACCTCACCCCACAAAGAATGGCTGCTATCAAGAAATCACACAATAACAAATGTTGGCGGGGTTGTGGGGAGAAAGGAACCCTCCTCCATTGTTGGTGGGAGTGCAGACTAGTGCAACCACTATGGAAATCAATATGGAGATACCTCAAAGAGCTTGGACTGGAGGTTCCATTTGACCCAGCCATCCCTCTGTTGGGTATCTTTCCAAGAGAACTAAAAGAATCATATCACAGAGAAGTATGTGCACCCATGTTTATAGCGGCACAGTTTGTAATAGCTAAATCTTGGAAACAACCTATTTGCCCATCCGTTGGAAACTGGATAAAGAAGTTGTGGTTTTTCTATAAAATGGAATATTACTCAGCCATAAAGAGCGAGAGAATAGATTCATTCATAGGAAAATGGATACATATTGAAGATATACTCCTAAGTGAAATAAATAAGTCCCACATGTGTAAATACCAAATAGTTTCCCTGGTGTGAATATTCTGCAACAATGCATAAGATTCTAATAAGATTACTGACATTTAGAAATGGGAGGAAAGGAGCTAAAGGTGTAGGGAAGGTGTGATACGTAGGGGAAGAACAAAAAGGGAAAAGAAAGCAATGTGAGACAATGAAAAGATGAAAATAAAGCGTTTGTAGATGGGGAGGGGAGGAGGGGGTGAAGGGAGGGCAGAGGTAAGGGGAAAAAAATGAGAATCAAGACTTGCCATGTAAAGGTACATGATCCCAACAATGAATGTAACTGTACTGTATCCCTAAATGTACCAATAAACTCAATTTAAAAAAAATTAAACACCAGAACAGAATATTAAAAGCTATTAGAGAAAAGAAATAAATCACCCATAAAGAGAAGCCCATCACAATCACAGCAGACTTCTCAATACAAACCCTGAAATCAAGGAAAACTTGAAGTATTTCAAGCCCTAAAAGAAAACAAGCTCCAACACAGACTGATATATGCCACAAAATATTTTCAAAATTGATAGAGATACAAGATAATTCCATGACAAAGAATGCGTGAAAAAATTCATGATCCCCAAACTAGCACAGCAGAATGTTCTGAAGAACATTCTAGAAAGAGATAACAAGACCACATTTCCATGAACCACAACAGAATGAATCCAGCAGGCAAGGGAATCAAATAAAGGGAGGGAAAAATTAGAGGGGGAGAGAAGGGAACCAGGAACATGGAAATAATATGGCAAAGATAAGTCAATACATATCAGTTTTGACCACCAATGTAAATGGTCCCAATTCACAAATAAAAGAAACAGACTGGCAGAGTAGATCAAGAAGTAAGATCCAAAAATATGTTGCATACAAAAAACACATTTCATTAAAAAAAAATTCATAGACTGAAAGTCAAAGGATGGAAAACAATATTCCATGTATGAAGAACATGGAGCAAAGAAAGTGAAACTATTCTATTTGCAGACAAAGTGGATTTTAAGCCAAATTAGGATAGACAAAGAATGTCACTAAACCCTTGTAAAAGAACAATCCAAGAGGAAGAGATAATAATCATAAATATACAAAAATGCCAGCACACCTGTGTATAAAACAAATATTAACAGACATGAAAAAATCAAATAAGCACTAATACAATTGTAATGGGGGACTTCAATACCCCACTGTCACAAATAGATCAACTACACAAAAAATCAACAATGAAATGTTAGAACTGAACCAAACTCTTGAACAAATGGGCTTAGTAGATGTCTACTGAGTGTTCCACTCCACAATTTCAGAATACACATTCTTCTCAGCTGCCCATGGACATTCTCCAAAATAGGTAGTATACTAGCTCAAAGAACATGGTTAAGTGAATGTAAGGGAAGTTAAATTATTCCATGCTTACTGTCACACCATAGAGAACTGAAATTGGAAATCTATGGCAAAAGAAACCAAAAGAACCACATAAACACATGGAAATTAAGTAACACTTTCCTGAACAATCAATGGGTCACAGATTGAATTAAGAAATTAGTTTCTACAAATAAATGTTAGTTCCAGTACAACATATCAGGAGTCATGAGATAGAATGAAATTAGTCCTATGATTGAAATTTATAGCAGCTAATTCTCATGCCAGAAAAACAGAGACCTCGTATTCATGTCATTGGAATAAAAAAGGTGAAGTCACAACAGATCCACCAGATATCCAGAGGATCATCAATACCTATTTCGAAAACCTATACTCTAATAAAATGGAAAATACAGAAGAAATGGACAGATTCCTAGATACATATGAACTTCCAAAGTTGAATGAAGAAGATAAAAAAAGGAGCCAACCATCCTCACTGGAGGAAAGATAGCCTCTTTAATAAATGGTGTTGGAAAAACTGGCTTTCCACTTGCCAAAGATTAAAATTTGACCCACATCTTTCATCATGTACTAAACTAAAATTCAAGCAGATTAAAGATCTAAATATCAAAACAGAAATACTAAACTTACTGGAAAGTAAATTAGGTAGAACTCTTGAAGATACTGGCAGATGAGAAGACTTTATGAATGCTCAGCGGCACAAGTACTTGCATAAAGAATCAACAATTGGGATCTCATTGTATTAAAATGTTTTTTGTTTTTAGTGCAAGAGACATCACCACCAGAGCTAAGAGACAACCTACAACGTGGGAAAAAAATTTTACCAGCTGCTCCTCAGACAAAGGACTACTATTTAGAATATATAAAGAACTCAAAAAAAAATCAGGACCCCCAAATACAAAGACCCAATTCAAAAGTCGGCATCTGAAATGAACAGACATTTCTCAGACAAGGATGTAAAAGCAGCAAATAAATATAAGAAAAAAATTTTCAACATCACTGGTCATTCGAGAGGTGCAGATAAAAACAACACTGAGATTTCATCTCACCCCAGAAAGAATGGATGCTATCAATAAATCAAACAATAACAAATGCTATCAGGGCTGTAGGGAGAAAGGAACCCTTTTCCATTGTTGGTGGGAAGCAGATGTGTGCAACCACTGTGGAAATCAATATGGAGATATAAAGAACTAGGATTAGAGGTTGCATTTGACCCAGCTCTCTCTCTGCTGGGTTGCTTTCTAAAAGAATTAAAAGAATCATACCACAGTGATATATGTGCACTCATGCATATAGTGCCACAGTTCATAATAGCTAAAACTTGAAACAATCCAAATGCCCATCAACTGGAGACTGGACAAAGGTGTAGTTTTCTATAAAAAGGAGTAATACTCAGCCATAAAGAATGAGAAACTAGAAACATTTATAGTTCAATGGATGCACATTGAGGTTATACTCAAGTGAAATAAATAGGACACAAGTAAATACTGAATAGTTTCTCTGGTGTGAAAAAACTAAAAGTGTAAATAAGGTTTAAATGATATTAATTGAGAATATGAAATAGGAAGAAAATTGCTAAAGGGAAGTGGGAAGGAAATGAGAGAAAAGAAAATATGTGAAAAAATGGAAAAAAAATCTTTGTAAATAGGGAGGGTGAAGTTGGTGAAGGGAGTACAGGGGTATGGGGATAAAACAAGAACCAAAATATATCATGTAAAAGTATAAGATCCCAATGATAAATGTAATTGTAATGTTTACTTTAAATGTACCAATAAACTTAATGGAAAAAGATAAAAGAAAAACAGAGCTCAAATAAACAACTAGAAGAGCAAGTCAAGTCCAAAGTTCATACAAGGAAGAAAATTACAGAGATCAGAGCAGAAATTGATGCAATGCAGACTAAGAAATCAATACAAAGAATCAATGAAGAGTTGTTTCTTGGAAAGAGTAAATAAAATTAACAAATCTGTTTGGAACCAGGCTATGTGAGAAATTATTGGGGGTCAGATTGTGGACTTACACTCCACAGGCCCAAGGCCAAAGTGACCTGCTTTGGGAAAGCAAAAGCCGTGCAGAAGGCTTCATGCATTCTTGCTGTGTGAGGAATTCTCATAATCACAGTACCCCCATGGCAAGATAATATCTGGTGGGACAATGTAAAGAATGTCAGTTACTTAATAACTTAAGCAGGCTTCTGGTTATAGGGAAGAACTTGTTCCTTTTTCATACACTTTTTTTGTAAAAGTTTAACCTGCGTCTTATTTCTCAAAATATCTTTTCAACTGTTACTGTTCCACAAGTGACACTTGATCCCTTCCCTCTATGCTTCTTGCTTATCAATAAAAGAAGGTCAACCATGGATATTGCCGAGCCTGTCCGCTACGGTCAGGCTTCTCCCACTCCTCTTGCATCAAGGAAGGAAAAGACTCCAATCCAGGCAATTAACAGTGGAAAAGTCATAATAATATAATTGACAGTGTGAAATAGGAAGAAAAGGGCTAAAGGTGTAGGGAAAGTGGGAAGGGTAGGGGAAAGGTAATAAGGGAAAATATATGAGAAAATGAAAAAATGGAAATAAAGTGTTTGTAAATGAGGAGGAGAGGAGCGGGTGAAGGGAGAGAAGGAACAAGGGGAAAAAATGAAAACCAAGACCTGTCATATAAAGGTACAAGATCCCAACGATGAATGTAACTGTATTGTATACCTAAAATGCTCCAATAAACTCAATGGGGGAGGAAGAATGCAAAGGTCAGGCTGAGGCTTTAGCTCAGTGGTTCTGCCACCTCCCTCAGAAGAGCAAATTCCCCAGTTAGATCCCCAGTTAAAAAAAAAAAGTTGAAATCACAACAGATTTTGCCAAAATCCAGAAGATCATCAATACCTACTTTGAGAACCTTCATTCGATTCCAATAGAAAATGTATATATGGATTACAAAAGCTGAATCAAGAAGATACAAAAATACTAAATATGCCAATATTAGTCGATGATATTGGAGATATAATTAAAAACCTAAGAACAACATTAACAAAAAGCCCATCCCCTGATGGATTCACTGCTGTATTTCTACAAGAAATTCAGAGAACAGCTCATGCCTCTACTTCTAAAACTCTTTAATGAAATTGAAAGGGAAGCAGTACTACCAAATTTATTCCTAGAAGCAAGCATTACCATAATTTCTAAAGCAGACAAAGACCCAACCAAAAAAGAGAACTATAGGCCAATCTCTCTAATGAACACAGATGCAAAAATCCTCAATAAGACTGGCAAACAGAATGCTGAAGATCATCAAGAAAATCATACACACTGACCAAGTTGGGATTCATCCCAGGGATGCAAGGATGACTTAACATATGTAAATCAATAAATGTAATACACTGACTGTATTAACAGAGTGAAGGACAATGACCACATGATCATCTCTATATAACCAGAAAAGGAGTTTGACAAAATCCAACACCCCTTCATGGTAAAAACCCTATAGCAAATTGGAATAGAGGGTCTTTATCTCAACTTCATAAAAGCCATCTATGAAAAGCCAACAGCCAACATCATACTAAATGGTCAAAACCTGAAATCCTCCAGGCTAAAATCAGGAACAAGACAAGGATGTCCACTGGCACCACTCCTGTGGTGATGTTAACTACAGCAACAGCAATTAGATGAGAAAGAAATAAAAGGAAATATAGGAAATGAAGAAGTGAAACTGTCATTATTTGCTGACCAAATGATACTCTATATATAGAAGACCCCCAAAACTCCACCAACAAAACTTAATAACCAAAGTCAGTAGAGTAGCTGAATACAAGGTCAACACCCAAAAGTCAATAATCTTCCTGTCCATGAATAATAGACTCACTGAGAGAGGAATTGGGGAAACAACCACTTTCAAAATTGCACCCCCCAAAAATGAAATACCTAGGAATCAGTCCAACAAAGGAAGTAAAAAGCCTCTACTTTGAAAACTACAGCACTCTGAAAAAAAAAGAGGTCGAAGAGGTTATCAGAAGGTATCCCTTGTTCCTGGGTAGGAAGAACCAATATCGTGAAAATGGCCATAGTCCCAAAATTGCTATATAGATTCGATGCAACCCTGATTGAAATTCCAACAGCATATTTCACAGAACTAGAGAAAAAGATCCAAAAATTCATTTGGAGCTAGAAGAGACCTAGAATAGCAAACACCATTCTAGGCAACAGACAAGGCAGAGTGTATCACAATCCCCAGTTTAAAACTGTACTATAGAGCTACTGTTATAAAAACAGCATGCTACTGGCAAAGAAAAAGACCTGACCATCAATGGAACAGATCAAAAGATGGAGAAACAACTCCAGACATACTTATCCACCTCATTTTTGACTAAAGAGCCAAACACCCTCACTGGAAGAAATATAGCCTCTTTAATAAATGGTGCCTTAAAAACTTGACAAAGATTAAAATTAGACCCACATCTTTCACCATGCACTAAACTAAAATCCAAGTGGATCAAAGATCTAAATATCAAAACAGAAACACTAAACGTTCTGGAAGAGAAAAACAGACCCCCGCAAATGTAAAGACCCAATCCAAAAATAGGCATCTGAAATGAACAGATACTTCTCAGATGAAGTAGAAATAGCAAATAAGTATATGAAACAATGTTCAACATCACTGTTCATTTGAGAGATCCAAATGAAATGAAAACAATGCTGAGATTCCATCTCACTCCAGAAAGAATGGCTGCTATCAAGAAATCAACCAATAACAAATGCTGGCAGCCCTGTAGGGGAAAAGGAACCCTTCTCCACTGTTGGTGGAACTGTAGACTCTTGTAACCACTTGTGCAACCACTGTGGAAATCAGTGTGGTTTAATCAAAAAACTAGGATTAAAGGTACTATTTGACCCAGCTATTTCCTTTCTGGGAATGTTCCTGAAAGAATTGAAAACAAATCACAGTGATAATATGTGCATCCATGTTTATAGCAGTACAGTTTGTAATAGCTAAATCTTGGAAACAACTCAAATGCCCATCAACTGGTTACTAGATAAAGAAGATATGGGGTATAAGAAAAAAATACAATGGAATACTACTCAACCATAAAGAAAGATTTATAGAAACACTTATGGTACCTTAAGTCCATACTCAAGTGAAATAAAGACGACACACACATGTAAATACTGAATTGTCTGGTGTGAGAAACTGAAAGTGTAATTGAGGACTAAAATGTATAATAGATATTGTGAAGTAGGAAGAAAATATTCAAAGGGGGAGGGGAACTAGGGGGTGGAGCAAAGGAAAGAGGGAAAATATTTTAAAGAAAAGAAAAGAAACACGTAAATAGGGAGAGGTGGAGGGGTTGAATGGAGGGAAAGGGAATGGGAAAAAATAAGAACCAAGATATGTATCAATACAAACTCCCAATGAATGTATTCATAATATATATCTAAAATATACCAATAAACTTAATGAATTAAAAATATTTCATTCCTTGACAAGTAAAATAAATTCATGTAAAATAAAAGAAAGAGAGAGAACATCCAAATAAATGCAATTAAAGATTAGGGACTACTATAGTCCCTATAATCGTCCCTATTATAACAGGTATCAAGGGATTCCACAGAATCATTAGAGAATGTTGTCAAAAGACATATGGCAAAGCCAGGCATGGTGGCACATGCCTGTAATTCCAGCACTCAGGGGGGTGAGGCAGGAGGATTGCTGTGAGTTCGAGACCAGCCTGGGCCACATAGTGAGTTCCGGGTCAGTCTCAACTACATAGTGAGACCATGACTCAAAAACAAACAAACAAACAAAAACCAAACCAAACCAACAAACAAACAAAAAATCCAAAAAAGGCATATGGCAATTCATCAGAAAATCTAGAAGAGCAAATTTTTGGAATCACATGATGTTCAAACACTGAACCAAGAGGATAAATCCATAACAAGACATAAATCAATAACAAGCAATGCAATTGAGACAGTAATAAAAAGTCTTCCAACAAAGAAAAATAGAGAATTGGGCAGATTCACTGCTAAATTTTACCATACTTTTAAAGAAGAACTAATATCAGTGCTCCTCAAACTACTTCATAAAACAGAAATGAAAGCAACTCTTACAAACTCATTGTATGAGACCAGTATAACCCTGCTACTGAAACCCAATAAGGATACAGGAAAAAAAAAAAAACAACTTGTAAACCAATATCCTTGATGAATCCAGATGTAAAAGTCCTTAATACCTGAAAATCAAATTCAACAACATACTAAGATGATTATACAGCATGATCACATTGGGTTAATTCCAGGGACATGACTACATTTTAACATACACAAATCAATAATGCTAACACAGCACATAAACAGAATTAAGGATAAAACATCACATGATCATCCCAATAGTTGCAGAAAAATCCTCTAATAAAATTCAGTATCACTTGATAATAAAGGGCCTGAGTAAATTAGGTATAGAAGGAGCACAGCCTTCATGAAACATATAAAAAACTACACATGACAAACCCATAACCAATGTCATAGTTGGGGAAAAACTAAAAGCATTTCCTTTAAAATCAAGAACCAAGGTGTCCCATCTTAGCACTCTTATGCAACATAACACTTGAAATTTTAGCTGGAGCAATTAGGGAAGATAAAGAAATAACAGTGATACAAATAAGAAAGGATGACTCTTAGAGCTGATAAATTCAGAAAAGCAGAATGCAAAATCAACATATACAAAAGCAGTTTTTTATACTTTAATAATAAGCTTACTGATAAAAATATTCAGGAAAACAAACACATGCGTACATGCATGCACACACACCCTGAGTAAACATAACCAAGGTGATGAAACCCCTCTACAAATATTACAAAATGCTGAAGAAACCGAAGAGAGTAGATGAAAAGCCCACCCATGTCACAAATTGAATTATGTTAAAATGGAAATACTGTCCAAAGTGATCTGCAGATTCAATGTAATTGCCACCAAAATATCAATGTCATTCTTCAAAAAATGAGAAAAAAATCCTGAAATTCATATTTAAGTTCAGAAGACCCTGAATAGCCAAACTGAAGAGCAATGCTGGAAATATCACAATACCTGATTTTTTAAATACACTATAGACTTAGTTATAAAAACAGTATGGAATTTGCACAAAAGCAGGTAAGCAGACCAATGGAATAAAACAGAAGACCCAGAAATAAATCCATTAGCCTTCTGATTTTTGACAAAGGAGTCAAAAAGATATGTTGGAGAAGATAGCCTTTTTACCAAATGATGTTGGGAAACCTGGATATCCATAAGCAGAGGAGTCAAACTAGATCCCTGTCTCTCACTCTAGAAAAATCAATTCAAAATGGATCAAGGATCTTAATGTAAGACCTGAAATTTTGAAACTAGAGGTAAACATAGGGGATACCTCTCAAAATATTGGCACAATCAACAATTTCCTGAATAGAATTCCAATAGCTCAGGAAACAAAAGCAAGAAATGAGGAACAGGATTACATCAGATTATAAAGCTTCTGCATAGCAAATGAGATAACAGAATGAAAAGATAGCCTACAGAAGGGAAGAAAGTCTCTGCCATCTACTCATCTGAAAGAAAATTAATATCCTGATTATATAAAGAACTAAAAAAACTTAGTAAGATAAGGAATCCAATAAAAACTGAGCAAATTATATGAAGATACTTCTCAAAATGGCCAATAAAATTTTAAAAATATGTACAATATCTTTAAATAAAAAACAGCTTTGAGATTCCATCTTACTCTGTTCAAAATGGCTATCATCAAAGAAGCAAAAAATATTGAATGCTGGCAAGGAAGTAGAAAAAAAGGAACAATTTTCCACTGTTGGTGGCAAATACTTTGGATGTTTCTGAAAAAACTAAAAATTGAACTACTATGTGATTTATCTACACTATTCAAGAGTACATGCCCAAAAGGAATGAATTCAGCATACAAATAAAAACAAAAAAACTGCACACCCATGATGAATGCATATATAGAAAAGTCACAATTAAAGTGCATTAATAATTGTAGTAATAATTAAAATGGGAGGACTGATCCTAAAGGCAATTCAGAAATCTGCCTGCTGCTCCTGCTATATGCTCAGGTGAGGAGGTGTTTACCCTGCATTTCAAAGGGTGAGGGCAGAATGCCACTGTTCAGCGCCTTAGGGATAAAGCCAGAACACAGTCATGGGGTGACAAAGCCATGTTGGTGGGCCTGGGGGCACAGTCCTGGACCAGAAAGACTTAACTTCTGGGCTTTGAGATCTAATGAGATTTGTCCTGCTAGGGTTAGGCTTTGGGAACTATCATTCCTTTTTAGCTTTCTGTTTTGTTTTGGTTTTTTCTTGTGCCAGAGATCAAACTCTGGTCGTTGCACTTGTGAGGCAGGCACCAGAATCACTAGGCTAAATTCCCAGCCCCCTTATTACTTTCGGATTTTTCTCTTTTGGCATAGTTAGATCAATTCTGTGCCTGTGCCATCACTGAAGTTTGTTTGTGTTTTGGTACCGGGATCAAACTCTGGATCTTGTACTTATGAGGCAGGCAGTGGAACCACTGAGCTAAATCCCCAGCCGGATCACTGACGTTTGAAAGCATAGAATTGTTCTCATTTTATAGGTTTACAATCAGAAGAATTTCACCTCAGGGTTAATCATACCTTCAGTCTCACCTGTATCTGCTTTAGATGATACTTTAGAGTTGATACTCGAACAGATAGAGTTTGTGAACAGAAGGGATGAAATGCATCACATGCCCAAAGGAGTCAAAGAAAGCATGTTCCTGTCCTCCCTGAAGTTCCTTTCCTAGTTTTGGGCCCATGACACTACTTCCTTCTTGTTGAACCCTTTCCTTTTAAAAACACTTTCTCTGCTCCCCTTTTTGGACCTCTGTCTTGCCTCCTGTTAGTACACAGTCACCCTCAATCTCTTAGCTTATTTAATAAATCTTCTGTTTCCTCCCTTTGGCTTTGGTAAATTCTTTTACCACCCACATCACTGGCCCTCTGCGATGCTATTACATGACATTAAACATACATGAGAAAATGAAATCCTGTCTTATGTTTCATAGTTAAATCACTCTACAAGTTACACTACTGACAAAATTTAAAAACATCTAAGTATTTGAATTTCCAATATTAGAATTATTATATTGCACCAAATGTAAGTTAAAAATATCATACAAAATTAAAAGACAAGAATAGATTTTTTCTTTTCTTTTTTTTAAGAGAATTACATCTCACTCACAGGAGTAAAATGGGGGATTATTTATTTCATTGTTTAAATCAAACATTCCATGAGAGATTGCTTTCATAATTTCAAAGGCCTCACTGATCTATAGTTGGGGAAATAGGGAAGACATCTGATATAGCTAATCACATGCAAACATAATTTGCAAAAGCAGAATACTATAATAAAAAGTTGGTTGAGCACACAAATTTTACATCGTTAAAACTGAAAAAATGCCATTAAAATTGGACTACGGCAAACCTGGGACATCTTGACAATATCTACAAGCCTTCTCAATTTACCGACAGGAACAAAGGTCCAGAGGTGGTAAGCCACCCTTCCAAAGTCACTTAAGAAAGACACTTCATTTGCTATTTTAGAATAAATTGTCTTTCAAACGTTTTTTTAAAATGTATTATCATGCACTTTTTGTTCAGAATTTTCCTATAAAAGAGTTGTTCTGTAATTGCATCAATTACAATTTAGTCACTTATTTTTCCGGTGCAATGCTGACTTTTTAAAAAATACCCACCCATTGTATTGAATGGCTCTGCCAAATGTAAAAAGCAGAGATTCAAAAACATGGCACAAAAGTGCAATTCACAAATCACAATTTTAAAAAATTAAATATTCATGCCATATCAAAATAGCCACCTGTTAGTGCCAAACGCACACTGATATTTCACCATAGTTTAAAAGTATTTGCCAAAATATCTCCTCTCTCTCTTAAATCATTTGCACTCCCAAGATGCACTTGTTTCCTAATAGTAGTCTCAGTACAAGTTAAAGTAGTTACATTCATGAGGGTCACACTGATTATTCTTTTTTCAAGACTCTACGGAAACTTTTTGTATTTTGAGACAAGGTCTTGCTTTATAGTTCATGCTGGCCCTGAACTCATTTTGTAGCCCAGGCTAGCCTTGAACTCACAGTGATCCTCCTGCCTCAGCCTCCTGAGGACTGGGATTACAGGCATGTGCCACCACACAGGGCTGCCAGAATCTTGAGTGCCTAAAATGAGGTAGATAAACTTTTAAAAGTTTTGTTGTTGGGATTAATTTTCTTTCGATCTTGATCATCTATTTTTAATAAGATTCTAAAATACTTAGTAAAAGGTTGAAAATGTCTGATCATTTTGCCTAAAAATGGAAAAATATAATTTAAAAAGGTTATTATGAAAGTTGCTTTACCTCATTTCAATTTAAAAAGAATAAAATCATAAAATTACAAAACTACCACGCATCTTGAAGCTGACCACCCAATTTTAGAACATTTCAGAGACTCTGGCTCTGCTTCCGGCTTGGGAGTGTACAGGGAAAGAGACCCCTGGTTAACCTTTCTGGGCCCAGACCAGCTGCTGCCCTTTAACCTTTGACCCTAAATTTCAAGAGTCATCCAGAGTTCAGGCCCGATGCGGGTAGGGGGGGCGGGGTGGTGGTGTTGTCTTCATAGAAGCCTCTCACTGAGATGCAGAACCCCGCCTCTGGAGACAGGTCCAGTTTCAGAGGAGAGCTGGAGGAGCAAGCCCACCCGGGTAGAGGCTGCAGAGGAGAAAGCTGGGGACAAGATGGAGCTGCAGGTGTCACGCCCCAGCATCGGGCAGGCCCATTAGATCAGAGAAGCCATAACCCCAGGGTCCTTCAGGTTTTAAGGGACAGGCTGGGCATTAAACCAGCTAAAGACCCCGCAGCGGGTCGACGAGAGCTTTCTAGGAAGGCGGGTAGGCCACTGAGGACCTTGGCCTTCTTACGCAGAGCCACTGGGGAGGCGTCCAACAGCCTGCTGAAGGAACTCGACTTCTTCAGGTCGCGGCCCAAGTCCTGCAGCATCAGGTCGTCAGCCAGGACCCCCAGGAACGCGCTGGTGGTGGAGCTAAGGATGGTGGCGGCCACCTGCACCAGGTGCGGCACCGCGAGCCTACTGGCCCCACCGCTGGCAGCGTCTGGCTCTGTCACACCTCGCAGGCCTGGGTCGCCGAGGAGGCGGCGCAGCTCGTAGGAGACGCCGGGCAGCAGGTAC
>NW_022900913.1:71422468-71429382 GCF_012274545.1 Fukomys damarensis | reverse complement strand
GCCACCTCCACCATCTGCAGGGCCAACTCGCGGTCGCCACTGTAGAATATATTTTTATTGTTGTTAAAACCAAATTCTTACTGTGATGGTTAATTGTGGTGTCCACTTGAATAAGACATGCCTAGTGGATTAGTGGAGCACAGTGCTGGGCATGTCTGGTTGACTTCTAAGCTACTTCTAGGGGGGAAGACTCACCTTGGGTGTGGGTGGCACCAACGACAGGGTTGTAGCCTGGATGGAATGAAAAGGGAGAGGACTCTACACTTTTTGCTTCTTTGGAGGAGCTCCAGTCTTTGTTATCACCTTTGGAGGGTCATCTCCAGTACTTTAAAGCTTCCAGCAGACCCTTCAGCTTTTGGAAACAGACTCGCATCAGAAGCAACGAGCTGTGGGCCTTTGACTTTCCACTGGGTGCTCCAGCTCTCCAGTGCACAGCCATTCTACATTTATTTAGCCTGACTCCATAAGCAACCACTGCAAGCCTACTTTGTTATGTCCTTTATATATGTGTGAACATATATATTTTTATATTAAATCTTGTTCCTCTACTGAATCTTATCTGATACATTACTCTTTTTTTAAAAAATTCAGAAGCTAAATATGAGATAGAATTAACAACAACAGCAGCAACAACAATAACAAAAGCATTTTACCTTGGTCCACAAACTCAATTCTCTCCATGACTGCGGTCAGTTGAAAACTGAACAGGATGAAAACCAAATCAAATTTACTCATAAGGTCAACAATGAACCTAACGGTTGAATTTGATTCAGTTCTTGTACAACTTGGTTTGCAACCAGAATCATGGAATCGAGTTTGTGAACCGAGGAACCACTGTATGTTATCATAGAGAAGTTGTCCAACACAACAATTATTCAATGGGTGTTTAACCAGGGGCTACACACAATGCCCACTCCTAATTACTAGACGGCAAAGATATATCTGAAGTCTCCAAGTTTGAATTTCATTGCATCTCTATGAGAATCTAAAGCAAACAGAAAGGCCTCTCAATAACTTCATGAAGTAAAGTGGTTCACCTCTCAGTGACCAAGTAGTGAAAGACTTTAACCAAAGTCTTTGGTAAAACTTAAAACAAGACATAAAATAACTGACTTAGAGAATTAATTATGCTTTAGTTCATCTCTCAGCATTCTATCCATGTAACTGAGTCCTTTATATTTTATGTATGTAAAGCACATGTTTTCTTGCATGGTCCCAGTTCACCCCAGGAAAGGTCCCTGAGTCTTGAAGACTTTTATACTGATAGTCATTTGTGCAAGCAGAATGAATTATTTATTTCATTCAAAAGTTTTACACAAGAAACTTTATGAAAGAAAATTTATTGTAAATAATCAAACTCAGTGAAATTGAGTTTTGTTTTGTTTTGTTTTGTTTTTTTGGCATTTCTCCTGGTAATAGCACTCAATCATACAAAACACAAACCATGCTGTAAAGTTCTGCTTTAAATGTAGCCATTTTTTGATTTTTTTGTGTGTGTGTGATGGTACTGGGTTGAACTCGGGTCTTTACGTTTGCAAGGCAGGCCACTGAACCACTGAGCTAAATCCCCAGCCCTGTAGCCATTTTTTGAAAACTGAAAGTTGGTGTCTCTGTTTAGTGGCAACAAGTAAAACTTTTAAAAATGCCTTTTAAAAAGTAGTATTTTAAGAAACATGTACTTGATTAACATGATGTGTTTTACGAAATGGATACATATCCAAATGCCACTCTGAATATAGAAGATGTATGTTAAAAACCACACTGGAAACCCAAATGTTCTTTTTATAAAAAGTAGTTTGAAATAATAAAAAGAACTTACAAGTAACTCCATAAATTTTCACACATGGGATTTTGAAAAAAAAAAATTACCTCCTACCCTGCCCCTCTCCCGCAAAAAAGGCAAAATAAAAAGTGATTCATTTTGGCAAAGCCTTCACATAACCACACATGCCATACAAATGGATGCTCTGTGACACAGAGTATTTAGTTCCTAAAGTACATGTTTGAAGAGTGTTGAGTAAATCTGCAGTAACAAATATAAGACACATAACACAGACATGCAATAACAAAGCTAAGACATTACAGTATAAAGTTTTAAAAACTACTTTTAAAACTTTTGATCCACCAAAAAAATAAGGACGTCAAATACTGTAGCATTCTGATCCTTTAACAGTATGCGTTAGATGCTTTTGTTATTTGGCAAATCTTTTGGAGTCGAACAAAAATAATGCAGTCTAAACTATTTTTCTTCTGTCAATATAATACAATTCCGCGGGCAGGACAGTAGGGTGCAAAGGAAGAGTTAGATTTTTGGAAGTTTTGGTGCTTTCACCACAGGATTTGCCTCCTGTAAGAACCTCCTCCCTGCACTCTTGTAATCATAGGTGCAGCCATGAGTCTCTGCATAGCGATGAGATGAGCAGAAGTTGTTCCCACATCTAGAGCACAGAAAGAGGGTGTGTGAATAGGCACATTTCAGAGGGGTGCTTGGCTGTAGGTGGACCAGCAGATGCTCTCTGGGTCTTCCCCAATTTCAATTTCTCAAAAGCAGAGACCCTGAAAGAACAAGCTATAAGCAGCAATTTATAATAAAGAATCCATTATGGACTGAAGCCACATGAAGCAGCCACACTGCAAAAGTTGATATATATGTCCACTACATCTCCTACACCTAGTAAACCTAAATGAAAGTCTGAAAAATGCAGTCTTATGAAAAAATTATGTTAAATATAACTACTTCATGAAAGAATTTTAAAAATGTTACTAGGTAAGGCATTTTGTTTGAATACAAGATACTCCAAAAAGTAGCAGTTATTTTCAATTCCTGGCCTTACCATTCTTGGAGATATCAGTCAAGGCTAATGAAAAACATAATTATGGGAAGAAAAAACCCTTTACTTTAAAAAATGTATTATTCAACTGTTTTGAAATAATTGCACCTTAGAATTGTTAAAATTTATAGTGAATTAACTTTCAATTTAGTTTGTTTTTGTCGATGTAAAAACAATAGCATCTCACAGAAGGCCTTCTTCTAAGGCAACATTCCAAGAAAAGCCACACATATTTAACACAGAGCAAAGAAGCTTCATTTTCCCACTAGCTCAAATCTCCTAGCTTAGCAGACAGTGGAGGATCTGCTTTTGCCTCTTGCAAACTCATGAGTTATCTACTTTTTTTTTTTTTAGTTCTGGGGATCAAACCCAGGACCTTGCACTTGCAAGGCAGGTACAGCGCCACTGAGCTAATCCCTGCCACCCCCACCCCCATTTTTTTTTTTTTTTTTTTTTTTTTTTTTTTTTTTTATTTTTTTTTTTTTTTTTTTTTTTGTAATTCTGGTACCAGGGATTGAACTCAGGTCACTGAGCTAAATCCCCAGTCCTTACTTGTTCTTTAATCAATCAGGGATTCAACTGAGGGCCACTATTTCAACATCATCTTGCTGTTGTAAGAGGCCTATTGCTTTATTTTGCATAAGCCCCAGGCTAGGTCACTGCCAGGAAAGCATCTCAGCCGCTCCAGCTGGCCAACCTGCCTGCATTCAACCTGCCTGCATTCGTAGCTAGTAGCCAGTCCTGTTTTCTTTCCACAAAGAAAACAATGTTTTGCTGTTGTTTTCTTCTTTGCTTGGAGAGGGGCTTTCACAGGTGGGAGGTGATGGGTACATTCTCCTGTTAAAGAAAGGGAACTTGATTAAAAGGCTTAAAATCTAAATACGAACACTTACCAAGCAAAACATATTTCTTTTGCAGTAGTGTCTCTGCCATAAAATTGTAATATGTAGCATTTTCTATCTAAAACCTATTTAGAGAAACTGCAAGAGAAGTTGCACAAGGACTCTGTTCTTAAGATTTAGTAGGTTTATACTGAAAAGGACTTCTTGGACACACTTAATACTTTTCTGGTTGCACCTAAGGGTAATCAGCCCATATAAAAGTAAACCAAGCCTTGAAGAGAATCAAGAAAAATGTCTGGCTCAGAATCACAGTGATGAGAGTAATCCAGCTGTAACACAATCATCTTATCCATGAAGAGGTGTGGGAGGCCTGAGCTCAGTATTTGGCAATGGAAGCCTCTGAAGACTTTCAAGAGTTCCAACAACTAGTTTTACAATAATCAGTGCTATGCCTTTTGCCAAAGCCCAGATCAGGGGCTTCATATTAAAGCATAAAGGAAGAAGACAGCCTTTGCTTCCCTCCTGGGCAAACCAGCCAGCGTGTCTGTGAGGAGCTACTCCTGGTAGAAGACACTCTGAGAGCTGCTCCATCCCTGTGCTGTGGAGGCCTGTCCTTTGATCCAGACTTAGCCATCCCTGTCCAAGAGAGACTGATGTTGGACCAGGATGCTAAAAATACCTGCCAAGGGCAACTCCTCCAACCTACCCTGCAGCCCAGTTGGTGGGTTGGGCTCCTCCCAGACAAGAGCTGTCAATTTCAGATTTGGTTTTATTCTTCATGTGCGTTCTACATGCCATTCACATAATCATTTCCTGAACTGGGAAAAAGCTTAGGGAGAGCCTTTGTTCTGCACACACCATGTGTTCCTCCCTTTCTCTGTGAAGATTCAACAGAGTGTATAAATGTGTGGTTATTAGCTTCATCCAGTCTCCAAGGTGACCCCCTGCTTCCTTACCTCCTCTTTTCCCTGCTGCTGCAATGTTTCGGTTCATTCCCAGGCCAAGGGCAGACTGAAAGGAGAACACAAAACACCTGCAGAGGTGAGTCACCAGAGGGGCAGGAACATGCCAGATGACAAACTTGGGCTAAGTTATGGTGGGGCTTCCCTTTAACATTGTTTGATTTCTGTTTAAATTAATTTGTAAGGAGCCGGGAATTTAGCTTAGTGGTTCCGCTGCCTGCCTCACAAGCACAGGGTCCCAAGTTTGATGCCCGGAACAACAACAACAACAAAATAAAAACAAAACAAAACAAAACAAAAAAACCCAGATAAATGAATCTGGAACCTGATTCTCACTTCTAGCACTACTATGTTGTGCTCATCATCATTATCATTATTTTTGTCACAGTGTCTCATTTTGTAGTCCAGGTTGCATTCTGATTCACAGTGATCCTCCTGACTCAGTCTGCCTAATGCTGGGATTACAGGCATACACCACCACAGCCAGCCTAGTGTTTATTATTAATGTTTAAAAGACTAAAATTTGATGCTTAGATAAGAATTCTTACTTTGGGAAAATCATGAATAAATATGTTTAGTATTTAAGAAACTGTTTACCTATTTTAAATTACAGTTCTCAATTTAGGACCAATACATTTAAAATTTAATCAGTAGGCTGGGTGTAGTGGCACAGGCCAGTAATCCCAGCACTCAGTAGGCTGAAGCAGGAGGATCCTTAAGAGTTCAAGGCCAGCTTAAACTACATAATGAGATCCTGACTCTACCAAAACCAAACCAAAAATGAATGAATAATTTAAAAATTTAATCATCAAACAGACTGGCTACAAACTGGAAAAAAAATACAATTTCTGGACTATTTATTGTCAGAGACAAGACACAGTCTGTTGTGTCCCTTCCCAGCATAGCAGACAGGGCCTAATTTACCGGGAAGGGCACTGCTGGCTGTGCCCAGGCAGAGCCACTTGGGGTCTCAAGCTGCAGGCGAGGGTGTGGTGGGCACTGAGTGGGCCCCAGAGGGTGCAGCTGGCTCCGGCCATGGACACTCTTCACCCCGGCCCTGCTCAAACTCCGTGCTAGAGAAGCCACAATTGCAGTGTTGCTCACATGGCCCAAAGGCTCTTTGGAGGCCTTGTCTGTCATCGCCTCTACTCTGGAGATGATTTCGGGCCTCTTCCCCTGGGAGCTGGGGCTGGGGATAGCAGGCTCAGGGTCGGCTTTGGAGTTCCATGACCTGGGCTGTTGGTGGGGCTTCCCCGGTGCACCACGGTTCCCGGAACTGTGTACTGCAGCCCCTGAAGAGGCCGGGGATGACAACAGAGATGAAGCGCTGGTCCTCCGCATGCCCTGGGTACCTGCACCGCCACCTGTTCGCACCACATTTCCCTCAGCCTCTGCGGGGCACAGCACAGCCTTGGGTTTGTGCTCTTTGTGGGGTGGGATACTAAGTACAGGGTCGTGCAGGTCCTCGGTCGCCAAGTTCCCCATGGAGTGCTGGGTGCCCTGAGGCTGAGAGGACCCCGGCCACAGGTGTCCCGAGGTCCCCTTGCTCAGGGGCATGAGGGCAGGCAGCAGCCGGGGGCGCGGGGTCACCCCCCCAGAGCCACTGGCAGGGCGTGCGTTGGGCGGGCGAGGTTGCACCTTCGGGGCTCTCTTGGGCTGCAAGGAAACAGTGCACAGATGTTACTGAGGGTCCTTCTCACACCATCTGTCGGCAAAAACCAAGGATGGAAGAAAACACTACTTACCACTTTGGCATTTCATAACCTCAATAAAAAATCTTTAAATAGTTTAAATCTAAAGATTCTGATGGAGAATAATTGTGCTACTTTACTTCACTGGGTATAATTTTCTGGGGATGTTAAATAAAAGTAATTGTATTTACCATAGTACTGATTATTTCTCAGTTTTACTGAGAAGAACACAGGTTAATTATAAAGTTGACCCATTTTTGATCCTGGATCATCTTTCCTGCCAGAATGTGCAAGTGTTTCCAGAAGGGCTATGGGGCCTCAACTGCTCTCCTGGAAGGAACTTGTATTTCAGAAGGGTTGCCCTGACCTTAATAGCTCTGGGAAGCAGGCAAAAGGAGGGCAATTTCCAGCTAAGCTTGGACAACTTAGCTAGACTCTGTCTCAAAATCTAAAATAGAAAAATGGGTTGGAGATGTAGAGATGCAGGCCTCGTGTTGAAGTACCAAAAAAAACAAAACAAAACAAAAAAGAAGTGGCTTACTTTGATGCAACAAAGCCTAGCCACAGTGCAATTATATATATATATAT
>NW_022900913.1:71414863-71422296 GCF_012274545.1 Fukomys damarensis | reverse complement strand
TTTTATAAATTTTTAAAAATTTAATTTATTGGTACATTCTAGGTAGACAGTACAGTTCACAGTGCAATTATATCATATGTACTATACTCCTATGACTCTTCTCAGAAAAGCATACGCCTGGGAGGGGTCTTGGACCCAGTGGCTCAAGGTTTTAAAAAGGCCACTTTAAAAATATTCAATCTGAAGAGAAACCAGAGTATGGCTCAAGATTTTAATGAAAGTTCTGCAAAAATTCAAGATCTTACAGGGAAAGTTGAGGATTAAAGGAAAGACATAACAACATGGTAGCCAGCAGAGACTAGGATGGTAAGGAGCATCTGGTGATAAAAAAACACAACACCCTCCTTACAAGGGAGAGAAAATATACTATGTTGTCAGAAATTTCAGATAATGTGGAAGATAGCATTGAAGCAAGGAGAATAAGAGGAGATACGAAGGAAAGGCCTTGTGAAGCTGAACTAGTTCCTGATGCTGCTTTTATGCTGGGGCCATTGCCAATTTTATATCCATGAAAAATGTTCTTCAAAAGTGAGGGTTATGACTTCCAGGCTGTGGAGATTTATTATGCTGGTTGCCTAAATCTGAAACTCTCCATGCAATTTCTACTACACCCCCACACACCACCCCTGCAATTAAGTAACAATCTAAGCAAATCTCATTGGTCTGGGAATGAGGTCAGTGGCAGGGCACTTGTCTAGCACTTGCAGGGCCCCAGGTAAATCTAGAAGATTCTTTTGTATAGCCTATAGCTGTAGTGAGAAGAATGTTGAGCTTCAACAAAATAAAAAACAGGGAGAGGCAGGTTGAATGTAAGCCTACAAAAGAAAAAAAAATCCACTTGTAATGAAAATACTGAAAGTGCGAGACCTGTGATATCAGTCATGGGACACCAGGATGAAAGGGCAATAAGAAATTGAGAAATCATTCCCAGACCAAGGAAGTCATTTCAAAGGCATGGCTGTGGGGAGGACCCAACTAGAACGAAAGGTGCCTCCCCTCTGAAAACATGAGAAGGATGGTAAAGACAGACAGAATGGGGAGAGTAAGGATCTCAGAAACACAAAAGTAAATAACAAGACTTTCCTTCTAAAAGAGTAACCATGATTTAAAAACAGCTCCCACACTGTAGGAGACAGAGGCAGGAGAGGCAGGAGGAAGGCAACCACCTAGGCAACTTAGTGCTTAGTGAGACCCTGTCTCAAAATAAAAATAAAAAATACAAGGGCCGAGGATCTAGCTCAGTGTGAAGGCACGAGGCTCAATCCTTAGTAGTGTAAACAAAAACAAAAATGAAAAAACTGAAATACCTGCAATTTTCTAAAGAAAAGAGTGTTTTTACCCTCTCCCTACAGTATTGGGGTACTCTATCACAAAGTTATAACTCAAGTCATATTTAATTGAGACAGTGTCTCACTAAATTGCCCTGATGGGCTTGGAACTTGCAGTCTTCTTGCCTCAGCCTCTTGAGAGCAGCTAGGGTTGCAGGTGTGACCTAATAAGAAATTACTTCCCCACACAAAATCCTCCCTGCTTCTTCCCTGATCTACCAGCAGATAAAAAGAGAGTAATATACAATGACCAAATACAGTCTTCTCAAGGGTGCCCATAAGTAGCATTTACCAGCAATCATAGTCACAAATCAAACCTCACCTATTTTCAAAGGACTGAAATCATTATGTTACCCAACCAGTGAAATTATGCTGCAAATTAATATTAAAAAGGTATTGAAAATTGCACATTTTTGGAAACTATAGAGCCCACTTCTAAATAAGTCACTAGTCAAAAGGATATCACCAATACTACCCAATATCACCAATGCTAGAGCTTTACAGACGTCATGCAATCCCTACAAAATCCTAAAAGTAGTTTTTAAAGAAGTAAGAAAATCCATCTTAAATGTCAAATAATAAAGATACTATGGAAAACAGTCTGGTGGTTCCTCCAAAAACTAAACATTTCTAATTACTATATTTTCTAGCCATTTCACCTCTAGTGTATCCTAAAAGAAATGAAAGCCAGATCTCAAAGTGGTATTTGCACCCCATGTTTATAGCCCCATTCTTCACAATGGCCAAGATGCAGAAGCAAGGCAAGTGTCCACTGATGGACACGTGGATAAACAAATGTAAAAATAACAACAAAAAAATAATTGGATCAGGGTTTTGACAGAAAAGGATATCCACATGCCCAACAGACATATGAAAGATGCTCTACCTCCCTGATCATCAGAGAGATGCAAGTTAAGACCACAGGGCAAGGCCACTGGATACCCAAGTGGCAAAAGTAAAGAGGAGGATATGCCAAATACCGACCAAAGGTACAAGTCTCACTCCCTACTGAACAGAATGTAAATTGGTTTAATCATTTCAGAATTGCTTTTGAAAACTGATAGTATCTACTAAAGACAGAAGTAAGTATTATCCGTAATAAGCAAATATTAACAGGATTTGGGGGCAGTACTGGGTGTTGAACCCAGGCCCTTGCACAGGCTGAATACCTGCCCGTAGGTTTAACAAAAAAATTTAAGAAGTAACTGTTGCAAGATTAAGCTGTATTTCATCATCCTTTGCAGTTCTAGCACTATAAAAATTTTTAAAATCACAAATTATTTCAGGCGCAGTACAACTTCTTCAGTCATGTTTTGGCTTTAAAAAAGTATCAGTTTCCATGATACTTTGATGAATAATGCTTTGTCCACTCCCCACCTTTGACCCAGCCCTTCCAGGGTGAGCTAGAGAAAGCCTGGCTGGCACAACATCACCTTTCTGCCGAGGTTCATGCTCTCCATCTTTGCTTTCAGCAGCTTCATTTTATTCATAGTAATTGAATTTTCAATGGTATTTTTCCCAGGAGAAGGCTCCATCTCCTCATCCTCATCTGTACACAAATTGTACACAGAACCACCACTGCAAAGAAAATGAAAACGATTTGAACCTGGAGTGACACCTACCCATCCACAAATAAGAGGCTCTACTTCAAGGCAGAGGCTGCCAGGGCAAACCCATGCTGTCAATTCAAGTCCAAGGAAGACATGTTTTGAAAAGATCTTTCTTGGAAGAACAAATTAAACAGGACGGATACTGTGGTGAAGATCTAGTCAGCTGTGCTTCTCTGAACTCAGTGTATCACAGGTAGAAATATTTTGGCACCTGCTTTATCATTCAGAAAGAGGCAAATCTATTTCTGTAAGAATGTCTAGCCAAGGCTGGTAAGTATGTAACCTAGACCACAGGCTTATCAGGTTTCTATGACCCAGAATGAAAAAGAAATTGTCACATAAGAGAAGTACCAGTTCCCATGCATCTGAGAAACTCACAAAAATGAAAGGAACTCCTAACTCCACTGTTATCAGAACATTTTCTGTTCTCAAAATATATTAAAAAGAGATAACAGAATTTTTCTAAGTACATTTGAAAACATAATCCCCTAGAACAGCATAGATTTTAACACAGAGCAACACCCATTGTAGTCAAGCCTTGGCACACATCATGACATGTTACACTTTTTTGCCTTTATTTTATTAGTGCATAGAATTATCCAGAGTAAGAGGTTTAGCTTTAACATAGGACATACTCTGATTACTTTCACTTCATTATTCTCTTTCCTCTTTTTTTCTCATTTCCTTTCTGTTCTCTAATAGTCCTCCTTTTCTAATTTCTTGCCCCTTTTCCTCTATTTTTTTTTAAGATTCCACATGTTACATTTCTTTTTTATTAGTATGTCTGCAATGCATAAGAATGACATTCATCTTGGGGAATTAGTACATATATGAATCACATCTTAATCATTTTTATTTCCCTTCCACTGCTTCTTATCTCCCCTCATCCCAGACTCCCTTCCCATTTCCATGCAGTCTACCTCCTTGTTTCCCATCATCTATCTTTTATTTTGCTCTTTAAATTATTTATATTTGGGGTTTCTCATATAAGAGAAATCATGTGATATTTAACCTTCTGTGCCTGACTTAACTTTCTTAGCATTATGTCCTCAAAGTTCATCCCTTTCCCTACAAATGACTCAACTTCATCCTTCTTTCTTTATGGCTGAGCAGTTAACCATCATGACTTTTCTTGCACTTCAAGGATATACCTGAAGCCTCTTCGTTTTGATTGCATACTAGAATGACACTCCACACATGGTCTTCATATTTATACTTACATGTCTGCTTCCCTTGTGTAAAGCACACACTAGGCTTTACATATCCTCCTAGTCTTTGTACCTGGCAACAGTGCTTGGCACACAACCAATACATGTTTGATGAACTAAACAGAAACATTATTAAAATCTCAGTACATTTCCAATAATTAGAAAATTAGAATAGTAAGGGTTTGGAAAAAACAAGCTCACTGCAGTGGCTACCCGCTGGCAATGCAAGGTGAAAGACTTAGCAGCAAAAACCTCCCTGAGCCATCCTGCCAAGCATCCATAAGACAAAAGAGCAGCACTGACCAAACCTACACAAGACAAAAACACATCTTTGATGTAAGGCCCATTCATTCTTCCCAAGGAACCCTGACCTACTTTCTCTAAAAGTTATTATGTACAAATTTCTATCTGAAACTAAAAGGCCTTCCTTTTGTGAGCCCTAAAGGAAGTGGTATTGTCAAACTGCAACTTCAAACACACAATATTAGTCACAATGCATGTGCTTCTGGAAGCTCCAAAAGGTGCTAGATGATCTGGAAAAAGATATCCTTTAGAAAATCACATCTACTGCCTAGACTCTGTTTCCACATCCTCAAACTTTCTAAAAGAAAACCCCAATTTTTCACCCTGAAGGCATGTTTTCTTTCTTAGAACTTGCCTCCCTCTTGACAGTGTACCCTGACCAGGATAAACCCTTATCCTTGCCCTGGAAAATTCTGTTTTACCACCTGCCTCACTGTCCCTTTGTATGGTGTCACACACAGCACTCAGCATATTTGAAGAATGATTCAAACTTAGAATATTTACTAGTCACTGCATCTGAAGTATTCACACGAATAGTAGAGCATGTAGCTGTGCTACAGAGGCATTAGGCATAACAATTCCTGATCTGTGTGGCTTTAAAACATAGGGACAGCCCAGGACACACGTGCAAGGCACATTCCATAAAGAGTTCTGAAGTACATGCGGCTAGCAGATGGGCAGTGCAGATGGCAGACGTCCTGAAACTTTCCGAGGTGAAATGGATAATGTTTTGAGATTGTGGCTTAATTACATGCATGAGTGCCAGAAGGGAGAATGCAAAAACAGACCAGCAACAGCCACTGCTACCTAGTGAAGCTTCCCAGTGATGCTGAGGCCTATGAATGAGAACAGACACCAGCAAAACACTGCCTGTTGTTACTGCACGCCGACTCTGCCAGGAGCTTTCCACACATTTCTCTAATCCTGTACAACTATACAAGATAGACATTATATCTCATTTTAAATGAAGAAACTGCAGCTAGAGAGGGTAAGTTATTTGTCTTGAAACCAGAAAGCTGGTAGGTGGAGCACCCAAGATCCAAGTGTCCCTCAGTTTGATTCCAAAGCTGATCCTTCCTACCACTTCTGGTTGCTTCCCCAGGCACCAGACCATAGCTTATCTGCAGCATGTTGTGCTCTCCCAAATGAGTGACAGAACTTAGAATATGTGATGGGTAGGGGCCTTTGCCTCCAGGTCAACCAAACCTGAAAAGGAGGGCAGCACGAAGACTGGCAGTTCACCTGCTGCACTTAGAAGGAATGTCTCAAGTGTACTCTCTTGGTTACCTGGCATTATTTTTTAACTTTAAATATTTCTCAATTACCCCATGACATTTTAACTTCATTGTTATCAAATACTGAAAGAAGTTTTGGACTTCATTATTACCATTCATGAAAAGATTTATTCTCTTATGGGATATATGCATTAAAAAAGAATAATCAAGATAAATATTTCACTGGATGCATTTTAAAGGATAAAAACTGCTTTAAATTCACCTCAGTTTTTCTAAGCATCATAGTTTTATATTTCCTCTCAAAAACCACGAATTCATGACTTTTTCTGAAGATGGAAAAATGTTACTAGATTAGAATACCATAATGATTTATAAACTTATTCCAAAAACATCTATAAATTTAAGTATTCCAATATTTTTTGAATTTCTACATGTTTTTTCTTTTTCCTTTTGGATTTTTGAGACGAGGTCTCAAGTTTGCTGACCTCAAACTTGTGGCAGTCCTCCTTCCTCAGCTTTCCAAATTCTGGGATTACAGGTGTGGACCACAATGCCTGGCTTTCTACATATTTTCTTGAGTGCTATGTAAAATTTTCTCTAAACATTTTAATAATTTAATATGATTAAAGAATAAGAGATGGGCAAATATTTAGTTCAACAGGAATACTGTTCATTTCAAAGTCAAGACCTAATATGACTTTTACAGACAAGTAACTATTACTTTTTACAGACAAGTTACTATTTTTTTCCCATTGTTTATAGGTACACTTAAAGCAAACAATACAGTTACATTTTTCATTGGGATCTTGTACCTTTACATGATAGGTCTTGGTTCTTATTTTTTTTCGCTATACCCTCTTTTTATCCCTCCTTCACCTTTCCCTATTTACAAAGACTTTGTTTCCATTTTTTTTCCTTTTTTCACATTTTTTTCTTTTCCCTTATTAGTCTCACAATGTCTCCTTCCATCTTCTAAAAAACCAGAAAGGTAATATGATTCATAAAAATATATGGGACTCAAAAAGACTGATGCTGCATTTTGAATCCCAATAAATCACATAAATACCTAATATGCCCTGTGTCTTCTTAAAGCAGAAGTGAGCAAGGTATGGCCATGAGCCATAGCAATTCACCTGATCATGTATTGTTTTGCTGCTTTTGCACCACAATGGCAGAGGTGAGCAGTGATGACAGTGACTGCATGTGGCTGTCTCACTGCTACACAGCTTGGTGAAGGACCCTGCCTATGGTGCAGAGCAGCAACCTTCGCTTCGCGCCCTCTCTCCTGTAGCCCACACATCTGTGCCGACCAAATCCTGATACCCTGGACAATAGTCACCGCCCACTGGCACAGTCTGCTGTCTGTGGCCACCAAAAGTGAATGCATGCTCTTCTTCCACATGCACTCTGTGCGGTGCAGAGTCCCACTGGGATCTGTGACTCCAACGCCTGGTGTTTGTATCTGTAGACTGCTTTTGAGTGTAGGCATGACCTAGAACAAGACTCTAGATAAGGGATATGGCAAAGGGAAAGGAATTTTGCAGATCCAATTTAGCCCCAGATCAGTTCATTTGGAGTTAGTCCAAAGGGAGCTAAGAGTGGCGCGTGGTGGAGGGTACCTGCAGTCCCAGCCTCCCACTCGGAAGGCTGAGGTGGGAAGATTGCTTCAGCCCGTAAGCTGGGGACAACCTGGGCCACAGAGCAAGACCTGCTCTCAAAAACAAACAAAACAAAACAAAACAAAACAAA
>NW_022900913.1:71366660-71414798 GCF_012274545.1 Fukomys damarensis | reverse complement strand
ACAAATAATAAAACAAAAGGGAGCTGAGGACAGCCTGTAGCTAACAGCCAGCAGAACTTGGAGCCTCAGTCTATCTGAAGGGCAATGAATTAAGGACACAATATGAATGAGCTTGAAAGCAGATTCTCTTCATACTGCAGCCACTAGATGAGAAAACTTCCTGCTGACAATGGCAAGCAGCCGGTGGCACCGGAGCCCCAGACTCTGCTCCCCAGACTGCAAGCTTCTTTTGTCTTTTAATAGTTTTACCTACTTATTTGTTTATTTCACTATAATTACCCATAGTACCTTTCCTTCCTTTGTCCTTTGCAAACTCCCTCTCCTCTTTTAGGGTCACTTCCTCTCAGAGACTGTCCTTAACTCTCCATCTTTAGGTAAAATGAGCACTTTCTCTGATTTTTCCAGGATCCTGGTATCTTGTTATATCACTAGTACTACAAACAGCAGATTGCACACTCAGAAAGGTAGGGACACCAGTGCTCAGCTACAGAAATTCAGTATATGTTTAATGAGTGAAAGTGAGGGGAGATAAAGAATGCACAGAAACTTAGATGTTAACATGTTCTTCAATGTTTCTACTGCCTAGGTAACCCCCCTATGGTTTTCTCTTTTGTTTTAGAAGTAATATTTCAATTTATCTCCTTAAAAAGAGGAGATTTATCATTCTTTTAAGTGGCAGGGTTAAATTTTGAAAAAAGATCCAATGATAGGTTTAACCTTTTCTACTATGTCACAGTTAAGAAACACGTTATTATCACGACTGTTATCTAGGAGGCATCTTAGAGTTTCACAAAGTAATAGAAACAAATATCTTTTATGAAAAATACTCTGTAAAGAAACTGTAGATTTAGACATTACTCTAAATATCAATCATACAAAAGAATTAAATATAAGGGGAAGGCAGGGAGAACGGCATAAAATTTAGTTTTGTTAACACACTAAGATCACTCTATAACACAAAGTAAACATAAGAGTATATGGAGTATATCAGATGATACTCTTTTTCTAAGTGAGATATGCAAATTCAAACCTATTTACCTTAAAGATTCAGATAATGGTGTTAAAGTGCCATTTCCCCTATCTACTACACAAAAGAAATTCAACTGGTCTCCTTCCCGGTAAACCAAGAACGTAACTTGTCTGCTGCAGGAGGCCTTCTCCCAGACCTCATCTCGACTGGGGTCCATGTACTCAGCCATCTCCCTAAGCGGGTCTTCCATGGGAACTAAAGTGGAAAAATTAACAGAAAGTTTTCAATTTACAGCAACTTTTGTGCATCTTGTACAGTGACAGGACATAATCTGCTGAAATGAGCAACCACTTGTTTATATAGCATTGTGTATGCTGTGCTTATATGAAAGAAATAAAATGCATCATTATGTTGACCAAAACATGAAGATTTTCTTTTCCTGAACCAACAGAGTCTATAAATCTGCTGATTTTTGTGATATTATCTAATATTTTTCTGCTGCATACCTTTTGCTTCCTAAATTTTCAAATATTGTTTCCAGTGATCAATAAGTGAAAAGCAATTCAAATGCCACTTATTTTAGATTAAAAGGTAAACACATACAATTGAGAGACATATGTAAAACACTGGAAGGAAGGGAAAGCTCGGAGTGGAGCTTAGTAGAACACTTCCATCTCCAAGGCCCTTGGCTCATTCCCTAGCAGCAAAACAAAAGCACAAACAAAAAACAAAGCAAAACAAACAAACAAAAAAATGCAGCAGCAGCAGCAACAGCAAGCAAACCTCTTATTCTTTCTGCTTTTATATAAGCTGTTTCTTCTCAGACCTGCTGCTCACTGATGTGAAGTTGGGTAACAGGATTCTGTGACTCAGCACACAGGGGCCAATACTGTGTTACACTGCAGAGTGAGGAGTCACTACACTTTTTCTGGTCAGGGTCCTCCCAGGAACCCCTGCTGTCCTGTAGCATCTTGTGTTTGGTCAGATGCACAGGTTCTGGGGGTCCAGAGCTGCCCTTGGGTTTGAATGACACTGTGGCCATTATGACAACCTGCTCTCACCCACAGCAACCACTGATTTTACCCCAAGGGTGGGAATGGACATTAGGAGATTGCTGCTCACAAGAGAGACGCTCCAGGAGGTCCCAGATCCAGTCCCAAGGAGCCTAGGTATCGATGCTGTAGAAAGCAAAAAGTTCTGTCCAAAGCAGTTCCCCTGTTAAGCTATAAAAACACCATTTTCTCCTAAAAGAAGCAACAGTTTTTCAATCTGTTTAACTTTCCTTCACTTACTAACAGAATTGCAAAGCTATCCTACCCTTTAAGAAGTGCTACCACTAGAAAAATACCAAACTCTGAAAGGAGTAAGAAAAAAATCATCTAAGATGTTCCTGTACCCTAAATTCACAACACAGATACAAATTGTAGAAATAAAATAAGTTTTGTGAAATAATCATTTGAATGATTTGATTGACTCAGACATAAAATGTACACTATTAAAGGACATTTGTCAGGTAAGTTCTTGGACTTTTTTTTTTTTTTTTTTTTTGGTACCAGGGATCTAACTCAGGACTTTGGAGGCAGGCGCAGTGCCACTGAGTAAATCCCCAGCCCTAGTTCTTGGCCTTTTAAAGTGAATGTTCCCCTTTCCACATTAAATGAGAAATAAAAATGATGACACTGGATGTTAGATTTTACTGCTACTGCCACTACATGCACCATTTACAAGCAGCACAGGGCCTTTCTGGGGCCTGGGCTGCTGCTGTGCACATATGTGTACATGTGTGTGTGTGTGTGTGTGAATGTGTGCACCACACATATATGTGTCAGAAGAATCATTCAGATTTTATTAGCTACAAAATAATGCATATGGAACCGGATATAATTTAATTTAATTTAAATTATTTTAAAAATAAATTTTATTTTATCCCTTTCCCCTCTTCAAGCTCCCTCCCCTCCCTATGTATACAATTTAATTTTAGAAAGGAAAGCATTTTCTATGCTTTCTTGATAATGGTTATCACAGAACAAATCCTAAAGCTAAATATTCCTGGAACACATATGGTAAAGATATTCTATGAACCATTTTAGCCTTGAAACAAGACTAAATTAGCTTTAAAAGTATGGCTTCTCAAATATAATATGGGAAGCTGTTAAACCTGGGCGCAGTTTTTCTTTTTTCACAAAGTTTTAAATGACTTAGAGTGGGCAATATTAAGCCTTTAATGTTAAAAAGTACATTTAATAAAGGCAAATTTATTAAAAACAATTTTAAATATTAAAATTAAGTGCTAACTACTGATTTATCAAGTATGGCAGAGGAAGCTGTAGAAAAATTATTATGAAGACTTTATTATAAAGCTTCAACTACCAAAGGTAGTGATGCCCTTCATTTTCATGACAAAAGAAAAAATATATATACTCATTCTCATAAAAGTGCAAAATAATTTTGCCCCTGGTAAGAAAAATTAGGTGTTCTAATTAAATACTCTGGTTTAAGGCCAGTACAACACACAAATAATAAACTTTCAAAAACATAATACAATGGAATTCATATGTCATTAAACACTGTAGGGCCGGGGGTTTCGCTCAGTGGTTCTGCCACCTGCCTCACAAGTGCAAGGACTGGAGTTTGATCTCCAGTTCCAATAAACAAACAAACAAATAAACACTGTATATATTTGTGTGTGTGTGTGTGTGTGTGTGTGTGTTTATTTTTTATTTTTTTGTACTGGGGATCAAACTCGGGTCCTTGTGCTTGCAAGGCAGGTGGCGGAACCACTGAGCTAAATCTCTGGCCCTGTACAATTCCGTTTTAACGTAATGACTCAGTAAACACTTAGCGTTCATGTAATGCTCTCAAAGTCATCATTATAAACACTGCCTGTGTCACATAAAAGCATTTTATCAGACTAGTTAACATTCCCCAATGTCCCTGCTCTAGTATGATTACTGTTTGCACTAACCTATGAAAAACAGTGCAACAGCTCTCACAAAATCCTCTTGAGGTAGCTAGGGAAAAGAGAGTAATAATCCTATTTTTAAATCACATTTGTGAAGTAATAGGTATATTGTTTGACATGTGGCAATAATCCAGCAGTGGAATCAGTACTTAAGCTTCAATTTTCTGGTTTGTGAAGAACTAAAATCTGAAGGCCTCCCCAGTACAGCAGCTGCCTCATGTAGTGGGGATTTGTATGACATCACTGAACCAGGGGCCAGTAAACACTCCTAGCTCTTGTATGTGTAGAACTTTGTTAATCAAGTCTCTGCCCACATCATCTTCTCCAAGGACCCTCCCTTCTACCCCACTTCCTAGACATTGTCACATTATCTTATCTGTTTCTGGTGCAGCTCTTATGGCCACTTGAAATTACAGTCACTCTTTACACTCTTTACACTGAACTGACACCTCATAGATAGTCACCATGCATTTGTTGAAGGAATGAATGAGCGGACTCAAGAGATCGCCCACATTCTGAGAAAGGATTCAAGAGGGTCATGAAAACATGCATGAAATCGAGACGCATCATAAACCAGGTAAATAAATGGGCAACTTTGATATTTTCCATTGCAATCATTATCCCAGGAATTGAAAACTCAGTAGGAAAGAAAGAAAAAAAAAAAGCAACAGAGTTGTATGAATCTAAACACAATGATAATATTATTTATCTATACTGCGTCATTCCTTTTGCCTTCCCTTTTCTGCAGAGGTTTACTTCTAAATCTCCCTAAATTGAATCAGGAGTTATGAAATCTTCTGGAATATATTTAAAAGTTCCTGTCTCTATGTATTTACATCTTAAAGAATAATGCCAGTGAAACAAATAAGATGCTTCTATGACCTAACAGCAGAAAATGAACTTGACTTAAACCAGAGGCTATAAAATTGCTAACTTAATGAATATCATTATCAAGCTGCTTGAAGAATGGTAGTAGAATTGCTTTAAAGTATGCTTACCTTTTCTAGTATTTATAGGTCCACCACGCATGGCCAAAACCAGCTTCAAGGTACAACCTTCTGAAATGCTGTGAACAGTTAACACAGAAATAATCTATAATCATGAAAACACATTCAACGTTAAATGTAATACAAACTAAATGCTGCTTTATTGGGCATAGTACCTTATTCTCTAAATTATAAACAGGTACAGCAACATGAATAAATTTAAAATGTTAGTATTTATAGAAATAATTAAAAAGTTAAATAGTTCCCATCAGCCTTACACTGATGTGAAATCCCAGAATAAACATACTAGAAAGGATCTCTGTGATCTGTGCCTCTCTACCCCACATGTGATCAAAATGAGACCTGCGGAGGACAGAGGCTTGCTGAAGGAGAGCAGATCTGCTCACTGCAGTAGCAAACAGTACATCAAGGTGGCCTGGGCTGGCCCCCAGGGCTCTTCCAGCTGTTCTGCATTACTCTGACTCTTCAAAAGAGTAATGAATTATGTGAGAAAAAGGAGAAGAGAAAAAACTCAAGTGTGTTTGAACCCAGTGGTGCATACAGCTCTGCTCAGTGACAGAGGTGGCCTTTAGGAGGAAAGTCTGGGCAGGGAGTGTGCCTCTCAGGCCCAGAACTCTTCTATAGATGGACAGGAAAGGAGCATGGCAGACAGGAATGGCTCAGTGTTCAGAGAGAAGTAAGGGGACAAAAAGTTAATAGGAAGATGGAAAGAGCAAGAAGGAACCATTTGACATGAAAAATAAAATGTAGGCAGGCAGGCATCAGAGGGCAAAGATTCAGGGACAACAATGAGCAGTAAGCCAACGAATCTATAGCTCAAAATTTATAATGAAATCTGGAGTTAGCTATTCGGAAAGATACATGCGAGCCGGGCGTGATGGAGCATGCCTGTAATTCCAGCACTCGGGAGGCTGAGGCAGGAGTATAGTTGTGAGTTCGAGATCACTCTGGGCTACATAACAAGTTCCAGGTCAGTCTCAACTATGTAGTGAGACCCTGTCTCAACTCCCCCGCACCCCGAAAAAAAACAAACAGAAAGATACATGCGATCCAAGGATTCAGAAGAAAAATACTGGTCTACAGATTCATTATCCTAGGCATCTATAAACTGCTAATACACAGGCTACTCACTTGTAATCATTCAAGCAGTAATCATCTTCAAGTTCCACGTTATTCCAAATTAGGTGCTGCTGACAAATGGGAATACCTTAGAGGAAGGTGATAATAAAATGTGTTGAAGAACTCAACAGTGTTTCCAAAAGAGTGTGATACAAAATTACTTCACTAAAAAACTAAGAGTATTGACAAAACACTTCTAAACTGAATACGAGGTTCCTAGCTAAAATTTACAGAATTACAAGTAAAAGCATGATTAACAATAGACAAAAATCTATTCACTTTACAAGTGTGTGTTTCAGTAGCTCTCTGGCCCTAGAAGGAAATATAAACAGCCCTATAAAAAACAAACTATCATGAGTAAGCCCTGAAGAATGTAAGATTTAAGGCATAGAAGACAGAATGCTGCAAACTAACTTTGCATTCAGTTTTATTCATTTCAAATTCCATCGTAAAAGTACACTGACAATTTTCAATGCTGAAAACCACAATCTACAAGACATTTTCTTTACATTTCTGGATGCTAAAAGAAAATTAAGGCAGATTCTATACTCCAGCATAATAATTTTTAACAATCTGCACACTTAAATGTCCCAAGAATATTTGGATTATATTAGTCAGGGAGTAAGCCTTACCTACCCAGAAGAACACTTAATGGATACTGACACTGATGGAATTTTTTTTTTTTTTTTTTTGGTACTGGGGGTTGAACTCAGGTCCTTGTGCTTGCAAGGCAGGCAACAGAACCTCTGAGCTAAATCCCTCGCCCAGGTGAAAATATTTTTCAAATATTCCACAAACCACCTTCTCAAATTGCTTTTGTCTATATTATAAAATGAGTAGATGAGAACACCACCATGAAGTGCCACATGTACTAATGTTTATTACGTAAACCAGGATCCTGGCACACACTTGACCTTTAACATCATGATTCAGCTGCAACAACAACCCTGTGAAGTGGAGTCAATGGAATATGAATTTCACATGTGCAGACACTCAGGAGCCCAGAGAGGTGACACAAGGAGAGTGTGATCAAACAGTAAGGTGACTGCTTCAAGTTTTAAAAATTTATCACAGTATGGTTCTACCACCTGCCTCACAAGCGCAAGGTCCAGAGTTCAATCCCTGATACAAAAATAAATAAATAAATAAATGAATAAATAACAATCAAAATTTATCACAGTAAAAGACACATTTGTCATAAATCCCCAATAGTCCACCTAGCTTCGAGTGCATATATCAAGTCATTCTTGCCACTTTCTCGAGTGGTTCTGGAGTCCTCTTTCCTGTCTTTAGTCAAGCTGTTGTGGCTGTTGTGATGTCTCAAATGGATTCAAAGCATTCATGTTTCATGGTCATTTTGACTATGAGGAAGAGCCAGAAGTCACAGATCTACCGAATAAGGCAGACAAGGACACTCTGTAATTTTTTTTTCCAGACAGAAATTGCCTTAGCAGAAGCAGTGTGTGACACAATGTTATCAAAATGGTGATGAAACTGTTTGCCCATTTCTCAGGCTGTTTTCTATGTACATTGTTTCTTATGTGCTCTAACAAGTCCTTAAATCATTCAGAGTTCACCATAGTGTCCCTAGGTTTCCATCAAAGTAAAAAGCACAACTAACATCTCTTTGATGCTGGATGTTCACTGGCACAGTTTTTTTTTGCATGAGGTGAACGGGGTGATTTTCTATTCAGAACTCCAAAGTTTAGTCTCAAGTTCATAACCACAGACTCAAGTTTCATCTCCCACATGACATTTCTTAAAAAGCTGGGATATAAAGTGGCATATGATAACTCCAACGAAAGTGAAAACATTTCATGTTATTTGTTGTCGGTGATCCATGATTTATGGCACACCTTAAGTATACCTTCTCTCAACTGTTGCTCATAATAAACTGAGCACACCAAACAAGGTGAAATTTGCTACACAGTTATAAGATTGGACATGCTGCTTCCAAACCCTGCCTTTCTACTGGGCAGCGTGTATCAGCTGCAATTCACCATACATTTTGATCACCATTCATGTGGCAGTGAAAGACTGGAGCTGCCTGTAGAGACTGCATTCCACTTTTACACTGACTCATCTCTAGGATATTGGCCTCCAAAAGGCAAAAACGGCTGTCTGAGCAATGTGCTTCCAGTGTTGGCCATTCATAGACTTGAATTTACCAAAGTTTAGTGAGTATTCTAAAAGGTCATCATGAACTACACTGGGGAAAATGTTCATTTCTGTGTCTCCCAAACAAAATAGTTCACTTCTTTTGCTTTTAGCTAAATGAGAAAGTCAGTATGGAATGGTTTCTAAGATATACATTATTTCACTCTAAAAATATTTTTATATTTAAGTAAGTTCAACTGCATCAAGATTAACTTTTCAATCAAACTCACTGGATTTCATCAGCCTCAGTACATAAAGCACTCTGGGCAAGAGATACCTTGTCTCCATCCAGTCAATGCAGCAGAGGATGGCTTTGTAATAAAGCCTTAGAGCTGGATGACAAGACAGAAAGGTCACTGCTTGGACTCATGTACCATAACTGTCCATGGCCTTTGCCACCAGAGAGTGGTGTGGACTGTCCAAAACCGAGCTGGGGTCCTGCCTACCACCTGAGTGTGAGAAGACTTTGGAAAGTTACCATCCTACGTGAGGCTCGCTGTTTCTCCCTCACACTGAAGGAGGCGAGGTCTGCTTCTACCACCAGGGCACTCAGAATCTCAAACACATAGAACAGAACAACTCTGCATTAAGACAGGGACTCTGAGTTTGTACTTGCTAGATCTGGCAACCACACTAAAGAGTGGCTCTTTGCATTTAAACCCCAACTTTTAATCTAGCATCACTAAATCCAGATACATTAATATCTAGAAAAATATATTTTCCTCTGAAAAGGACTTATGTATATACATTGTCTCCTTTTATAGTGCTGGGGATTTGTTATGGAAAGAACTGATAAATGACATGCAGAGACACAAAAAGTTGGTAAAATTAAAAAATGTTTACTTTGCTAGCAATGGATTGGTCTGCACCAAGAACTGTGCCAAATGACCAATCCTGGATTGGATGACAATCTAAGAGTTTTACAATCATGACCTCATTTTAGGTGATAAGACATTCTATTTCCCACAGTTTCCATCACAAATCATGGTCACAAGACAGTACAATGTTAACTTAAATGTAGCAGTTTCTTTCAGGATGTTTTATCTTTAGCTATTTCAGCTCACAAGGGTAGGGGTCAGAGATAGGAAAGCAGGACTGGTGACATTCCTTTCATCTTAACATATGTACAGCTGTACAGTTTACAGAAAGTTTTACAGCTCAGAGACTGTTACCTTAGCTTTAACATTTGGTCTCATCCTGGCATGTGGCTTAGCACATCAGGCATCTGTTAATTTTAAACGGGCTACGTGCCTTTATGCTTCAATGGTGAAATGTCAGGTGTTTTTGTTAAACAAACCAAGTAAAGCAAATTATTGTAACAAAAGGCAGCGTTTATTCTCTATTTTTTAACATTTTGTAGGTTTCAGACTATTTACAGAAGTTCTTGCTATCAGATTGAATCCAGGACCTCTTGCATTCCAGGCAATTTCTCTGTCACTGAGCTATACATACTCTCTGCCCCTAAACTTCCATTCAGTGTTTTATACTTCTTTCAAATGAAAATATTATAAAAAGTTACTTGTGAAAAAATAGACAATACAGAAAAATATAAAATATAACAAAAACTAGGTATAATTCTAAAGCCAACAGAATCTATTCTGAATATTTTGGGTATATTTCCTTTTTAAAAGTTTTTAATAAAATGGGAATATATTTTGTGAGCTGTTTTATAAACTGCCTTTTAAATGTATTGTGTACATTCTTATATCAATAAATAAAAACATACATTGCTTTGTACTACTTGATGATACTCCAAGTTATTTTCCATAATGAATTGATTTGTATAACCCTCTAGTAAGATTTATTCATTTATAGTTTTTCACTACAATAAAAAAGAGTTGTGATTATGAAAGCTGTCAGAATCAAAATGGAGTTGCTCTGTGTCCAGCCTAACAAAAACTAAGTGGACAGAGCCAGCAGGTAAGGAAGGAAGTTTCTTACCCACAATGGCTGACAGTAACAATCACCAGAAAGGTCAGCACTGTAGCCCTGCTCGGAGGCGACCACAGACTTGCCCATTAGGAAATACAAGAATGTCTGCACAGTAGTTGTCTATTCAAGCCAGGGCCCTTGGTATTAATCCCTGTGGCCATGAATTATGATTTCAAAATGCCTTAAGGAATCCTCATTTTTCCTTTCAAACTTCCCTTTCCCTCAACCTCTCTGAAAATGTGAATTTCCATTGCAATGCTTTGCTATTCCTAAGTAAACTTAATTTTCAGAGAATCCCTCTCTATTTAGGTTGACATGATAAATTAATACTTGATGTGCACACACTTGAATGTGTGTGCGCATGTGTGTGTTTGCACAGGATGTTGTTATTGTGCTTGGGCTACCATAACAAAATACCCTGGATTGGGCAGCTTAAACAAGAGAAATGCATTTCTCACAGTTTGGAAGCCTGGAAGCCCTGGGTCAAGGAGCCAGTGAGATTTACCTGTCAGCCTTCGTTCCTTGGCCTGGATGCAGCAGCCACCAGACTGTACTTACATGACCATTTCTTTGTGTGAGGACAAAGAGGGAGAGTGCTTCCTGGTGTCTCTTCTTATAAGAAGAGCAATATCATGAAGGCCCCACCTAGGGTGGCTGAGGACCTCATGTAACCCCTCCACCTCCGAAGGCCCCATTCCCAAATGCCATAATAAGGGGGTTAAGCTTGAACACAAGAATCTATAGGGGTGGAGTATAAATATTTAGCCACTGCTGGATGTGCAGCCACATTATAATGAAACAAATGTTTTTTGTGTATTTTTAAGGGACTCAGGGGAAGAAGAGAGGGAAGGGCTAGGGTGGGAGTAATGGGTGGGTGGAAGTAAAATATCTCCTGTGCATGTGAAAATATCCCAAAGTGAGACCTATTATTCTGTGTAATTAATAGGCACTAAAACCTCAACAAAATACAGAATTTAAAAATGTTCCCTGTATTTTTAAAAGGAATTTTCAGACAGATGTGTGTTGAGAACATGTTCATGTTTGAAGTAGAATAAACCATAAAAGCAAAATCGATTGAGTTTTGGGTAATTAAAAACAAAGGTCCAGGCCAGGGATTTAGCTCAGTGGCACCACACCTGCCTCACAAGCGTAAGTGAGTTCGACTCCTGATTACCCCCCCCAACAAAAAAAGGAAAAACAAAGGTGGACAATAGTTTCCATCACCCCATTTCCTTCCTCAACAATAAATAACAGTATGGGGGAAAATGAATCTATATAGAAACCCTGCTCTCATAATTTGAAGACAGAGAAATGTCCAAATTTCAAAATAACTACATAAAACGAGTCAACCATCCCATTCCAGTGCAGATGCCTTGTGCTCCCACCTTGCAGGGCTCATCACACAAGTCCACAGGTTAGGCACAGAGAGGAAATAAGACTGGTCCTATGTACAACATAAATCTCTCACCAGAAAGACAAAGGGCATTCTGAGTATGAAAGTTTACAGAAATGATTCAGGTGGATTGGAACACTCACCACAAGGAAGGGACTTGAAAGCCATGTGATTTAAAGACACTTCTGCAAAAGGCAAAGCAGACAAGAACCCCCTGTGAATAAGAGCTTCACTTGTGCACCAGCCAGTAGTACATGGAGTCTGGTGAGACAGAATGCCACAAATAAGATGCTCTCAGGCTGAAAGCACAGTAGCTTGGGGTCACTGACAGGCTGTCCCCACAGTTCAGGAAAGCTGCCTGGGCAAAGGGAGTCTTGACTATATGAATCTAAACTGGACTGGAGATGAGGGACCCAAGAAAGCAGCCTGTCCTAGGTTTTTAATTTGGGGTCCAGTGTCATGCTGGCCCAGAGCTGTGAAGGACACACCATCTCTAGGGAGGACTGGAAGGAAGCCTGGGCATCCTGGACAGTCTCTGCAAGTCTCAGGGTGCTGTATACGTGTATACATCCTATAGCAGATTCTTAAGAACTATGAGAGAAAGGGAAAGACCTGGGTGGGCCCAAGACTGCCAGGGCCTTCCTGAGTGCCCTTCAGTGATTTACTGGTCAGAGGGAAGGAAAGGGTGTAAGACAAAAGAGAATTATAAAACTGGGGATTCACGGCACCAAACAAACATAAGACATTTATTGGAATATGGACATTGCTATGCGGCTGGAGAATGAACCATCACACAAACCTGGAAAATACTCCACAATCACAAAAACAAGCAAGAGAACAATTAACCAATCCACAGTTAATGTTAAAAACTAGAAAATTGAATTCCATATGCACATCAACCAAGCAACATTTCACTCAAAACAGTTACCATGAAGCAGAAGAAAACTATAAGGCCACACCTCTATCAGAGTTATAAATAATCAAGCATTTGAAGACATGAAAAAAACTTTGCATCAGAAATATAAAAAAATAACAAATTGGGCAAAAGGAGATATACAAAAATATAGAAAAATAACAGTAAGAATCTAAGGAATACAGTGAAGTGAATAAACAAATGTAAGTAAAAGAATGAAAATAAATTCCTACCTTAAAAAAGGTATTTTCCTCAGAATAGAATTTTACAAGTACTTGAGTCCTCAAACAAAAGGGGACTGATGACATAAAGTATAGGAATAGCACTTGCTACACCAATATGTAAACAGTAAATGTGCTTGAAAGGGCTGATAATTTTTCTGTAGTAAGTCAAGTTGTAAGAAAAAAAGAAAAAGGACAAAGCAAATCAAAAGAACGCCAAGAAAAACAGGAGTAAAGACAAAGGCAGAAAATAATGAGGCAGAAAAGACAAAAGCAGCAAAAAACTCTGGATTTCTAAAAACATTACAAAGTATACAAACCCATGAGATAACTTTCAATAAAAAAACCCACAAAAAAAAAAAAGGAAATAGTAAGGAGATACTATCTTAGGAAATAATAGATTAATAAAATTTCTGCATTAAAATTAGAAAGCTTACAGAGATAAAGTTTTGTAGACCTAGAGAGTGTTATTCAGGAATGACACTACAATAAAGAGTAGCCTTAGATGGAGTCACCAAACCTCAGGGAAATAAAGTAAACCTCTGATGTACAAATTTTTGAAAGCACTGAAAATGAGTGAAAATTTTCTGACTTAGGAAGAAGCACATATCACTGAATATTAAACCTAGTAAAGACAATACAAAAAAGAAAACTATGGACAAATTTATTTTACTCATATAGATATTGAAAATCTATTAGCAAACAATTGAAAGTTACATTAAGAAAGCATTTACTGTAACTAATGCACCAAGTAGAATGTATCTGAGGAGTGCAGGTTGGTTCAATAGTAAGAAATAAATGTCATAGTACAGCAATAGTACTAATGAAGAAACAAAAGACACTGCAAAAGTCCAGAGATGCAAAGAAAACCTTTGACAAAATTCAATATCCATTCCTGGCATCTTTTTAAAACTCAAGAAAGTGGAAATTGAGAGATATGCTGTTAATATGCACTAAATAAACAAATTACACATGTATTTACCCAAATGATATTAATAGTAAAATAGTTCTAAAGCCAGTATATCATTTAATGGAGAAGTGCTAGTAACATGTCTATTAAGACCAGGAACAAAGGTGACCACTAACCTAATACTGGACAAAGCACTGGAGATATTAGTCAATGTACTTAGAAAATAGAATTAGAGGCCCCAAAATGGTTAAAGAAGGAAAAAAGCTCTCTCTGCTATAAATGCATAATATGTACAATTTACTTGAAAAACTATAAAACTAAAGAACTAAAAAATTCACTAAAATAGGATATAGAATGAATATAAATAGCCTTCAATTTTTTTAAGAAAAAGGACTCAATGGTAGATCTCTTTTGCAAGAACATCAAAGATGATTTAATACTTAGTAATAAACAAGATCTGTTCTAATCTTTGCAAAAAAATTTAAGTACATCTACATAATAGACTTGCAAAAATAGAAAAATAACTCTTAGAATAATTCAACATTATAAAGTTGTCACTTCTGCCCAATTTATAAATTTAGTGCAATTGTACTACAATGACCAGATTTTTAAAACAACACAAGTGATATGAGTACTAAAGTGGAAAAACAAATATTCAAGAGTAGCCAGAAAAAAAAAGAAACCTAACGACTACCCATTTACCAGACATTGAAGCATATCATCAAGCCCCATAATGAGAAGTTGGTATTACAGAAATGCAGAAAGCCCAGAAACAGACCTCAGCACAGAGCATAATGGTAGGATCTCAAATTACCAAGCCCCAAATGGTCTTAAATAAATGGTGCTAGAACCACTAGGCAGTCACGTTGGCAAAGACAAAATTAGAACCACAGCTAATACTACCATACATAAGAACAAACGCTCAGCCAGGCTGGTGGCACACACTTGTAATCCCAGCACTTGGGAGACTGAGGCAGGAGGATTGCTGTGCGTTAGAGACCAGCCTGGGCTACATAGTGAGTTCCTGGTCAATCTCAATGACATAGTGAGACCCTGTCTCAAAAAAAAAAAAAAAAAAAAAAAAAAAAAAAAAACCCAAAACAAAAAAAAAAAAAGAACAAACTCTCAATGCATAGACAACAAGAGATTGATCAACTTGCCTTTACAATTAGCAACAATTTGAAGGTATGGCAGCACTCTCTGCTGGTAAGGCTGTGGGTAAATAGGCATTTTCTTATAACGCTGTGAGGAAAACTGCTACAACCACTCTCAAGAGGAATCTGAGGACACCTCACAAAACCACATATGCAGTCACTCACCTCTTGGCCGAGTAATCCCACTGTTAGTCATCTTCCCTGAAGATATGCTTACAATGTACAAGAACACAGATCATCAATTGCAGCACCATTTAAAATTAGAAAATACTGGAAATCACCTAAATGGCCCACATAGGGAAACAGCTAAACTATGATACACATACAATGGAGTCTGTGCAAACAAAGAAAAAGTGTCTTTGCTCTTTCTTCCTGTCCTGTCCTAGCTAACTATGGACTAAAACTATGAGCCAAAATAAACTTTTCTTCCTTGAAGTTGTGAGTTGGATATTTTGACCCTGAGATGAGGAAAGTGACTAGGACAATATAACATGATGAACCCTGAAAACATTATGCTAAGTGAAAGAAGCCAGACACAAAAGAGCACACATTGTTTGATATTACTTATATAAAAAGCTCTTTTTCTCTTTCCTTTTCTTGTCCCCTTCCCTCTCCCTCCTTCCTCCACTTCCTTCTTCCTGGCCTACAAGAGGTCAATAGGTTAGCTTCACCATGACATTCTGCCTTGTCACAGGCCAGAAATACAGTGGTAGTTCGGTTCACAAACTTAATTCTTTTCAAGATTCTGGTCACAGAATTTGTTCCACACAACCAGAATTGTAGAAAGAATTAAGTTTATGAACCAAGGCACCGCTGTAACCGGGCCAAATGATCATAAAGTGAAGCCTCTGAAACTGTAAGCCAAAATAAATGTTTCCTTTTTATGAGTTGATTTTTCCCAGATATTTGTTAAAGCAGTGGAAATTTGATTTATGTAATCTTTAAACTATCTTTACTCATTTTACATTATCAGGTCTATGATATTTTTTATTGATTTCTACCATCATGTTTCGTGGATTCTAATTGTTCTTCTTTAACTCTCTGCATCTTTTATGCATTAATTTAGAGAAATGGTGTGGGAGCCCGCTGGCATTTGACATTGGAAAAGTAACTTCTACCATTGAGGCATTGACACAATCTATGACTCTATTTGGCTTTTCTGAGATGAGGGTCTCAGCTATGCAGATGAGATTGACCTGGAGCTCTCTGTGTAATCCAGGCTAAACTCACTGTGTAATCCAGGCTGGGTTTATGGGATTACGGGTGTCGACCTGGAGCTCACTGTAATCCAGACTAGTTTTATGGGATTATGGGCGTGCACCACCACGCCCGGCAAACAATACCACTGGACTCGTCAGGTTGAGTGGGGCCTTCGCCTTTACATCAGCGGCCGTGATCCGGGTCTCACCTTTTCCATCAGGCTTTTGAAAGAACCACCTCAGTTCAAACCCATTGCCATTGGCCCCAACCCCCTTCTTTAAGAATGTTGCTTTTTTAAAGATAAACTGGGCCTGGTGGATGATAGCATTAAAAGGGTTGAGGAAAGCCTCGAACAAAGGCAGAAGCAACGGGAAAAGGACGAATCTTGGTATCAAAATTGGTTTTCCCCTTGCCCCGCTTGCCCCTGGAGATTGTTAAGTTAAAGATTGCATAGGGTTAATTGTTGATGTACGCCTTCCCACTTACCCCTCCCCACATTTGGTAAAATACTGATTGCTGTATGCTGATAAATGCTTTGTCCCTTTATGGTTAAATGCTTGAGTGACTCATGTGATTGGTAGAAGATTTGTTTGAACTGTCCAATAAGCTTGCTGAACCTTCCCCCTGGGATAACAGTATATAATCGTTTTGCTGAGCCAATAAAGAGCCTTTGATCAGAAATCAGACTTGGGCCATGTGCTCTAACTTCTTAAAGATTTCCTTCACAGACATTCAAGATCGGATCAGCCTCTGATGACCCACGAATAAGAGGCGGCTCTCACCTCCTATTCCCCACTGGACGGGGTCCCCCCAGAGAGCCGCAAAATGGGAAAACATGGAGCACTTTAATTTTTCCCTACTATTTCGAAGTTACATAATTGTCTCTAATCTGAAGTAATTACTCTAAAAATTTAAATAATCATATTAAACAAAATAAAGCCTAAAGCTAATCACACCTTTGCAGCCCTCAGGAATAATATTAAAGACCTTAACACTCTCATTTCAAGCAACACTACCTTGACTTACATGCTATTGTTATCAGTTTTTTAATTCTCTCTTGATTTTCTTAACTTCCATATGTTAGCCATTGTTTTACTGAATAAATATTTACTTAGATTTACCAAGTGTAATGCCATCTGCTAACCATTCCTTCACGTCCCCCAGCTTTACTGAGACACAGGTAATGAAGGTCATCATGCCATCTTGCATGGGTAAATTGCTGTCTTCTCAGGTATGTTCTTTAGAAAAGCTCCTTTGGCCAAGAGTTTGTTTTTAGGAGAATCAAGGATTTTTTCTAGAAATATCTTTTCTCTCTCTCTCTCTCTCTCTCTCTCTCACTGAGTTTATTGGTACATTTTAGGTGTACAGTACAGTTACATTTATCATTGGGATCTTGTACCTTTACATGACAGGTCTTGGTTCTCATTTTTTCCCCTCGTCCCTACCCTCCCTTCACCCCTCCACCTCCCCTTCCCATTTACAAACACTTTATTTCCATTTTTTCATTTTCTCATATATATTTTTTCCTTATTACCTTTCCCCTACCCTTTCCACTTTCCCTATTACCTTTAGCCCTTTTCTTCCTATTTCAAATTGTCAGTTTAGAAATATCTTTATTTTATTCTCATCCTTGAAAGGTGAATTCATTGAATATTCAGTTCTTGGTAGAGATATTTTCTCTCAGCACTGAGAAGGCAACATTCCACTGTCTTCTATGTTCCATTATTATGGGTGAAAAGTCAGTTCGCGAAAATCTTGGTTTCTACTGCCACTCTCTAATTAAAACAAAAATAAAACTAAACAAGAAACCCAAGGCTCCTTAAAGAAATGATGGAGGCTAGGACAGTGGTGGGAAATACCCATGATGAACCAGAGGCATCTTTCAGGGTTGCAAAGAAAGTGGCAGGCATCAGAAACAGTGGCTCTGGGGGTTAGGCAGCAAATGTGTCTGTGAGCCCATTGCCCACAGTGTGCAGGCACCACACTGGCTAAGGGCACAGAGACCATCAGAAGCTGTGGGAACAAACACCAGCTCTGCTGACTCTTTCTGAGCACTCATACATCTTACTTTTCAGCTTAGAGTAATAGTGGCCTAGAATTTTCCAAAATTAATGAGAAACACCAAGTCCCAGATGTGGGAAACTCAGAGAGCATCAAACAGGATAAATATCCAAACTACACTGAGGCATAGATCAAACTACAGAAAAGCAAAGACAGAGAATCTTTAAACAACACAGAGGGAAACAAAGCCCCTTTTGCATAGAATAAAAGAATTCTAGCAGACTTCTCATCAGAAATCACGCAAGAAGAGAGTGAAATATTTATATGGTTGAAAGAAAAAAAATCAATCTGGATTTCTGTGGCCTGAAAATTATCCTTCTAAAATGATGGAGAAATAAAGATTTCCTCAGATGATGCAGATCAGAAACTTAGATCTATACAAAAAATGAAGAATTTTAGAGTAGGAATGAACAAAAGTAAAAGAAAGTGTTTATTTTTATCAGTCTTAATCTAACAGGTAACATTCTGTTCAAAACACTAGCAACTGTGTGTGATGATCATGGCTTCTGCATAAATGAAGTGGATGAAAGCAAGGAGGTGAAAGGTGGGACTGGGACAGAAGAATTAGGACTATTTTATTATTAGAAGGTACATGAACAATCCAAGAAGCAGTTTAGTCTTATTTGAAAGTACACTTGCATTAGCTGTAAAGGTATATTACAAGCTCTAGGGTAACCATTACAAAAGATTAAAAAAAGTATAATTGATATTCTGAGAAAGGCCAAAAAATAAAACCAAGGAAAATGATCATCTAAAACTACAAAAGGGAGATAAGTGTGGAAGACAAAAATAGGAACCAAAAACAAGCATAAAAAACAGAAAACAATAACATATAATTAATCCAATATAGTAATAACTACTTTAAATGTTCTAAAATATATCAATTAAAAACAGAATAGTAGAAAAATACAAGACTGTATATTTCACTGTAAATAAAACACATATATGCACTAAAAATAAAAGAATGAAGCCCAGCATGGCGGTACATGCCTATACTTGATCTTAGCCAAAAGGCCGAGATGCGATGGAACATGCCTTTTTTCCCAGCATCTAGGAGGCTAAGGCAGGAGGATCATGAGTTTCAGGCCAGACTGGCTATGCAATGAGACCCTATCCAAAACAGGTAATACAAACAAATATAAAAGTATGGAGGAAGACACCCAGGATAGCACTATTAAAATGAAAGCAGGAACACAGCCTGGTCATCTGAAGCTGAGCACTGGCACAGCCATCCCCCCTTCCAGGCTTGATTAAAATGCCTTCTGGGCACCAGCCCTCTCAGGGCTGGGGTTGAGTCATCCTAACTGAGTGTGCCCCTGCTGCCTTCTCCCCACACATCCCTTCCAACCTCCAGGCTCTTGATCACATCTTTCTGACCTGGAGCCTCACCACATTAGTTCCACATGACATCCAGGCCAGAAGTAGAAAGTCCACCAGGAAAAGGATGGAGATGCATTGGGTGAAGGCTGCAGCCTCGAAGCCTTCTGAAAGAACACAGTGATCATCACTGCCTTTAGGCTGCAAGAAGCTACAAGAAAGTCCAGAGAACACAGGAAAGGAAGGCGTGAGGGGAGCTGAGCTAGGAAAAGGACACAAAAGGAAGTAGTGGGAGGCACTATGCAATCCCCTGTATCCCTTCTCTTATGGCCCCAACCCCCAGGATGAAGGCATTTGGGAATGAGGCTCATGGGAGGTAATCAGGTTTAGAAACTTGCTGATGATGGGTCCTCCTCATGGGACCAGTGTCCTTTTAGGGAACACCAGCAGACATGCATGTGCAGCTCTCTCTAGGCACGTGAAGATACAGTGAGAAGGCTGCAAGCCAGGAAGGGGGCTGCTGTGTTTCAGAATGGTTTGCCCCTCGAAACTCATGTTGAAATATAACCCCCAATGTGAGGGATTCCGAGGGTGGAAATTTAAACTATAGTGTTTAGAGACAGGGCCTCTGCAAGGTTATTAGCATGATACAAGGTCACCTGTGTGAGTCTCCATGCCTGAATACTGGTGGCTTTATAGGAAGCACAGGGATCGGGATGCATGCATGCACATATGCACACAAAGATACAGAGACACACACAGATGCAGAGACAGAGAGGTCAGACATACACACACACACACACACACACACACACACACACGAATGGGTGTGCTCCCTGTCTCCTGCCATATGATGCCTACACTGTCCTCCTAGGTCTCTACAGCAAGAAGACCATCATCAGATGTGGCCCCTCAACTTTGAACAAGAACTGGGAAGCCAAATAAACCTGTTTTTATATAGCTAAGGCTTGTGTCTAGATGTCCCCCAAAGCCTCATGCAGTCATAGGTGGGGCTTTTTTAGAAGCGGCTGAATCTAGTGTGTGCCAAGATTAAGAGTGTGTGATCACTAAATCAGCCCACTGATTGGTTTGACACCACCCTAATCCTGGTAGCCTAGAGAGTAAAAATGGGGCAGAAAGAAGCTGGTAAGGTTGCTTATTGGTTTCCTTCCTTGCTTGCTACCTTCTGCCCACCATGAACTGTTTCTCCTCTGTGAATGCTTATCTGCCATGCCACCCTGCCTTAGAGCCAGCCAACTATGGACTAAAAACTCTACAAACTGTGAGCCAAATAAACCCTTTCTCCTTTAACTTTGACAATCAGGTATTTTGTCTTCAGCAACGAGAAAAGCAACCATGACAACCAGTCCGTGGCACTGTGTTTACTACAGAAAATAGGTTAAGTACCTTCACCAGAACCTGACCCTTGGACTTCCAATGTGAGAAGATAAATCTCAGCTGTGGAAGCCACCCATTCTATGGCATTTTTTTTTAGGTCAGCCCCAACAGACTAAGATAGTAGGCATTTAAAATATTATCTTAATTTTCATCTGCATTTGTTTATAAGTGTTTACACTGGGATTCAACTGTCTAATAATGACAAAGACAATGCTTTTATCTTAACAATATTTCCTCCTATGGAGTCTATACAACTTGCTTTGGTTCTGACTCACACTAACTAAATATTTCTGATGAGTTTCTAATCTTCCTTAAGCCTAAATTTAGTCTCCTGACATTAAAAGTCTGGAACAGAATGCTCTCCAAAGTGCTTCTGCAGCATAGAGATTATTTAAAATACATGAAAGAGGGAAGAATACAGATTACTTTTATTTTCTGGTGCCAGGGATTCAATCTTACACCTTGGGCATGTCAATACAAGTCTTCTACCACTGAGCTACATCCCCAGCGCTGAAGATTATCTGGAACCCAAGAAGATTTTATACTCCCGCTCTTTGTACCATCATCATACAATAGAAAAGCAGAACAAAGTCTAAAGAAATTATTCCAACTAGGTCTACTGAATCATGTGTGGTGCTCAATGCTGCACATGCCATTACTGGATGTGCTGGCATCAGCTCGAGAATCTGCAGGCCACTGACCTCAACAGCCCCTCCTCAGTTATTCAGTATCCCTTCTGCACTAAGGGAATGTCTGCTACATATAAATGAAAGCCAAAAAGTCGTCTTAGAAATCTCCACATTAGGGAAAAAAAATGATTTGCAAGTAGTGCAAAAAGGGAGGTGAGGTCACTAAAAGAGAAAGCAAATAATTTCCTGATTAAAATAACCTTAAGAGAGCTATGGTAAAGTCTGCATGTCATTCTAACCTGTTGAAGATTATTTGTTATGATTTCAATCTGGATGTCCCAGAGCCTTAAAGCACTCATAGTGGGAGCTTTGTGGAGGTGACTCGCTTATGGGGGTGGGATACTCATCAGTGGATTAGTCAACTAATGAGTTCATAGCTAAACGTGAGGTTGGCAGGTGAAGTCTGTTCAGAAGACGTGGGGCACCAGAGACATGGCCTGGAAGAGTCTGTCTCCCTCCATTCTCCCTTGATCACTCTGCTGGACTGGCAAGCTATGAGCAACCCTCCTCTGCCAGGCCCCTCTGCCATGTTGCCCTGCCTTGGAGCCAGCTGATTATGGACTGAAACCTCTATAAACTGTGAGCCCATCCCTTTCTCCCTTTAATTTGTGGGAGTCAGGAAGTGTCCCAGCAACAAGGGAAGTAACTAAAATACTATTTTAAAATGTTACTTCCACCATTAGCATGATGCCAGATCTGCCTCAAAAGAATCTGGGAGAAGGGGACTGAGGTGGGAAGAACATGAAACAGACAGAAGATAAGTTTTCAAGTTGTAATTGTTGAAGATGAGTGAGGGGCACTTGGGGGTTCATCATCTTATTCTTTCAAATGTCATATTTTTGAAAATTTCTCTATTAAAAATTTTTAAAATTACATTTTATTGATGAACAAATTTAACCCTTTTATTCTAATAACAAAGAAAGACTAGTACCTTCCAGTCTTTGAATCTTTGCCTTTATGGAAATGACTGCTTCAAATGGCGAAACTCTCAGCTTAAAACATGTTCCAGTCAGTGTCTCAATAAAGAGCTCCATGGTATCATAGAAAAGATGTTTGTAGTCAAGTGGTCCCAGTTCCATGTTATCTTCATTGAAGAATGGAGGCTCTTTCCTGTTATCCATTACTTTGACTTCTCCAAATCCTCTGGAATATGTTGCAGGCAACTGTACTTCAGTTCTATCCGAATCAACTTTGCACATTGGTAATATATATCATTCATGTTTTGCTTTTTGTATCTAAGAAACAAGGAAAAAATTAAATAAGGCTATCTGAAAAAATCTCATTTTTCTATAGAGAATTCTGAATAACTCTGGCCCATATCAATCTTCCAGAGAAGAGAGCTCCTGAATTTACTTAGTGTTTTTAGTTATGTCTAATTCTGAACTTTTCATATTTAAGTCTAAAATCATTCTCCCAAACAGACTGTAAAATTGTTAAAAACTGGTGTACTTTGACATTTAAATAAATGTATTATACTAGAGCTCAGCACAGTTACTAATATAGAGTATATGGTCAACAAATAGTTTTGTTAATATATTTAAAACAAACGACACATCATTATAGTTTGTAAGCATTTAAGAAATATATTTTTCCAAAATAAGTAAATTATGTGCTCTGAACCATATAGCAAAAATGTACCACCATTGTACATTAGAATCAAACTGGATGGAAGGAATAGCAACCATCTTAATAGGTTCCTTAAAAATAGGACTCACTAAATAACCAATGAACATTTGCATTTGCATTCTACCACTGAAAGAAGGATAATTCTGGTAAGAGATAGTAGATAATCTGTACTCATAAATATACAATGGATAATTGAGTATGCAAGAGAAACAACGAACAGAACTTTGTATTAAATTGCAAAAATCAGAGGTAGTAAGATAAAATACAGAGTATATAATTAGGAGCATATGGATGATCAGATTGATAAATTTCTATTAATTGGTGAAAACTTAATGGAGAAAAAATCTGATCCAAGCCTGAGAGCAACTTAACAGACTCAGCAAGACCTTGCCTTAAAAAATGGTGGGCCAGGGATTTAGCTCAATGGTGCAGATGCCTTCCTCCCAAGTGCAAGGTTCTGAGTTTGATCTGCAATGCCGGGGGAAAAAAAAGGTGAGGCACTGAGGATGCAGCCCATTGCAAAGGCATTGAGTTCAATTGCAGTAGTCACTCCTCCAAAGCCTTGAGATATGTAATTCATATACCATATAGTTCACTGATATACAGTCTAAAATTCAGTAATTTTACTGTATCCACAGAATTGTGAAATCATAAAACAGTCTTTTTTTGTTATTTTTTGAGGCTATGAGTATGCTGGGGATGAAAAACAAGGCTTTGCACATGTGAGGCATCATTCTACCATAAAGCTAAACCCCAGTCCCTCACGATCACTTTTAGAACATTTTCATCACCCCAAAAAAGAGCCCTACACCTGTACCCACCACTCCCACTCCTTCCCATTCTGACCCTTGGCCCAAGACAATGCCCAAGCTACTCTCTCTGTATGTAATTTGCCTATTCTTTATTTTCAATAAATACAATAATGTAATATATGGTGCTTTGTGACTGTCTTCTTTCATTGAGCATCGTGTTTTCAAAGTTCATTCATGTATAGGATTTATCAGCATGGTTTCATTGATGGATAGGTTCCTTTCAGGATATCTCAGGATGTTTTTTCAGTCATCAGTTAGGCATTTGGATTTTTTTCCAATTTTTGGCTATTAGGACTAATGCTACAGGGACAGTCAATGACAAGCTTTTGTGTAGACATACACGCTCCTTTCTCATTGATATATATATATCTAGGAGTGTAACTGCTAGGTTATAAGGTAACTCTATTTAGCTACTTGTAGAACTAACTATTTAAGTTTTCCAAAATAGACTAAACCATTTCACAGTCTAACCAACAGGGTACTTGACAACAATTTCTCTATATCCTTGCCAATATTTTTATTGGCTTTTTGGTTAATGCTATCCTGGGTGAATGTAGTATGTTGTGGTGGTGATATACATTTCCATAATTACTAGTGATTTGTAACATCTTTTTATGGCCATTTGTATAAGTTCTGTAAAAAATATTTACTCAGGTCTTTTGCTCATTCTTGTTTTAATCACTGAGTTATAAGAGTTTTATTAAACAGTCTAATTACAAACTCAGGAGTGGTAGCATATGTCTGTAATCCCAGCACTCAAGAGGCTGAGGCAGGAGACCAGCCTGGGCTACATAGTATATTTGAGGCCAGCTTGAGCTACACAGTGAGAACCTGTCTCAAACACCAAAACCAACCAGCCAATCAAACAAACAAAAAAACTAGATACAAGCCCTTTATTCGATATATAATTAGCAAATATTTTCTCTCATTTTGTGAGTTGCCTTTTAACATTTTTTATTGTATTTTTTTCAAATACTCCAATTTGGCTGTCTGTTCTTTTGTTAATACATTTTATAGCCTTGGTCTAACCCAAGGTAGCAGATTGTTTTAGGTAATAAGGTAATATATGTTTTTCTAAGAATTGTATAGTTTCAGTACTTACATTTATGTTTAGTGTTCATTCTGAATTAATATTTGTGTATGGTATGAAGTAGGGGCCTTCCTTATTGTCAACTTGACTGGTTAAGAGATGACTAGATTAGTAAAGCACTCTTTTGCCTGTCTCTGTGAGGATATTTTCAGAGATGCCTGGCATTCAGACCAGCAAATTGAGGCAGAAAACACCTGCGTTGACTGCAGGTGGCACATCCAAGAGGCCTACAGCCTGGATGGAAGGAAAGGGAGAATGAGTAGGAATCTGGCCAATGTGCGCAAGCTTGACTCAGTTTCTGTGGTTGCATCCCTTGCCACTGCCATTGCTTGTGGACATCAAACTCCAGCCTTTTCAGTCTTTCAATGCAGACTCACACCAGATACCCTCCAGGGAGGTTTCAGGCTTTTAGACTCAAACTGAGAGTGCATCCTTGATCCCTCTTGTTGCGATGCTTCCAGCTTTTTGTACAGATCAGATCCTGAATCCTCTGGCATGAAGGTATCTATTATAGGATATCTGACCCTGTAAGCTTCCTGTAAGCCTATTTAACAAATTTCCTTGCACAATTTTATGTATGTATGTATATGTACATATATAAATATGACTCTTTTCCATTGATTCTGTTCCTCTAGATCAGTGATGGTGAACCTTTTGAGATCAAGTGCCCAAACTGCTTGTGACGTCATTGCCTCGTGCTACTACTCCTTTCTGAGCATGCACATATGTGTGCTATTACATAACACTCAGGTGCTGGGGCAGTGCTTCGGTGACTTGGCTCGAGTGCCAACAGACTATTCTATCCTCATTATTTTGGAACTTTGGTAGGAAAACAATGGAGTATAAATGTGAGGATCTATTTTCAAATTCTTAATTATATTCCATAACTCCTTATGCCAGTATCACTTTGAGTACTGCAACTCTGTATTAAATTGCAAAAAAAAAATCAGGAAATATGAATTCTCCAATTTGATATTCTTTTCAGCTTTAATTGAGTTTATTGGTACATTTTAGGGATACAGTACAGTTACATTCATTGTTGGGATCTTGTACCTCTACATGACAAGTCTTGGTTCTCATTTTTTCCCCTTGTCCCTGCCCTCCCTTCACCCCTCCTACCCTCCCCATCTACAAACACTTTATTTCCATCTTTTCTTTCAAATTGTTGGCTATGCTGAATCCCTTGTAGGTCCATCTGTATTTTAGCATGAGTCTGTCCATTTTACAAAAATCTCAACTGAGATTTTGACAGGGAGAGTGTTGAATCTGTAGATGAATACTGTTGGAAACCATTGATATCCTAAATATTATCTTCTAATTTGTGAACATGTGATATCTCTGTTTATCTTCTTTCAACATATTTTATAGTTTACTGTATTAATTTTATACGCAAGTTTATTCTAAAGTATTTAATTTTTTATGCTGTTATAAGTGGAATTGTTAATTATTGTCAGTGTTCATAGTATTGTGTAGGAATACAATTGATTGTAATATATTACTCTTGTGCACTGCAACTGTGCTGAACTGTTTAGTTCAAGTTTTTTTAGTGGGTTCCTTAGGATTTTCTATATAAAAGATCATATTATCTGCAAATACAATTTTACTTTTTTCTTTCTCCTCTAGATGCCATGCGTTTACTTTTCTTCCTTAACTATCCTACTTAGAACTTACAATGAAAAGTTGACTAGCAGTGCCACAAGTAGATGGGTATCGCTGTCTTATTCCTAACTGCAGGAGGAAAGAATTGCCTCATCATTAGATATGATGCTAACTGTTGGGTTTTCACAGATCACCTTTGTCAGGCTGAGGGGTTTCTCTTCTGTTTTGATTTTGTCTAGGTATTTGATTTTGTTTTTAGACAATGAAAAGATACAGATTTTGTGAAGTGTTTTTCAAGTGTCTATTTAAATGATTACATAGCTTTTATTATTACTTATTACTGTCATGCTGTATTAGTTCTAATATGGTATATTCTATTGATATTTGTTGAAGCAAACTTGCAGTCCTGAAATAAATCCCACTTGTGCACAGAAGACTTTATGTAGGTTGCTAGATCTGGGCTGGCAGTACTTGAGGATTTCTGTGTCTATAATTATAAGGAATAATGGTCTGCAGCTTCTGTACATCTTTGGTTTTGCTATCAGGGTGTTTAGAAGGAGTTGGGAAGTATTCTCTGAAGATGAAGGAAACTTTGCCTATATTTAAGGATTGGAAAAGCCTCAGAGTGGGAGAGTTCTATAGGTGAACAAAAAATGAACACTATAAGAGTAAAAAATAAATATGGGTTATATATAAATTTAAAGTATTTTTCTACCAAAAGGATACCACTTAAGTCAGTATAATTTTTATAGAAATTTATTTAATGGAAGATTTATGTGTTTTAAAGATTGTGACTTGGTTAATAACCACCTCTCTAATATCATGATATTCATAGGCATCTGTGATATGAATATTTCAAAGATATCTAAAATCCAACATATCTAAAGCAAGACATTCATCTTCCCCACAAACCTCCTGTTTGTCCAGTTCTTATTTTATTAAAGGTACCACCACTCTTCTAGTCACTTAAGCCAAAAATCTAGCAATCATTTTGGATTTCCTCCCACCTCCACAGCATCTAGAAATGACTGATCTTGACAACAGTACTTCTTAGTATTTCTGTATTCTGTCACTCTCTCCAGTCACTCTGATTAGGACTTAGTTTCAAGGGTTCATTAGTTCTCAAATGAGCAATTGTTAAAGCCCAGCTATGATCTGGTGCTTCACTCTTCAAACCTATCAATTATCTTTGTTAATTTTTGGAAAGAATGTTTATAAAAACTAGATTGAGTACTGTTTTTATGACATTGCTTAGTAATTATTTTATTTCTATTTTCTGTGTTTAAGCGTGGGAAGAGGTCAAAGTGCTAAAATGGTTTTATCTTTGACTTTAATTTATATTTATTATTATTACCATTAGTGCAATTAGTAACACAAAATGAGAATAATTTTCGTATACTGGTACATGTATGTAGCATATTTTGATTATTTTCATCCTGGACTTCAAATGCATTTCAGTGTAACCTCCCCAATGAGGATATAAAAGGAGGGATTTGAATCTAAGTTAAGATGTCAATTTTTTAATTTTTCACAGCCACTTTAGGCTCACAGTAAACTTGAGCAGAAAGTACAGAGTTCCCATATGCCTCTTCCCTGCCCACCCAGGCCCCAGCTACGCCCTGCACCAGCATGGTATATTCATGATGAACTTGACATCCCAGCTTACATTAAGGTCCACTCATCAAGGTGCACATCCTACAGGCTTGGGCAAATGTGTAAAGACATGTATTTACCTGATAGTTTCAGTGCCCAAAAGACCCTGTGTTCTGCCTATTGATCCTCTTCCTTCCTGAGAACTCTTGGCAACCACTGATTTTTCTGATGTCTCTTTAACTTTGCCTTTTTCCAGACTGTCAAAGAGTTGGAATCACACAACATGTAACTGTTCCAGACCGGCTTCCTGTAATTAGTACGATTCACTTCAGGTTCTTCCATGGTGTTTCATGGTTTGACTGCTTTCTTCATGGTGCTGAATCATTCCAATTGTCTGTATGTATTACACAGTTTACCCATTCACCTGACAGATGCCCTGGATACTTCTAATTTTTGGCAATTATGAACAAAATGATAAGGATATTGCATTGAGGTTTGTGTGTATGTGTGTGTATAGTTTTGAATTCATTTGGGCAAATTTCAAGGAGTGCAGTTGCTTGAATGTATGGTAAAAGTATGTTTATTGTTTTATTTTTAAATTAAAAAAATTTAAATTATTATTATTTTTTGCACTGGAGATTGAACTCAGGATCTTGTGCTTGGGAGGCAGGTGGTGACACCATTGAGCTACATTCTAGGCCCCTATGTTTGGTTTTTTAGAAGAAGCTGCAAAACGATGTTCAAAAGTGGCCATACCATTTGGCATTCCCAGTAGGAAAGAATGAGAGAGTTCCTGGGGCTGGGGATTTAGCTCAGTAGGACCATGCCTGCCTCACAAGTGCAAGGCTGAGTTCAATCCCCGGTACCAAAAAAAAAAAAAAAAAAAAAAAAAATGACATTTCCTCTCACTCCATATGCACAGCAGCACTCTGTATTGTCAGTTCCAGATTTTGGCCATTGTCAGCAGTCATGTAATAGTATCTCAGTATGGTTTTAATTTTCATTTTTATAATAACATGATATGGAGCCCAGTTATTTCTTGAAAACACAGAACTGATCCTGTTATTTTTTATCTTAAGACCCTCTGAGGTCTTCCCACTGTCTACAGAATAACATTCAGAAAATCAGGCGTGGTGGCGCATACCTTTAATCCCAGCACTCCGGAGGCTGAGGCAGGAGGATTGATGTGAGTTCGAGACCAGCCTGGGCTACATAGTGAGTTCCAGGGCAGTCTCAACTACATAGTGAGACCCTGTCTCAAAAAAATCAACCAACCAACAAAACAAACAAACAAAAAAAACCAAACAAAAAAAATTCAGAGACTACAGAAAGGTCCATAAGGTCATACACCTCACCTTCAAATTCCTTTTTATTCATCTATATATCTCACCTCAATAGCTTTGGTACCTCTAGCTTCTAATCATTTGCACTTGTAGCCTTGGAACACTGCTTCTATATATTGCTCCTTCTGTGGCTACCTGACAAAGCACCTAATTATCTTTCAGGACTGAACTCAGGGGTTGGGCACATAGCTCATTAAAAGAGCGCTTGCCTAGCAAACAAGAGATCCTAGGTTTGATCTTCAACATGGCAAAAATATTCAACTGAAATATCAACTATCCCAAAAGACCTTCTATATTTACTTCCTTTTGTACCATTGTCTATATTATACATAGTACCCATAACAATCATTGTTTACATGGCTTTTGTGTTCTAGCATAAAATTCATAGAAAATATAATTAATTAGGGGACCTGAATTGTATTGGACAGATTTCTAATGCTCCTAGAGAAAGGGCAGTACAGGAGGGAAAGTTGCTAATATTACAGGTGCTTTGAGGGCTGTTATATTATTTATCAAAATAATGAGTAATATACACAATACAATGTGCTGTGCTATTACTGCTGGTGACAGTAAGTTCCTTAATGTTAAATAAAAGCTGGATAAAGAGCTATATTGCTCAGGTTTCATTATTTTCTTTTATCTTTTATGGTGAAATATGGGATGGGAATGTAGTTTAATGTGGAAGAGTGCCTGGCAAGGATTTACTAAGTTACCTAGCTACATGCGTACACAAAGAAAGAAGTGAAAGTGACTTATAGTGAGATGCAGGTCTATAGCCCTAATCCTTTTTCTTTCTCTTGTGGAGACAGGTGCATTTTAAAAACTATATTTTATTTGTGCCTATTAATTTCACAAAATGTTAAGTCTCCCTGCAGAATTTTGATATATACCTATAATCTACTTTGATCATATCCACGCCCCACTGCCCTCCCTATACCCCCTTCCACTTCCCCATTATTCCCTTCCTCTTGTCTAATAGTGTCTCCTACTTTCACATTATCTTTTTCAGATTCCACATATTAGGAAAAATAAGTGATACTTGTCTGAGTCTGGCTTATTTTGCTTGAAATGATGATATCCAGGTCCACCCATTTTCCTATGAATGTGATTTTGTTTCTCTTTATGGTTGAATAATACTCCACTGTGTAAATATGCTGCATTTTCTCTACAGATTTGTTTGCTGCTGGCCACGTGGACTAGTTCCATATCTGTGCTACTGTGAATTGTGCTGCATGTACACCAGCATGCAGATATTCCTGTAGTGTGCTGACTTTAAATCCCGTGGGTGTGCACCAAGGAGTGGTATAGCTGGGGCTGGGGATGTAGTCCCATGTTTAGTCTTTTGAGGAGCTGCCATATTAATTTCTGTAGTGGCTATACTAATTTACATTTCCACCAGCAGTGCAGAAAGGTTCCTCTTCCCCCTGAACCTTTGCCAACATTTATTGTGCTTTGTATTCTTGATGATAGCCACTCTGACTGGGGTGAGATAGAATCTCAATGTAGTTTCAATTTCCATTTCCCTAATAGCTGAAGATGTGGAACATTTTTTTTCCTGTACTTATTGGCTATTTCCACTTCTTCTTCAAGAAGGGCCCGTTCAACTCATTTGCCCACTTATCAACTGGGGTATTTGAATTTTTGAGCTTTATATATATTCCAGATACTAATCTTCTTTCAGAAAAGTAGCTGACAAAGATTTTCTCCCATTCTTTAGGTGATCTTTCCACTCTGTTGATTGTCTTTCCCCACCCTTCTGAGACAGGGCTTCACTGTGTAGTTAAGGCTGGCCTTGAACTATGTAGTTCAGGCTGGCCTTGAACTCACAGCAATCCTCCTGCCTCAGCTTGTTGAGTGTTAGAATTACAGGTGTGCACCACTATGCCTGGTGGTTCTTTCCCTTTCTGTGCAGAAACTTTTTAGTTTGATATAGTCCCATTTGTTGATTCTCACTATTATTTCCTGTGATACTGGAGTTTTAGTCCCATGCTCATGCCTTGGCTTCAATTGTTTCCCCTATTTTCTTCTAGCAGTTTCAAAGTTTCTAGGTCTTTAATCATTTTGAACTGACTTTTGTAAAGGATGAGCATTAGGGATCTAGTTTTCCTCACATTTGCTGAAGAGGTTGTCTTTTCTCTAATAGATGTTTTTCGGCTCCTTAGCCAAAAATCAGATTGACAAGGCATCACTTTGCAAATCATGGTGGTGTACATCTGTAATTCCAACACTTGGGAGGCTGAGGTAGGAAGATCACCATGAGTTTGAGATCACCATCAGCCTGGGCTACACAGTGAGTTTAAGGCCAGCTTCAATTACAGTGAACCCTGTTTCAAAAACAAACAAACAAACAAACAAAACACTCCCCCTCAAAAACCCCAGCAACAACAAAAAGAATCAGATGGCTATAGTTGTGTGAAATTGTTTCTGTATCCTCCATTCTATTCTCTTGGTCTATGTGTCTATTTTTGTGCCAGTACCAGGCTGTTTCTGTTACCACAGCTTTGTAGTATAATTTGAAATCACATATTGAAAGAGAAAACTCTTGTAAATAGTAAAACCTACAAAATATCACAATGTAGAATGGCTTTTGCTGTTTCTAACAGTAGTTTGCTTTGTTGAGTTCAGAATTAACAGACACACTGGAGGCATTAACTGGACAATGGGACATCTGGCCTCATCTTGAGATAACAGGGCACATCAAGACTCCAAACTCTGAAGTTTTGTGAGCCACATGATCATAAAACTGTCAAGATGAAAAGAACAATTGTTTAACTTTGCTTTCCTGACCTTGAATACCCGCTTCCTGCAGGCTAGAATAGATAGCTAGACTAATAGTAAAGGTAAACTCCCTAACTACAAAGAATTGCTACATTTGGGTTAAAGTTAACTCTCTTGTGACCATGATTTGTATATTAGTAATGTGAACTGAATGAAATGTAACCACCTGAATGAGATCATGACTGTAAAACACTGTAAAAGAAGGAGGTGTAACCCAGTGTGGGGTCAATCTCTAGCATGGGTCTTGGTAATTGGCCTTTTGCTAGCAAAATAAACTTTTTCTTTATTTTACTTCCCTTCTCCCAGTGTCATTTATCAACCACCCCACCCCGGCAACAGTATTATGATGCCTCTAGCCTTGCTTTCTCTTTCTTAGGATTGTTTTGCTATTCTAGGGCTTTTGTGTGTCCATACGAAGTTTAGAATTTTTTTTACCAACTCTGTTAGGAAAATCATTAGAAGTTTGATAGGAACTGACTGAATTTGTCAATTGCTATTGGTAACATAGCCCATTTAACAAAATCAATTCTGTCAGTCCACGAACAAGGCAGATCTTTCAAACTCTAATGTTTCCTCCAATTTCTTTCTTCAGAGTTCTAGAATTTTCATTGTAAAGGTCTTTCACTTTCTTGGTTTGGCTGATTCCTAGTTTTTTATTTGTCTTTCTTTTGCTATTGTGAATGGAATTATTTTCCTGATTTCTTTCATTGCTAGTTCAGTATTAGTGTAAAGAAAAGGTTATTGATTTTTTAAATATTGATTTTGTACCTTGCTACTTTGCTGAATTTATCAGCTATAAGTCTTTTAGTGGAGTCTCTAGGACCTTCCAGCATAGAACCACATCACATTTAAAGAAAGATAATATCATGTCTTCTTTTCCTATTTGTATAAATTGCTTTCTCTTGCCTAATTTCTCTAAATAAAATTTCAAGGACTATACTGAACAGGAATGGGGATAGTGGAAATCCTTGCCTCATTGATTTTAGAGGACATGCTTTCAGTTTTTTCCCTCATTCAGAATGATGTTATCTGGGAGTTTGTCATAATTAATCCTTAATATTAAATTTTGAGATACGATTCTTCAGTACCTAGTTTCCTCAGGGCTTTTATCATGAAGGGATGCTAAACTCTGTCAAAGGTCTTTTCAGAATAAATTGTGATGATCACATGATTTTCATTCTTGGTACTATTTATTAACTTGTATATGTTGAACCAGAGGCAACCGCTTTTTAAATGATTTTGTTTAGCATGGATTCTTAAAAACATAACATGATACATTATGAAACATCAAATAAGAGTCTACTACAGAATTCTGTCTCTACTCCCCCTAGGCCAACAGCACTCCTACCTACAAATAAGCAGCACTATAAACAGGGGTCAAGTGTCAAGAATGCTAAAATGAACACTGTAAGAGGTAAGCCTTAGGTGATCAATGCCTACCCAAATAATTTGGAAACCAAGGATACAAGGAATGTTTTCTTCACCACAGTGATTTTTGTAGCAATACCATGAAAACAAAGGGTAACAGATTTGGAAGTCTTTCATCTAAGAATGACAAAATGACTTTAGGCTGAAAGGAAAACCACAGTGTGGTAAAAACAGGATTAACTGTGCTGGGCATTCTACCCTAAGTCACAGCCCAGCCAATGGAATAATTTACAAAATGGAGAATCAAGGAACTAATGATGTTCGTCTCTAGAAAAGCTATACCTCTCAGTGGCAGAGATCACTGTAGTAGAGGATGAAATGAAGCCATGTATGTAGTCAAAGCAGTCTGGAGGACCAAATGACCAAATTCAAGTCCCAGAGGGCCAGAGACCTAGTCAATACTAAAGGCTGGGCCAGCAGAGGGCTTCTCAAAGTGGCATGCAGTCATGCCTGGCTGAGTCTATTAATGCTGGAAAATGAAAGGGGCATTGAAAACAAAGATGGGAGGGAGGATGATATAAGAATTACTAAAAATAACTGGGCGAGGTGGTGCAAACCTGTAATCCCAGCACTCAGGAGGCCAAGTCAGGAGGATTGGTGTGAGTTTGAGGCCAGCCTGGGAAACATAGTGAGTTCAAAACCAGTCAGAATGTAGAGAGAAGACCCTCAAAAACAAAACAAAACAAAACAACCTAACAACAACAACAATAAAATCTCCACAAATTTGCTAAAATAGGAAAAAAAGAAAGAAGACAACTAAAGTATCCAGAATTCTCACAAATAATAAAAAAATAACAAGCTATTTAGTGTAATTACATCAAAGAACAATTCCAAATTAATTACCAAAATATCTATCTTTTTTGAAAAGTTAAAAAAAAACTACCATCAAAGATGAAAGGAAAGTTAAATGCATAAGGCAATAGTGGCACTGAGTCAGTAATTTCACTAAGTTTGAGTCTGCTCCGTCTTAAAGAAGCCGTACTACCTTCGGGCACTCACCTTGCAAATTGTCCACCAGCACACAGACACCGTGACGCGATGTGCTCCTGAAGAGGCTGACAGTTTTCCTTTACTGACATGAAAACATCACGGTCCCAAAGTACATTTCTCGAGTCCGTCCACCTCAGCGCTTCCGCGCCTAGCCTCCAGCCTGGAGTGAGCGGCAAGGGAGCAGGGACAACGTTTAGGGCTAGTATACGGGCCACGCGGCCCTCCACACACACCTGCCGCCGCCTTCACCTGTCGCACACACCTGTCACTCGTCCTCACCCGTCCCGCCCAGCCGCACGCTCCGTAGCCCATTAGTCACTTGACACCCCAATAGCACAAACCGGCCGCTGCCGTCACCCGCCAGGAGACAGCCCTCTTCCCCCTGGCCGACTCCAGCGAGAGCCTATACCACTCTGCCCGGTCCCACTCACCTGACGCCGGTCCACTCGCTACTTCGCCCACCTCAGGTTCACCTGGACGAAGCTCCCGCCAGCGGTGCCGAGGGTGGCACTGAGCGCACCGCCCCTTTGTGATACGTCGACCAATCGCGAGTCTGTGTTCACTCCGCCCTCCAATCAGCGGGGCGGGGCTGGCCGCCGACACCAGTGGTTACTGGGACACGGAGTTGGCAGGAGCCCGACTGGAAGTCGGTTGGAGAAGCCCGGATGTGGCTTCGTTGTCTAGCAACGGAGAACGCGGCCTGAAAGGCTTAGCCCAGTAGAGTTCCTGCTCGCTGCGCACGCTGTGCTTTTCTAGAGCGTACACCCCCGGCTTATACTCCCTTCCCTGCACCGCGCCGTTCCCACCAGTCCACCTTCGTGGTCTCGTGTGGAAAGCGGGCATATCGCTCGTGGGGCATCTGAAGTCCGGGCCGCTTGCCCGCGTTCCCGGCACGGGACTCCAACAGAAGCCTGATCTGGTCCCCGTAGATACCACCGGCTTCTGCCTGAACCCCGAGGTCTGGCGGGAGTTTCCTCCTTGGTGCTCAGAGACTGGAAGCACCTAGGTGCGGACTACAAAATTGAACGTTCCAGCCTGGGCTTTGGAGTGGCACAGAGTTGTCTTGGCTGTCTCTTGCGTCATTCGTTCTTAACAGCACCTGCTACCACCACTGTTCAAGTGCCAGATAGTTTTCAAGGGTCTTTTACATCCTTTCCACTGTCCTGCAAGATTAGTACAGAATTGAACCCTCACTGACAAAGCCGAAAACAAAAGCTAAATAAGGCACAGCATGTTGTCTACTGTCTCTTAGTGAGAGAGTCAGATTTGAATCTTGAGCAGAATAAAAAAATACAGTCCTGTTCCACTATCCTATCCCGCTCCTAGACTGGGAATTCAGGCCACTGCCCAGGTGATGAATTGTGGAGGCTGAATCAAGAGTAACATTCAGGTCGGGCATGGTGGTGCATATCTGTAATCCCAACACTCTAGGGGCAGGAGGATTGCTGGTGATATACAGTGAGACTCAAAACAAAACAAAACAAAAAAAAACAAAGTAGTATGAGTGCCACCATAGGAACTTTGCCACAGTCCCGCCTTCCAAACCCCTCAAAATAGCAATGTATTTTTAATCTTGTTTTGTCTCCCAAATCCCCTAGAATCAGTCCCAATGACTGACTAGATTTGCTGACTACAAAAGAAAGGTCAGGTACTGAAGATGGACTTGACCCTGAGCCCTAGCTCAGAACAGGCTAGATACACAAACACACCTAGGAGAAGAAGGCAACTAGGAAGCACCCTCTTCCACCAAGTGTCACTTTTACAGCAGAGGACCGCTGATCCACTCAAGCGGTGCAAAACCTCTGGCTCTGGGTATAGGTAACTACCACACATTTTGTTTTGTTTTGATTTTTTTTTTGGTACTGGGGATCGAACTCGGGTCCTTGCGCTTGCAAGGCAGGCGCCGGAACCACTAAGCTACATCCCCAGCCTTGTTTTGATTTTGGACTGGGGATTGAACCCCGAGTTTTCATACTTGCTACATCCCCAGGCTGCTTTTTAAAATATTTTAAGAAAAGTTTGGGCTCAAACTTGTGATCCTCCTGCCTCAGCTTGAGTGTGGGGGTTTCAGCTTCTCAGTCCATTCTTAACGTGCCTGTCCAAGAGTTAGAGGTCCAGAATTGGTGAGGCCAGTGTGGCTGGCCTACAGGATTGTTCCATGGTTAGACTGAATACTCATCAGCATGCTAGCACAGCCCAGGAAAGCATGGCCAGAATGGGATAGCCCTCTGTGTGGCTAGCAGCCAGGACATGTCTGCCAGTGCAGCATTCAGCAGGACATAATCTCCATCCTAAACATGTCTGTCTCCCCTGTGCTGTGACCTGGGCTCACCCTGCTGCCTCCACAATGAAGTGCAAGGCTGCGGAGATGGAAGTAGGTTCCTCCTAGGGGGAGCCAGCTTTCTGTAAGCAGCAGGGAGAAACACCTTAGGAGCTGTGGCCCATCCCAGTGACTGTCCCAGTTTCTCAACTCCGGCAGTTTGTGGGCTGAATTCAGGCAGACAATATGTAAAAAATGGGTGTGGCTGTGTTCTAAGAACACTATTTATATAGCCAGAAGAAGCAGGGCCACTGTTTTCAAAATCTTTCCTTAGAGGACTTAAAGAGGCATCTTTAGAATTCAGTGGAAACCACTTCTTAAAGGCTGAGACTCATGAAGCATTATCTCTCATCTGCCTAGGGCCTGACTAAACTGGGGCTCCCCCACAGGGTTCCCACCCATTAACACAGACCCCTTCATCTGTGTGGCATCTGTGTGGTCAGCTGTGAAAAGTTACAAGCAGATTTCTTCTATAACATGCCCTAATCTTACCGTGGCCCTAGTGAAATAAAAACCAACCAATCATTGCGAAACATTTATTTTTGTTGTGCAGTATTAAGCTTGATTAAAATCAGTGCAAAAAGATACTAAGTACATAGGGTAGAAGGTGAATTAGCTGTTTCAGTATTTGTCTTTATTATAATTCAGGTAGGACAATAGGCATGTAAGTCAACATCTCTAACTAAAGAATGTAACCGAAGGGCGAGACACAGATACTACACAGGCTCTACTGGCCTCCAAAAGCATTCAGGGGATCATCAAATATGTTGGACTCCTTGTGTTTCAATCTTGGTTCAGGCGCTGTCTGTGCAGATCGGCTTTTTGGTTTGGTTGTTTTAGTCTGGAGACCAGAGAAGATATCATCTTTGAAGAGAAAAAGAGTGGCTTAATGGCAAGAAAATGGGTACTTTTCTTTTTTTTTTTTTTTTTTTTTGGTACCAGAGATGCTTGTGAGGCAGGTGGCAGAACCACTAAGCTAAATCCCTGGCCCTTGATTAAGTTTTAGGATAACATGCAAGTTGTAGTTTCCCTCAGCCACAAAGTATGTGTATGAATGTGCAGGACTGGGGAAAGGAAAGTGTGACTGGCTCTCTCATGGGACAGTGGACTTATTTCTACCTTTTTTTCACTGTGGATTTTAAAAGGGCAAAAAGGATGTGTGAAGGGAGTCCAATTTATGATTCAATTTCTTTCAGAATAAAAATATCAATTTGAGGCACCATGGAAAAAATGAAGTCGTCATGACTGTATCTACGTAGTGTTTCACAGACTGTAAAACTTGTCCTGGTTATGTACCATGTGCAGTGATGTTACTGGTAGGATTCTGCTAGGCCAAGTTTTTGGCATGTGTACATAAAAAGACAAGTGCAAAAAACTGTGGCATTATTTATATTAGAGAAAATTTAGAAACAGTCTAGCTTGCTATTAATAGGCTAAATAAATAGCAGTACTTCATAACCACCAAACTCAAGAACTCTATGTACTAACAAGGAAAGATATTGAAAGGTGACTAAAAGGAACAGCAGAAAAGTAAAGTCTATTCTTATTTCTGAAATATTACCATGTCTGAAAACATCTACCAAACTCTGAATAATGGTTACTCTCTAAGGCTTTTTCTTTACACTTTTCACATTTTCTAAGTTGTTTATTCCCTAAGCACGTGCGTTTACATATCTGGTAATAAAAGAGACAAATGAAGTTTCTTTGCACCTCTGTGGGACAGTACAGGCTTGCCTGGGGGAGCAGGCCAATCTGGTGGGGGGTGTGTGGCACCAGGCCCAAGGCTAACTTGGGGGAAGAGGGAACCTCTAGGAAGAGTGCGTCTGGCCTCAGCTAAGTTTACTTAGGCCATCAGAAGCCCCATCTTTATGGCTATGGGGTATCTGGATTCTCCATTTGCCAAGCAGGGGCTCTGCAAGCATGTGTACAAACAGAAGAACCCAGAGAGATGCTAAGTTGGGAAGATGACCCTGCTCCTGTAGTTCTGCCCCAATCTCCGAACCACTGGCCCTCACTCTCCAGCTAGAACTGATTTAACCAACAACTCCCTGGCCCCAAGTGGCTGCCTCAGCCTACAGCAGTGCTTGCATCAGTGTGTGACAGAGGATGACCCACCAAAGCAGAAGTTATATTGTGCTTAAAGGTGGAATTCTGGGCCCCTTTGTATTCTCCAAAGCCCACCATGCTAAGAGGCTGCTTCACCTGAGAGTCTAGGCAGGAGACTTATTCAGCCTTAGCCCAAATCAGAGCAAGCAAGGACCAGGCCAGGGGTGGTTTCCTGGAAAGGGCCAGACATAGTCCAGACCAGGCACTGAGGGCTATCAATTCTCTATGCCCAAGGTGGAACACCAGACTTACCCATATCATCATCAAAGATAGACTTAGCTTCCACTTTCTTTTTGGACTTTCCTTTTGGTTTTAGGGTTAGGTCAGCAAAGATATCAATGTTATCATCAAGTAAGCTGGGTTCCAAATTTCTCTCCTTCTGTCTCTTTTTTTGTGATGGTTTAACTGCTTCTGTAGCAAATATATCATCCTTATTAGGCAAAAAAAAAAAAAAAAAAAAAAAAAAAAAAAAAAAAAAAAAAAATAAATTAAATTAAAAAAAAAAAAAAAAAAAAAAAAAAAAAAAAAAAAAGCAAAACAATTATATATATTTTGTTGTTACTAAAAACATTTTGTGAGTTCTAGACATGCACACTAGCAGGGTGTTAAGAGACACCCATCTAAGCCTGAGAGGCGCCGTCCAGACCTGCACTTGGCCCACAGCAGCTCAGAAGCCAGCTTTCCTATCCTCCAGGGAATGCCGTTGGTGCGGAAAACATTCGATCATTTGATGCCCTCTTTGTCTTGTTCCACTCCCTGAGAGCTCTGAGAAGTGTACCCATCCTAGTTCACCTTGTACCTGGGACCCAGATAGTCAACAATGGCCAAGTAGTTCCTACCCAAGGCCACAGTGCCTGGGCCTCTGCTAAGCCAGCAGCTCTAGGCAGGGCCTATTTTCCCAGAATCAGAGGATCACCACAAAAGCCATATCCACACACTTCTCACATGCTGCAGCATGGCATGCAAGGACAATGATGGCAGCAATGGTCTATAAAATAAATCAAACTCTGAAACCAAGACCTGGGACTAGGGTATACATTAGTGGTAGAGCACTTGCCTAGTGGTTGCAAGGCTCTGGGTTCAATCCCAGCACAGCCCCCCCAAAAAACCTCAGAACCTGTATCAAGGATTATGATCAAGAACTACCCCTATGTGAAACAAAGACACTTCTGAGTAAACTTCAGAGTTATTAATACGAGATGTGAATTACTAAGCATGTAGACACTAGGCATGCACAAAACAAGCTGAACATACCCCTGGCTCAAATAAGCCATGGAGTACTTGTTACCTCAAAAATATCTTGTGTTTTTGATACAAAATCCTGCTGACTGCTGCGCTTGGGCTCATTCTTCTTGCCTTTCTGGTCAGTGAAGAGATCGTCCTCATCATCCAAGAGGGGAAAAGGGTTTGTTTTCTTTTCTGGTCTCGGCTTAACAGACTGAAAGAGATCATCATCGCTGTAGGCCTCACCGAGGGCAGGAAACAGGGAGCTCTTCTCTTTGCCTCCCTCAACCAGGTGGGCTGAGACCTCCATGACCTTTGCCTTGGTTTTTGCTCTCTCTGTGAACTGCGATCCTGTGTTCTTGGAAAACATGTCCTCAGAATCAAACAGGTCAGTCTCACCCCTGGGCTGGCTCAGGGCCATCACAAAGGGGCTCCTGTCCATCGTAGGTGCAGGACCACTTTCCCTAGGTGAAGCAGCAGTAGACACAGCCTCCTCAGACCCGACTTCTACACTGGCCGCTCTGGGCTGAGGCTGACGGCCATTGGGCAAAGCGGAACCATCTGCCGACTGTGTGATGGAGCCTCCAGGGACACTCGTGTCCTCAGCCTCACTGGATTCTTGGGCAGCCAGACGCCTGGCTGCGCGAGTCTGTGGCCTGCGCTTCCCTCTCACTTTGACACGACTCTGCAATACCAAAAACAGCATGTGTGGATTTGATAAACTAAGCGTGCAAAGTCAACACAGCGAAGAATCATCAACTCAAAATACTGCACAGGCATCTGACCTGTGTCAGTTGAGGTACCATTTAATAGACAGGTTATCTATCTCTTAAGCAATTCCAAAGAAGGAGTTTATAGGTTGTGTTACTCCAAGACTCTTTCTTACTGCTTTACATTCTCCATTCTTGGGTCTAAGGGCAGTTTCAGTTTAGTTTCACATAAGAAGTTTCAGTGGTTGCTGGAGCCCTGGGAGTAGGTGCATGGGTACCCTGTGACCCACAACCCTCTCCCTTGCACTTCCTCGGCCCTCAATTCAAACATGCATCTTTCCAAACAAGAAAATATCAGAGACTCCAGTACCAACATTTTCTCAGGCTCTAGGTCTGGGGAAATGTGCAACAAGAAAGGTAACCCCACGGGCTTTCTTCAACAAACACCAGGTATTGAATGCAAAAAATATAGCCAGAAATCAGAACCCTTAATATAACTTTGAGACATAATCTGGTGTTTTTTGATATTTACGAAAATACACAAATTTAGTTCAGAGAAGGTGCAGCCTACTTTGGGCAAAGTACTTGTCTATGTCTGTCGACTTCAAGGAAATTTCCTAAATAATTTTAGGAAGTAATCAATTTAAACAAACAAAAGAGTTAACAGAAGCTACCTACAAAAGGATGTTTTATTTTGCCTATGAAAACAGTTTGGAAACCTTGAGTGTATCTGCCAGGGTTAGGTCTCCTAGATCCTGTGGATAACTCAGGGACCAGCTAAGACTTTCTAGAGAAGGAAGATGATTGGATGGAAAAAAGAAAGTGCATTAACATGGAAGGAACATGTACAGGAGTTGGGAGGCCACTGACGGCTTTCCCAGCTGGGGAGGAAAGTGCCCCAGGATCTTGGAGTTGGAGCCCAGGACACAAGGTGGGAGGTCCTGAGTAAGGCTGTGAGACAGAGAAAGCTTGGCCAGCAGACATCGGCAGGTGGGGTGAGGGGGTGGTGACAGAAGTGACTGCAAGTTGGGGGTGATCCATGCAGCAGACACCAACTGAGGCTAGGGGACTTCTGCATGGCTATTATGCAAAACGTACATGTAACACTAGAGATATGGAAACAGTGGAACTGGGGAGGTGGAGAGCAACAAGAGGGAAGGAGGCTGAAGGAAGGACGGGGTGTCAGAGCAGGACTACTGTGTGTAACTCATGGACTAGGAAGAGGCAGCCAGGCTGTTCTGCTGAAGCAAAGCACAGTCAGTCACATCACCTTGTTGGCACTGTGTAAGGTGTCTGCCTGTGCAGGAAGATCAAAGCTCACACCGGCCTCCCCATGCCCAGGAGCAGCAGGCTGACCATCCACAACGAGGTTCCTTCCAGGTCCCGTGGAAGGAAGAGCCAATTCTGGAGAAACAGGTTTTGCTCCTAGGACCTGGGGAGCTGCTCCAGGCAACAAGGCTGTCGGGTTAATCGCTAAATTTGCCTGAAGAAGAAAAAGGAAAGTTGGTATTTGTTGTTAAATATAGCAGCCTAATATCACCCCTGCCACACATGATGAGACTCAGTGCTTACAATTCAAAATACAAGAGAGGAGAAATGTAGGAAAATTGCCTGATCCTCAGAATTAGACCAAAGCGTAACACACTTGCACCCATCACAGGGACCAAGAAAAGATGTTAAAAGACACAGCACACAGAAGCAACAACCAGGGAGTGCAGGGAGTGCTGGACTAGGGGCACAGATGAGAAAATGCTTGCAGCAGCTGGAAAGTGAAAATAGAAACAGGTTTATAGATGCCACAAGGCAGGTAATGAAGGTTCCGTTATAATTACTTGTATTTTCCCGATCCGAGTGGATGGCTCTTTGGTTTTAAGTGGAGTGAGACCTGATGAATCCTGTGAAAAATTACATTGTTAATGATCGGTGGGGAACAGGGAGCCAAGCGTCTCCTGGGTTACACTCAATCCTGGGGGCAGATCTGTGGAGCAACACTGTCACTTTCTGCAGATCATGTAGCTCTCCCAAGGCCTCACACTTGCTAGTGCCCCTTGGTTATGCCTTCCTCCCACATGCAGGTGGAAGGCTGTCAGTGACACATGGAGTAGTGGGAGACACAAGGCCTAGGATTCCTAGGAGCTGCAGCTTGTCAGAAGGAGGCCTGCCACTGGCAAATGACCATGCTGGCCATCCCACACAGCAGGCGTCAAGGAGCAGGGACTGTCCACAGCCTAGCCTGGTTCTCCAAGCAAAGGATCTGAGCTGTGGGATGTGTGCATGGTGATATGCCAGCCCTCATTTCAGAGTTCTGGAAGGACTGCAGAGGAACTGACAGCCACCACCCTGTAAGTGGCAATCAGTGGAATTCATAGTAACTCTAACTTACTTCTACTCCCATGGAGCATAGGAGAAGAGGAGGCTCTGTACTCCACGTAAGCTCCAGTTTGAAACTGAATCTGGAATCAGGTCAGAAAATAATGACTGAATACAGACCAGGGAGACTGCAGTGGAGTAAAGGGAGAAGAGATGAACAGGGATAAAAGATACAGCAAAAAGGACAGGCTCTATCTGGGGTGAAGTAATTCTGGGTCTGCACAGTGGAACTAACCTGTACTCAGATGCAACAAGAACTGGAAATCCTAAAGATATCTAACCTGTGCTGTTTCTGGTTTCCATATGCTTTTCTCTTTGATATCTTGAGTAGATTCGAGATGCTTCTGGTTCTTCGAAGAGGAAAGAGAATTGTCTTTTTTTACCACCTTCTTTTTTTCCAGTACCTACAAAAGGAAAAAATGCTAGTGTGCCACATATCTTAAACATTTTAAAGAAAAATCGTAATTCAAGGAGGAACTTGATTTCTGGATTTAAAAAATTTCCTTCTTCACTGAGGGTTGAGGAGATCAAAAGTAGCATTTCAGAGAGCATTCTGAGCATTATAACTTTCCAGGGCTGGGAGTGCAGCTGGTGGTAAAGTGCCTGCCTAACATGCAAAAGGCCCCAGCCTTGATGCCCAAAACCACAAAAGCAAAGGGGGAAAAAAGAAAAGAAAAAGACTGTGCCTTTCACAGCATTCTTCTCTGTGACAGAAATAAAATTTAGTGGGGCAGGTGAAAAAAAAACACATATGGGTTAGAACTCAAATTAGTTTGTGCCTGAGAGGTACTAACACAGATTCGCTACAGTATATATGCAATGGTTTTCCAATAAATCAAACATGTTTGTAATGCAGTCGGAGGGCCTGCACCAGCTATGGTTTTAATGTCAAGTGAGGGAACACAGGACAGGCAACTGCACAAATTGAGATCCCAAACATGTGTTCTGACCAGCATTTTTGGCTGCTATTTGTTTATGATCGGGCACCACAACTCTGTTCATTTCCTTCCTCTGATAAGTAGACATTTGTCTCCTCTCTTACATCACCAGAACAGATAAAAGGCTGATACCACAGGCTGGGTCTTGGCAGAGCTGAAAAGATCGTCATCTTCATCATCACCAAACAGGCTCCCCATGCTCGGCTCTGCCAACTGGAACAGACAACATTCAGATTCAGCCCCGAAAAGGAAAGTGATTTACAGCATGAGCTGAGTGAGCAGCCAAGACAGATTCTAACAGTGAGAAAATGTCACGTGGCGAACTAACCCTGGTCTTTTGAGAGCCAGCAAAAAGGTCAACATCTGGGTCATTGTCCTTTTGGAGCTTGTGGCTAAAAAGAAGCTCTTCATCCTGGAAGACACCTGTGCTCTTGGGTCGAGCATTGGGATCAGGACCCTGGGCAAAAGATTGAGAACATGGTGACTACATTTCTAAGGACGCAGCATATGAAAATCACGTCTGCAAAGATGGATACCACAGGACGTCTCCTGTAGCTTCCCATATGCTGCCAAAAGGCTGGCCACGGCCTAAGTGCCCAGCAGCAGGGGGACAACACATTCACACAACAGAACACTCATTCAGGGCATGCAATCCAAGGATTTTAAAATATATTCATGGAATTGTGCAAACACTATCACAATCTAAGTTTACAATACTCTCAGCACCCCAAAAGAAACCCTGAACCATTCAGTCATTTTCCATTCCCACCCACCCTTTCCACTCAGCCTCATGTGACCATTCATTGACTTTGGATCTTTATGGGGTACCATGTGATAACCAAGTATGTGTATACAGTGTGTAATGACAACATCAGGGTAATCAGAATTTCCAACTCCTTAAATACTTATCACTTCTTTATGTCAGAAACTTTAGAACTCTTTTCCTCTGGGTCTTTATAAAATAAAAACAATAAAGTATAAATTGCTGTGCATAGTCATATTATAGCACTGTATAGCATTAGAACTCAACTCCTCGTATTTACTGCACTTTCATATTGGCAAATAATACAGCAGCTTTCCCTTATCCAAGGGGGACATCCCAGTACCCACAGTGATGCCTGAAACCTTGGATAGCACTGAACACTTTAATCGCTTTTTCAGGTTCAGTTCAGCACTTACCAGCCGGTAGGGTATAACTCAAGTATGAGACGCAACAGCACAACGAGGCATGAATTCTTTCCTTCACAATTTCAGGGTCAGAAAATTTGTTCTTATTATCAAGTTTAGAAACTTGTGCATAGGATTTGGTTTCCTTCCTGAGGCCCAGAACTTTCACCTTTCACTCAGGGAAGGTGCTTTATTGTTTCTCTGTGGCATGTCTGAGTCAACAGCATCATTCTTTTTGGCTCTGGGACCAAGATTATGAAAGTAAGGTTTCCTTACATACAGGCACTACAAGGTGGGCAAGATGCCAACAGTCAGCCTGGTAAACATGACAGCTACTATTTGATTACTGGGTAGACTGCCTACACAGTGAGGCTACACTGCATGAGATGATTCACATCCCAGGCAGCAGGGATGAGGATAGTGTAAAATTCCATCATGCTTCTCAGAAAAAGGGACAACATACACACTGCTCATTTCTGAAGTTTACCCATTTCACATTTTTAGACTGCAGGATGAGTGGGTAACTGAAACTGAAAAGTGAATCTGTGGGTAGGAGGATCATTGTCTTTCACAGCAGTGGATGCACCTCATGGGCCCATCCACAGAGGGTGCACATTTGAACTGGTTCATTGCTTTGCTCGCTCTTGTACGCAATCCTGCTGGGAATATCCGGCACATGTTTGCGTGATCATGTTTTCACCTCTCAGATACACACCTAGGCATGGGCTTGCTGGGCCATGTGGCAGCTCCATGTTTTAACAACTTTTGAAACCATGATGCTGTTTTCCAAAGTGCTTGTACCATTTCATATTCCAGTTCCTCCACACCCTGCCAACATTTGTTTGTTTTCTTTTCCAGTTCCAACCTCCCTGGTGGGCAACTCACTGAGGTTCTGGTTCCCTAATAACTGATAAAGCTGAGTATTTTTTCATGTGTTTTAGCCATCTGTGCATCTTCTCTGTAGAAACGTGCACTTGCATTTTTTGTCCCTCTTTTAATCGGATTATCGTTTCATGATGGAGCTGTATTTTATGTATTCTAGATGTATACCCCTTATCAAGTACATGATTTGAAAATATTTCTCATGTTGATGAGTCATTTTTTACTTTTCTGATGGTGTCCTTTGAAGTACAATTTTGGTTTTCACTGGAATGAAGTCGTTTTAGCTATTCTTTTCTCCTTTGTGCTTTTGATATATCTGAGAAAGTTCTGCCTAATCCAAGGACATGATTATTTTTACATTCTCTTACAGGAGTTGTATAGTTTTCTTACAACTGTATCTATGACTCATTCTCAGTTTTATTTCTTTGTGTGGTGTAACAGTCTAGCTTCATTCTTTTGCATGGAGACACCAGTATCCCAGCACCAATTGTTGAAAAGAAGCTAAAGTATAGATCTGGTCTGACCTCCCTCTTCTATTGCTGGCAGCCTTTAACTGGCCAAGGGTCAAAGTCTTACCAGAAGCACCCAGCAGAGGCAGGTGTCATTCTAATACCCTTCCCCAGAGCTTCTGGAGGGAAGTCACTGATCAGATTGCCAAACATCTGAGTGACAGGATAGAATCATTCACACACTGTTCCAAAGGCTAAGATCTCTTCCTTAACTCATGACGGAATAACACAAAACTATTCTTCCAGCACCTCTATGGACTCAAACCTGTATTCCTTCTGCTCACCTTTCCCACTTCTGTCTGTGGAGCACGGGTGCTGTCTGGACCTTCCATTTTATCCTCTTCCTCATCAAACAAGCTAAGGACAGTTTTAGTTCTACCCGTAGTTCCTTTATCCAATGGGGTTGCTGGGGAAAACAAATCAGAATGCGCGATGACTTCCTGGGTAGATGTGGTCAAAAGTCCTTCCTGGAAATGGAAATAGTAAGGAGAAAAGATATGTAATAAAGTCTGTAAAAGTCTGATCCTGGCACCTTCCCACCCCTTATGAATTCTACAGCTGTTGCAGTTGCAGGATTCAGGGCACTACAGCTGGTCACATCTACTCCATGTGATGAAACACAGAAGTCAGTTCTTGGCTGGCTGTGCCAATGAAGAATCTTGTACAGACAATAGACAGCAAAAGATAACTTCTCCAAACACTGTTAGGCTGCAGGTCCCTCTTTCTTTCTAGGTGACAGGCCATCAGAATCCTGCTGTCACAAGTTGCTTATGAGCTAGAAGGGATTTTTAAGTCAGAGAGACAACAAATGTCTGTCATGTCTCATCATTTAACTAATACATTACTTAAGTCCCAAAGGGAACTCTAATCAGCAAAACCAGACAATAATTGCAGGCTATTATTGTATATGAAATTAGAACAATGCCCAAAACAATCCTAACACACAACATTTATTCATCCCACAGTATCACAATTCAGGGAAGACACAACTGGTCATAAGAACCATTACTGCTCTATGTACACCTAGGAAGGAGACTGACTCTGGATTTTTCCTGCCATGGAATGTGAGGTACCCCAATTTCAGGATGGACAAACCAGAACATGTTTTTTTGGTTTTTGTTATCTGTTTTTCTTTTGGTACTGGAGCTTGAACTCGGGTCCTTGTGCTTGTGAGGCAGGTGGCAGAACCACTGAGCTAAATCCCCAGCCCTGGAACATTTTTTTTGACATAGTATGTAAGATATAAGATA
>NW_022900913.1:71305532-71366155 GCF_012274545.1 Fukomys damarensis | reverse complement strand
TACTGGAGCTAACTCGGGTCCTTGTGCTTGTGAGGCAGGTGGCAGAACCACTGAGCTAAATCCCCAGCCCTGGAACATTTTTTTTGACATAGTATGTAAGATAGGTAGGGCCTACTATGTACAAGGTGGTATGTGAAGCAAAAGACGTAATGCTGAGCAAACAAAGCCAGCCCACACCTGAGGAGTGGATACTCAAGAGAGGGAGAGGGTACAGGGCAGGCAGGTAGAAGCAAGGTGGATGGGCTAGGAGAGGACAGTGCAGGTCCACACAGGACGGTCCACATGCCACTGGTGGGAGCTATTCAGAGTGATGGGGTATAGAGAAAGGCCTGCATCCCCAATTCTCCAGGGGCCTCAAAGGAAGAGTAATGCAGTGTTCTTCCCTCAGGCCCTGGAGAGAGTGTCTGGACATAAAGTGGAGTCACAAAGACAAAGAGAACAGAGATGGACAGCTATTGTGGCTCCTGGACTCTAAGAAGTGGTCAGCAGCATTAGCACAGGCCCCAGCCAGACACAGCCAACCATCAGTAAAAGAGAGCCAGTGTATGAGAAGAAGATACATTTTACCTCGCTCTGTAATTCACCACCAGTTATCAATCAGAAGTAAAAGAATCTGAAACTAGAGTCTTCAGAAAATTGACATCTTAATTCAAGTACAGGTGGGGGTGAGAAGAGCTAAAGACAGGAAAATCGAAGAAAGAGAAGCCAGAAAGAGCAAAGATGTGGAGAGAAGACAAGAAAGGAGACCAAGAGGCACACCCCAGAAGGAAGACAAAATACACACCGACAAGACTCCACAGGAACTTCATGGAACAGGAAGTATGCCCAGGAGAGGAGCCTAAACAGGGCTGTAGGAAGGTTTCTCCGAGGCTAGGGGGAGCATAGGCTGCCTTCTCACATTTTCTAGAGCTTTCAAATCTTTTCATACGCGAAGCACTGATATTTTGTGGTGGAAAAAGTATGTGTGAAAGAGACAGCGACATTTGGGATAGCACTGCATTAGGAAACAAGAGGACAAGCCCCACCTTTTCCAGCTCCTCAGCTGTGCTGATTCCCTGCAGCAATGAGGGTGTGGAGGGCCTCTCCGCCTTCTGGCCCACAGGTTTCACTCCAAACTGTGGTTCCTTCTCTTCCTCATCGCTGAACAGCAAAGGCAGCACCTCACGGGCAGTCTCTTTTTTCTACCAAAAGAAAAGCCAGTGTCTTTCCTATAACAGACTTTTATTTTCTCTCTAGTAGTTCATGTAAGGTTTTCATCTTATACGCACCTGAGAACTCACAAGAGTCCGTAACAGTGGCACCTTCATGTGCCGTGACAAGTGGGAGGAAACGAGGTCAGTGAGGCATGTCTCACTGCTTTCTGGTCACCATGAGGCGAGCACTTCCTCTACCTCATGCTCCTGCCACAATGCACAGTGCCATGACAGGCCCAAAGCATCTGGGCCAACCAGCCACAAACCAGAGTTCTTGGTAAACCTCTGAAATCTGGAACTGGAACAAACCTTTCCTGCTTGTTTCTGATTATCTCAGTTTCTCATATCTGTCACAATGAGGGAAAGCTTACCAACACATGCCCTAACCAGCCATGCAAATGTTAGCAGTACTGCAAGCCCTGGGGCTGTCTCCCTGACATGGAGATTCTTGTTCTAGAACTTGCTTCAGTGGGCTGCCTGACTGGGGAGCCCTTTTCTACTAGCTCTGACAGTACCCCTAATCAGAGCTCTTTCTGTACCAGGCAAACACGTTCTTCCTAAGGTTCAGTCACTCCGGTGGGTGGCACCATTACTCTACAGCAGAACCTCAAGAACATTTCCCCAGTCTGAGCAAGGAAAAGTACCATGGCTGCAAGAGTAGAGGTGGGAGGAGAGCCAAACAGAGAGCTTCCATTGTCTGCATCGTCTTCAAATAGGAGGGACACTCTCTGGGTCTTCTTATGGCTACATGAGAAAACAAAAGATCAAATTCAAGGCAGATGTGATTTAAGAGACAAAAAAATGATATCCTTTCTAAGCCACACCTACAGTCACCATCTGCCCCATGTGGGCTGGGTGGTCACTCTCCACCAGTGTGAGGGCACTAGGCAGGAGCCCTGTGGTATCACAGCAGAGAGAAGACAGGAGTAGACTGCCTGTGTCGGGCATGATCAGGAAGGCTTTGGCCAGCTTGGGGATGTGAGGTTGTTGTCTGTGTGCTATCTTTTTCACAGTAGCACTACTAAGACAATTTTCACACCATAAAATCAACTGTGTATGTCAGTGGTTATCTGTATGTTCAGAGTTGTGTATTATCACCAGGACCTAAGCTCAAATATTTCCTCGCTCATTTGATCGGAGTCACTCCCCACCCCTTCTCCGCTCAACCTTGGTAGCCAAAACTTTCTGTCTCCACGGCGTTATGTATTTGGGACACATCCTATCGGGGGAATGATACAATTTTGGTTTTCTATGGCCGGCTTCTTCCACCTCCTAGCATGTATCAGTACTTCACTCCTCCTTATGGGGTGTCAGAGTCCACTGCGTGGTTATGTAGCATGTGGTTATCCAGTCACTGTTGATGGACATGTGGATTTGTCCACATGATGGACTTATTTCTACTTTTTGCCTATTGTAATGCTACAGTAAACATTTGTGTGCAAGTTTCTGTATGAACACTTGTTTTCATTTCTCTTAGATATAAGAGGGATTACTGGGTCACAAGGTAACTCTACCCTTAAAATTTCGAGGCGATACTGATTCATTTCCCAAACTGGCACTAACATTTCACCTTCCCACCAGCAGTGTATTGAGTTCCAATTCCTCCAAGTTCTTGTCAGAGGGTAATCACACAGACAGTGAGGGTTCCTGCCACCTGTGGGTCTCACAGTTCTGTGGACAACTGTCTTCTACCAGGACACTTTTCAATGCTGAGCCCATTTCTATGGAAGTGACAAATTTTTAACTAACCTGACCAAACTTTACAATCTTTAGGGTCCATTAGAGAACACAGAGTACACAAGACAACAACTGTACTTAAACCACTGACAAACTAAGACAAAGAATTTCCAGGCTACTAAAAACGATGATGGAGAGAAGGAATCAAGGATCCATGAAAAAAGCACTTCTAGCACTGGGAGAAGACCTGGATGTATGTCCTGATGACCACACACTGCCTGACCTGCAAACTCCAAACCTTCCCTCACCACCACAGACTTGAAGACAGCAATTTCCTGCCAGACTATCTCACCTGTCCTCGGCAATGGCGAACAAGTCATCTTCATCCTCCTCCTCAAAGAGGCTGGCCTTCTTCATAGCTGTGGCCTGCTGGCCCTGGCTGGTCCCAGTGTCGCTGAATTCTTTGCATTTGCTGTCGGATGCTGGCTTGGTCTGTGTGTCAGTGATGCTCCACTGGTCCTGAAAACACAATCCATGCGTTACACATCAGGAGGAGAGGGGAGACACTCAGAGGCCCACACAGGCCTGGCCCTATTCCTGCTCCCTAGCACCACAAGAACAGAATAAAAACAGTGATCCAGACCATGGAACACCAGACTATTTAACATTTGTTGAATTAAGTGGTTTTTAAGTTAAGTATCAAACTAAGTGTATCACTCTTGGAGAAAGGTCATGCCTGAGGCTTTGAACTCAGGTCCACTCAGCTGGGTTCTGGGATCTCACAGTCCTTCTTGGATCTTTTCCTCTACCACCTGTCACAATCTCCTTGCTATGGCTCCGTCCTGGTCTGGGACAAGAGAACTCAAAATCAATTATAGAGGGGATAAGAAGAAAGACGAATCCGAGCGTTACAAAGTCAACTCTGGAGAAGAATGCTGTTTTGATGTAAAAGATCAGAAAGCAGACAGTGAAATAATGGTAACAAGCTCTTGCCACCACACCTGCCAACCAGTACGAAGGAAGCTGCTGGTGACCCCTGTACCACAGTGTTGGGATGTGGCCCTCAGGAAGGATTTAAGGAAATCCAACCAGGCCATGTTGACCCCTGCACACCAAGATTCTCCCAAGTCCTTGCTTACGTGGCTTTGCAGAAGTCCTGAAGCCAGCACAGGTTCTGTAGAACCTCAGGCCCCACACCAGGCTGAGTCAGAACCTGCATTTCACAGGGTCCTGGGGGCGTTTTTTTCACACACTGTTTGTCTTCAGCCACACTCAGCTGGGCTGCAGACTAAAAGTCACTGAAGACCTTTAACAAGTTCATGTGAGGAGGCTGTACCCCAAAGCCATTCCAACCCTGAGACCAATCTTCAGTATTCTTCAAAGCTTGCCAGGGACCCAGGGGTAGCTGAGGTTGCCAGTCTTTGTTCTAGAACCTTGGAATCTTTACTTCAGGTTACTTTTTGCTCCCTGCAATAGCTAATAATTTTATTTTCTCAGCACCAACATTATGCTGATAGGATTGAGTCCACTGATGTCTCTCTGTCATTATGAGGCAAATAACCACTGACAATGGTTAAAAAAAATGAAGACTCTACCATAAATTTTATTTGCAAAAACACAATTCATGTTGTTATTTTAAGTTGCTCTTAATAAATATATTAACAAAGCTATGAGTTGTTATCCACCTTATAACATCACAGCTAAAAGGATAAAGAACTCAGATTTTTATTTATTTAAAAATCGTTTTTCTAGTCCTGGCGATGGAATCCAGGCCTTTTACATGTTAAGCGAATACTCCACATTGAGCTGTACCTCCAACCCTCAGGAAGATCTTTAATGCTCAGGATTTTAAATTTCATGAAAGGCTTTTCTGCACAGTTCAACCTGAATAGCAACTAAATCATAATCACTACTGATGGTGCCGATTTGGAAACAGAAATACCTGTGTGAGCTGGGCGTGCACAGGCCACTCCTACCATGTCTATCTGTCCTGTGAGTGACCTGCAGTTGTCACTAAACAAGATAGGGTGCAGCTGATGGGGCACAGGATGTGTTACCTCATGGTATGGCAACCTGGTGTGGAGTAAACAGGCAGCAAGGTCTGTCTGACCTTCTCATGCTTCTCTCTTGAAGCAGATCCAAAACTGTCCTCTACTTTCCTTTGCAAAGGAGGCCACAAGACAGTTTCGGATTACATTTCTATTATTCGATTTAGAAATTGCTTTACTTCTTCCTCTCCCATGAGCTCTACAAGAGGCGGCTCCCTGAATCCAGAGCTAAGGAATGCCCTTATTGCTAACATGGAGAGGAATCTGAACACAGAGGCCTAGCTGAATTCCCCCAGTGATGCCCATTAGATCACACCTCTCTGACTAGTCTCCTTCTCGGCAACCGCCCTCAATCACTGGACATGGCATAAAATATACAAACTTCCCTGTGTCTCTAGACCTTCATTTCTAATGGCTCCCCTATCATCTAAAACTCATCTAAAATAAATGTCATGTCTTCCTTATGCTAATCTGTCTCAGTCATGAACCTTGTGATGGATGAGAGATATTTTCTCCCCTCCAGGACCCAGCTCATCTGAATCAGCATCAAGTAGAGTTTGGGGACTATCACACATTCTAATTGTTTAGAAAAGATTAATCTCTAAATTAACACAGCCTACATAGCTTTTAAAAGAAGAAAACCACAATCTTGTAAATGCCCCCTTTGGTGTGCCCATGCTAGCGGTTACTCTTCAATCCCACCCAACAAGACCTTCCTCATGTGGTGAAACCATAACTCACCTCTTCGTCACTGCTAAACAGTAAGGCAGAGGCTTTATTTTTGTGTTGTTCCAAGGGTTTTGCTTTCTCCTGACTCTGAATTTGTAGAGATGGCATTTGTTTCTTGGCAGTAGCTGTCCCAAAAAGATTATCCTAGAAAAACAATTGGTAGGAAGGTATGACGACTTTGTATACCTGAAAGAGAAATCATGTCAAAGGGAGAAAATCTCCCCGAAGGCCAGAACATAACACCTTGTGGGTGGAGAAATAGTCTCTCCCCATGACCTTCCGTAATTGCACTTTCTACCTATGGAAGGAAGTAGATCACCACTGAACCTAAGTGCAGAGCAGGCAGCGAGGAGAGGGCAACAGAGGCGGCAGAGGGATGAGGAAGAACTAAGGCTGGGTAGTACCCCGTGGGCATGAGGGCAGGTAGCAGCCACCAAGTTACACTTCTCTCTTCTATGACTTAGAAACCAAGCAACTGATAAAAGAGAAGGAACTAAGGGGCTTTCTTCACCCTGTGACAGCTCAGACAGGCACATCCATGGAAGAGAGAAGGAAGGACCTGGGTTCTAATTAAAGACAGAATACATAGTTAAGAAACAGTTTACCACATAAAATTGCTGGCATACTAAGGGTTGATTCTCGTACACTCAATGGGTTCATAAACTTACTCTAGTATATTAAGATACTTCTACTGGTACAATGGGAACAAAACAATGGGAGGCCTGATCTGAGTTTAGATGGAGGAACTCTTCAGAGTGTGTGATAGCAGGAGGAAATCCTGTGCTGCACAGACAGGGGAGGGGCCTCACAGGATGGTGTGGTGAGGCAGGAAGGGCCACGATGAGCACATGCCCAGCGGGGACACTCAATGGGCACCGACTCTGTGCCAGGTACTGCAAGGTTTTTTTTACATCTGTTGTTGGCTTCAACTGTCACAATGGCCTATTCACCTTCAGGCTGTGGAGATGTAGGATGCTAAGGGTCCTCCAAGCAGCAATGGAGCTGGGTCTAAGGCCAACGCCCATGTGCTTAGCCACTGCGCAATGCTGCACATAGGTTTGCTTTGCTTTCACTCTGACTCTTATACCCTGCTAATGCTCTTTCCATCCAGGGTGGGAAAGAAAGACCGGGGTGGGAGATGGCCTCTTGCTCCTTGCTACCCCTTTATCTAAGACACTCCTGCAGATCACTGGGCACACCTGACAGCACCCCAGAAAAAGTATTATCAAAGGCAGAGTCCAAAGATGAATCCCATTAAGCTTCCCACAAGAACTCGGCCACATGTCTACATCCTCCACATGAGCGACTGTGGTGTACACTGCCCTATTTCTGTCCCACCAGCTCCAGGCAGCCTGTGGCTCCCTATCACCCCTTCTCTACTGTGAGCCTATGACTGTACAGTACCATCAGCTGGCTTTTCTGCTTAACCTAAAAGTCGATTATTCTTACTGCAATACGGATGTTTATTTACCTCTTCATCTTCATCATCAAAAAGGGAGACAGATGTGGGGAGCTTGCTGGGCAGTAGAGACGCACTTTTGGACTGACTCAGGTTTTGAGAAGAAAACAAATCCTGTTGGATCAAGATTGAAGGTGGTGATTAGCACGTCAGGTCACTATAGGAAGTAAAGACTAGGACACAATGGCTGCCATGAGGCTGAGACAGAGTCCTCAGGAGAATGGCCTGGGTATCTGCTGTGGGCCCATGCACCACAAGCAGCTGATGGAGAGGGAGGGAGAGGGAGGGAGGGGAGGGGAGGGGGAGAGGGAGGAGGAAGGAGGAAGAGGAGGAGGGCTGTGAGCCTCCAGGTGGTCTCACCCAAGCCCAAGGGTTTCCACATACCCACCCTACTTATCTCAGGCAGGAGGATGATCCCCTGTCCCTGTTCCTGCTGAGAAAGTAAGAATGACTTCCTCTGTCTAAAGAGTCAAAAGGTAATGACCCAAATCATGGAAACAGAGCCTAGATTCCCAACTAGTGGACCCATGAGTGTTTATTATTAGTAATACCTCTCTCTCCTTAGAATATTATTTCTTTTAAATGAATACAAATTAAATTTCTACTTCAAAATGTTTGGTATTCGAATTGAAGTATAGCTATGAGATGTTGCAAATCGAGAAAAGATTTGTTGGATTCTGAATAATGAATAATTTCAAGTGTTTTAAAATGACAGCTCAGACTGCAGAGAAAGTTCTATGAACTGAGCTGCATGAAATTGAAACACAAGACCGGACAACCAGTCCCTCAGGCAGAGAAACTTCAAAAGCCAAACAGGATACTAATATACTTCCTTAAGACATCTTTGGATAATTTTCTTAAACCATAAAACCAGTGTTTCCTCTTGAAATGCAGATCTAAGGCATACACAGTGGCTTCTTGGGACTGGGATCATCAGTGCATAGGTGAGTGCAGGTGAAGAGGCCATACCTGGAGCTCCAGCAGGCTGCCCCCTCCCATATTTTACACAGTGCCAAAAGAAAGATCTCTGCTGCTTTGAGAAAATGAAAGCAATCTACACAAAGATTAAAGAACAAACTTCCACATCATAATTTTGGACCTTTCTTCTTGCTGGGAAAAAAGATATCTCCATTACGTCAAACCTGCCCTGCTGCTATGACTCTCTTAGGGGCAAGCTTTAGCTGCTCACTTGAGACAAGACCAAGAAATCGGTCCTTTAGTGCCTGGCCTCGCTTCTCCTTGCCTAGGGGTACCGACCACATGCAGTGAAATCACTCACTCTGTGGTGAAGTCCAGGGGCCAAAGCCCTGCTGTGATTGTAAACTGAGTCTTCAATCCATTTATACTCCCACCACTAAGTGCAGCCTACACTTCTGCCTCTATCCAGGGCAGGCCAGTGTTATGGTACTGACCAACCAAAGGCACAAGTTGTCCAGGAGGGTAGGCTGGCTTCTGAGGCTGGGCTACCAAAGGCTACATGGACTCCAAGCTCTCTCATTTCAAGCCCGAGTCACTGGGTATATAGGCTCTGTGTCCCCAAAGCTTTGCCCCTGGAAGATGGCTCTGGATGCCCAGCAGCTCTACTGCTCCAGTTTCTCTGGCGGGAGGATTCTCAGCCCAGCCTGGCTCAGACACCAGAGGCCCCTGGTGACCGTAGTAGACAGTGAAACAACCACTCCTATAAATCACTGAATTCTGTAGTGGTTTGGTGACAGCAATACATAAATAAGCCGAACACCAGGAAAGTCACTGAAACTGCTCATGTCTGGTTTTCCACACACTCAACTGTAACTGGGTAACTGAGCAATGTCAAGCCGGTATTAGAGGAAGAGTGTTGAGGACATGGTCCAGGACAAATCTTCCCCACCCTGGAGCTTTGCCAAACTAGGGAAGAGACAATGGTTGCTGAGTGACAGGGACAGGACAGAAAAGAGAGTGGATGGGTGTAGTGTGGCCTGTGCTACAGCCCAGGTGTGGCCGGCTGGTGGGGCAACTTCATGTAGACCAGAGGGCAGGGCAATGAGCCCCTCAGAAGAAAGGAAGAACACTCCAGAGGGGTAGGGGCCGGCACCTGCTGCATGTGAGGTGGGTGTGCTGGATGGTGGTGAGGTAAATGAGGAGTGCAAGGGAAACTCCTGTGTGGGGCTCTCCTGTTTGCTGGGGGATGAGGAGTCAGCCTGAACTGCACTTTGCCTAATTCTCCTCTCTACTCACAACTCCTCCAGGAAAGGCATTACTTATATCATTCATCATCCATGCTGCCTGGCTGAGGGTGCAGAGTCTACCTGGCATCCAGATTTCTTAAAATTACATATACATTTTGATGGTCTTGGTCTCCAATCTCCCAAAGGGCTGGCCTAAGGCTAGATCTGAAAGCACCAGGCCTGAAGCAGTCACAGAAAGATAAAGCCTAGAAGGAATGAGGCCACCCACAACCTGTGCCTGGCCACAATACCGAAAACACATCACTTCAGTACCACATCCACTGTTTAGTTACTGAGACTCGCAAAAAAGGGAGCAGCCAGCTATACTCCATTTTGGCACAAGCACCTCCCTGTGTGCATCAGTAACAGCCTGCAACCTGAGCATCCTAGAGGCCGGTGTTCTCCTCACACACAGAGCAGGAGAGTCAAACCCCAAAATGGGAAGAGTTATATCCATACTGCTTTCTGAAGCCTCAGTGCTTCCTGGAGATTATTTAGAAAACAGCAACAAAAAATTGAACCTAGTTAATAAAGTCTTATTAAAAAGCTTCCACAGTGCAAGAAAAACCACTAGCAGCATGAAGAGACAACCCACAATGTGGGAAAAAAATTTTTACCAGCTATTCCTCAAACAAAGAACTACTATCTAGAATATATAACTAACTTAAAAAAATCAGAATTCCCAAATTTAAAGACTCAATCCAAAAATGGGCATCTAAAATGAATAGACATTTCTCAGACAAAGATGGAGAAGCAGCAAATAAACATATGAAAAAATGTTCAACATCACTGGTCTGAAAGTGTAAATAAGGATCAATATGTGTAATAGATAATGTGAAATATGAAAAAAGGGAAAAAGAAGTAGGAGGAGTAGGGGATGGGAAAGTAGGGAATGGAATTAAAATGACAAAAGGGAAAAATGGAAACAAAGTCTTTGTAAATAGGAGTGGAGGGGTTGAAGGGAGGGTAGGGGAAAAAATAACCAAGATATAGTATGTAAGGTGCAAATTCCCAATGATGAAAGTCATTATACTGTATACTTAAAATGTACCAGAAAAATTAATCTTAAAAATAGAGTCTCATGCCTCTACTGGGGATAAAATTGATCCAGAAATAATAGTCTTTAGTCTCACAAGCACAGCTGAATATTTAGGACTAAGAAAAAGAATTCCATACCTCTGAGTCCTCCTCATCTGAAAACAAACCTTTTTGAGGTTTTGTTTCTGGCAAGAGCTTGAGATTTTTGCTGGAAGGTAGGGTTACCTTGTTGGGGGAAAATAAGAAAAATAGAAGATTAGCAAATACGAAACCTGGAAATGAGACTTATTTATTGACAGTTTGCTATAAGAAGTTGCCAAGACACACCTCCAGGAATAAAGGTGCCAACGTAGACCCTGGTGCATGTGAGGCTCACACAAAGAATTAACACAAGGGGTGAACTATCTCAGTAAGAAGCTAAAACTGGTCTAGGGAAGGGAAGAGCAAGATGGCACGCAGGGCACTGCTAGGGAAGCAGGGCTCAGGATAGGCTGCCTGTGTCATGCAGTGTACAGAGGATACGTGCAATCGGACCATGGAGCTATCTGCACAGGCTGCCCACAGCCTTTTGGGTTCTAATTGCTGGGACGGCAGTGACTGCCAGAAGTCAGGTTTCTGGCAAGGATGAGACACAATGGGTCGAGGTTGGGAAAGAAAAGGAAACAAGTGCCGACAACAGAGGAAAGAGCAGCAGCCTGAAGAGCTTAGGGCCGACGGAGACAGGTGACTCAACAAACATAGATCAATGTGACCACCAAGAAAAAAAAAGTAATACACTTGATAAAGAATCGATGTTCCTGTGACAATACTGAAAACTAGGGCAATGAGAGGAGAAAGCTCTTCTATTCAGAATGCCAGCTAGTAAGTATGGAGAAAATAGAATCAAAAAGGCACTTTTCACTTTTCACTTAGTTACCCCTCCCAGGATAACTGGTTCAGTAAAAGTCATCAGTGGATGTTAAAACCACTAAGTTCATGGCTAAGAATAGGACAGTCAGTGTCAAAGATCACAGAGAGCAACGTGTTAATGACAGAGAGCAGTTCCTTTGAGGGGCGTCATGTGGGGATCCAACTGCCATGAAGACGGAGAGTGGGCATGGTGGCATCAGCATCTTCAGAGGTGACGTAGTGCCTGCCTGTATCCCCGCCAAAGACACTTAACCCAAACCTAACTATAGGAAAACAGTGAGGTAAATCCAGAGTGATACATTCTGCAAGACAAATGGCTGGCTGTACGAATGAAAGCGCAAACACAGCAGGCACTGTTTCAGATTAAAAGGACACCAAAGAAACAGGACAAGCAAATGCCATGTGGTAACATTGCAGAGATCCTGGGTTTCTTCACAATGAAACAAAGTAAAACTAAAGCCACAGGTGACGTTCTGAAGACAAGAGACTGAATACGAAATAATTTCAAAGCAGTACTATACAAGTTGGGCGTTGGGTATGATTTTTTGACACATTTCAGGGCCAGCTAGAATACTGCGTATGAGAACTAGATACTGGATCCCACTGGAGAATTACTGGTAATCTTGTAGCTGTTGATAAGGGCACCTGGTTATATGCAGTCTTTGTTTACACCACGTTTAATATTTAGGGGTAAAAGCCATGATGAGTACAGCTTCCCTGCAAAAGCACATGCAGACAGGTTCAGATATGTAAAACATTGGGCGCAATCTGAACAACTGCCGACTCCGAGCGGTAGTTATTTGCAGTTCACTGACTCTTCTGCCAAGCTCACGTCCGAAGCTCTTCAATATAAACAAACACTGGACACCACTTCCCTGGCTCCAGAAGAACCAGTAAGACATCCACAGCTGTTCTCCTTCCTGCCCTGCTCCCTCCACTCACCGTCTGCTCCACCCTTGCTTTGCCTTCTGCTTTGCTTTCATCTCTCTGTTTCCCAGCTGCTTCGGGCACAGCTGCTGCTTTTCCTTTGAAAAGATCACCTTCTTCATCATCAAAGATGTTGGCAGTAGATTTGATTTTGTCTTCAATAAGATAGCACAGGGTAAGATAAGAGTTTTATCATGAGGTTTGAGGATTACAACATTCTCTCCCAAAGGATAAATGGAAAAATCATGCTATTTTTGATTAGTTATAAAGAAGTAGGAAGTGGAACCACACTCTCCTCTTAATAATTTTCTTGGTGTGGTGCTGGGGATCAAACTTGTGACCTCCTGCATACTAGGCAATTGCTCTACCATTGAGCTACACCCTAGACCCATTCCCTTGGTGCCTTTCAAAGAGCAAAACAGTAGCTTAGATGACACAGGACAGACACTTTAATCCTCCAGCTGATGCATTAATTCAAGCAGCATCATCCAATGCTAGCTTGGAGGAGCCAGAAGTGGCTTAATAGGTACCCATGAAAAAAGACCTAAAGAAATATCATTTCACAGGGCCACTGAACCTGAGGCATCATTCTAGGACTCTAAACAACATGAGGATGGATCCTTCTTTAAAAAGTAAAACTACAGAAGTGATAAAAGCAAATGCTAGTTCCTCAGAATGCTACCTACCCACTCAGACAAGACAGACATTGGAATATAGCTGGGCACATCTGTCTCTAAATCCCCCAGAATTTAACGTTCAACTCTAGTTATTTATAAACAGGGCCATGATGGCAAGACAATGAGTACTGCATTCTACTGATTGTTTTCCACTAAATGTACCTAGAAAATATCCCCACGTCAACCCACATAGACCTCGTTCTCTTTAACAGCTTCCCAAAACTCCACTGAACAGAAGGACCAGTACGCTATTAATGAACACCTGGGTGGCTCCAACTTTTCATTCTCACAAGTACTGCTGCCCCGCATGAAGCCCAAGTCAGTGAAAGGAGGACGCTGACTCATGAGTGTCCCAAGAAACACTCATTTGTGACCCCCAATCGTTTCTGAAGGATACTAAGAGCCCTTGGGGCCCTCCTGCCTTTACCAGCTGTCAGTTCAGCCTGCTAAGGTCTCAGCACACCATGCAACTGACTGCACTCTAATGCAAGGATATTGACTTTCTGACTACTTTCTACACCCACCTGGGAAAGGAAAGTCAGTCCAGACAGCCTGTTTCTGAACACCTCTGGTTCTCTTTCTTTCCTTAGGCCACCCTTCATTCTTTCCTTTGTTTATGTGCTGGAAATTGATCCACTCTCCCTTTATGGAAAAGACCCCACTGAATCTAATTCTTGCTCCTTCGAGTGTGGCCCACAGAACAGCAAACTCAGCCCATTCTGATATCCATGCAGACGTCCAGGCCCCACCCACATGGATCCGATCACTATTCGCATTCTGAGAGCAGTCCCCAGATCCACCTGTACCCTGAAGAACAGATGAGGTGCAGACTTCAACAGCACACTGACTTAAACCTGAGGAAGCAGAAAAGAGAGGGCCATCTGGACAGGGCGGAAAGTCTGTTACACTTGCACACCAGGCTCTTCCACATGGAGGAGAGAAGGTAGTAACTAAATGGCCAGCACCCAACTTTCTGCTCATCCAAGGCACTACAGCAGGCTGCTAGAGGGCAGCAGGACAAAAACCACCTCTGTAACTCCAAAGGCCAGATGTAAGGGATTCTGAGCAGAAATTGCAAGGGAAAAGACTTCAGCTCTCTATAAGAAAGATAATCTCTGCACACAGTGTCCAAAGCAGAAATGATGGCCCACTCTATAGCAACCTCTGAGAGTGAGCATCATTAAGCACAGAGACGACAGAGATAGCAAAGTGCAAAGCAGGATTTGGAGGTGAGAAGGCCCATAGCTGGGCGAGCTGCATCCTCTTTGGGCCACAGCTTTCTCCAGCCAAATCCCCAGAATCAGAAGCTGGGACAGATACCTGTCTTGGAAGGTTTGCTGCTGGACCCTGTGAAAAAGTTATCGTCATCATCATCATCATCATCGAAGAGACCACTAGCAGGGGGGACATAAGAGCTCTTCCCCGTAGTAGGCTGCTCAGGCTTCTGGGGTTCCTTCAGCATCGGAGAGGTCGGGGCCCCAAACACATCTGTGTCCCCTGAGGGCAGAGAATAGGAAAGCCACAGCTGTGGGACAGTGTGGGTGAGCTTCCCGGCTTCAGAACAAACAGCACCTCCCACCGAGAACTACACACTAGTTTTAGCTCATCCACAAAACACATCAGGTCCAAACTAGCTACTGCTAGTGAAGGACTCACAATGCAGGATCACATGGTCACTCAAACACAAAGAAGCCCAACCACCCATTTCTTTCTCTTTAACAATTATTTTGCGGTGATGGGGAGGAAGCCAGTGCCCATGTATATACAACGCAAGCGCTCCATGCCTCAGCTGCAGCCTAGCCACAAGGCCATGAGTTTTCAGTTACTGATGAGTTGGCATCAGTAATTGAGCGCCTCTGTAAGCTGCTCTGCACCATTTGAAGGGGCCTCCTCTTCAGCCAGTCCTCAGGATGACAGAACCATCATGAAACTGATCCCCTATGGTTTTTTTTTGTACTGGGGATCGAACTCAGGTCCTCGTGCTTGCGATGCAGGCAGCGGAACCACTGAGCTAAATCCCTGGCCATGAACCCCTACGGTTTTTAAAGAACAAACCCATTACCCAAAAATACAGAAACAGCTCCTGCTGGGATTTTCTTTCCAGGTTTAGAGGAGGAGGAGGAAGACTCTAGGGTGAGGAAGAAGAGACAATCAGTTCACAAAGACATCAACTTTCCACATAAAGATCCTTTTCCTAAAGTATGTGCAACACAACACTTCCCAGGAGGGGACCTTTCAGAATTGATAATAAATACCCTGAGATTTTCCTTCTAGCAATTTAAAAGATTAACACATCTAAACTATGACTGCAGGAAAGTCAGGAGCCCTGATGGTGGTCAAATGCAATGGGGTGTCTGAGGGAGTCATGCCTGGGAACCAAGTCCCACAAAATAGCTGTGTCTGGCCCAGCTCAATGTGTCACTGACACAAAACAGGAGAGCAGGAACAGGAAGATAACATGCCCACAACCCAACACCTGGATATGCAATGTGGAGAATCACCTCAAACCTGGTATGATAAAAAGTTCAGGTTAAAAAAAAAAAACAGCACCTTTCTACTTTTAAAAACCTCCACAGGTGATTCTGAAGCACACCAAACTAGAGAATTATTGATCGCTGATTTAGGTGCAGAATGTTAGGAATGATTTTGAGTTATACTTTATTAAAAATATTCTCCATATTGCTATACTGACGTTTTATGAACCCTTGAAGGAGTTTACAGATGGTACTGTTTTAACCAGGAGCCAAATCAGTGAAGTGCTGTGTATCTGGAAAATCCCCCACAGATCCAGGTGTTGAAGGCTCTATATCCAGCCTGTGTCACTACCAGTAGTAAGGTGCTGGACTTTTTAGGACAGTGGTGGTGAATCTTTTAGAGCTTTCAATGAAAACAAACAGCTGGCTGCAGCATATGGACCATAGAATCCCCACCAATGCTTTAGGAGGAAGTCAGGCCACTGTGGGTGCTCTTGAGGGGACACTGGGATCTGACCTTTCCCCTCTTTCTCTTGCTTCCTGGCTGGCAAGAGGGGAGCAGCCTCACCCCACCCCCTCCACAGTGGGCTGTGCAGCCCAGGACCAAGGCAATGGTGTCAAGTGTCCATTGCTGACAGTCTCTGAAATTATGAGCCTAAACAACCCGTTGTCCTTTTAGCTATCTCAGGTGCTCTGACACAGGATCAAGGGGATGGGAAAGTTAAAAAAGGAAGATAAAACTGTCTGCAACTGCTCCACAGCAAACAGCACAGTCTTTAGCTTGGGAACCACTTGGGGCTTCCACCTCCTAATAGGAAGGGAATGGAGTTCTGACTCTCACACAAAAGGGAGCTTACCGTCATTCACGGGGGCTGGGGTGTGCCAGTCCTGGGGGGCCTCCCTGAAGAGGTCACTCTGGGTGAAAGAGATACAGAGAAATGAACATGTGAGAGGAAATGCATCCACAATGCAGGGTCTCAAGGATCCAATAAATCTCAAAGCTTCATATTCACTGTTCACCAGAAAATCAGCTGCAAAGAGAAGACCATGGAGACAAACTCTTAACTAACTTGGGGCTGTCCAGGAGTTAAATACAAGGACAGAAGACGACAGTAAGGTAAGAAATAATCACCGAAGTAAGTGACTACTCACTGATAACACATCCACGTCACCCTAACAAATGAGCCCAGGAGACACCGTATCCTCTGTGGGTGAGTCTGACACCCCCCAGATCTGATGTTGAAATGACAGAGCTTACTCTTCCACTAAAAGAAAAGGCAGATATCCCATGAACTCAACCATATCCGGCAGTGGTGCACACTCACTCACCTCCTCATCCTTGTCGCTGTCAAAGAGGCCCTGCCCACCTCTGAACAGGCCACCCCCGGAACCGAAAGGTGAGAAGTCTTCATCAGTCAGCTCGGGTGGGGCAAATAAGTTATCTTCTTCATCTGGTGAGCAGAAAGCAACATTGTGCAGGGTCAGCCAGGGTGGGTTTGGTGCCCACAGTCCTGGCGTAGGCCTCTATGGCACTCACAGCAGGGTATGAGAGGTACCTGGCCTCGGCTAACAAGGAAGGGCTGAGGGCAGCAGAGGATTCCTAACAGTAACCCACTCAAAGCCCACTGGGGTACCCTAAAGGTTCCCTGGGCTTACTTTCAAGTCAGTAAATGTCTAGAGCAGAAAGAATGAAGTTTCTGTTACTGTGCTGTTTTTGGAGACAGGGTCTTAGGTAGAGCAGGCTGGTCTTGAACTCACCATACGGTCCTAGCTGGTCTCAAAACTTGTGCCTTGCCTGCCTCAGCCTCCCCAGGGCATTCGTTAGGCAAGCCTGTAGACTTTTTTTTTTGGTACCGGGGATTGAACTCAGGTCCTTGTGCTTGCAAGGCAGGCCACCTAACTCCTGCGCTAAATCCCCGGCCTACTGTAGACATTTTGTGGTGAGCTCAACTGCCAAATTCAAGAATTACCTCCCTGGAGACCCGAAGGAGGATACACGTAAAGAAATTTGCAGGTCTGGGCTGGGGATTTAGCTCAGTGGTTCTGCTGCCTGCCTCACAAGCACAAGGACCTGAACTTGATCCCTGGAACCAAAAAAAAGAAAGAAAGAAATTTGCAGGTCACAGCAAAAGGGCACATGATGAACACTGTCACTGGATGTTAAAGGGTCCAATAGTGCTGTTACTGAAAATTCTAGCTTGTTTCCTCACCAGCTATACAGTCTAATCATTCAGATCTTCACTAGTGTTTTTATTCCACATTTTCTCCCCATCCTGGTACCCAAAGAATGCTTTTAGATCCTCTGGCAAAGGGAACTGAGATAAAGCCCACTTGTCAGCATTTAAAATTATACTTTCCAAATCCAGTGCGGGACATTTCTGAGTCAAAAGCTCCTAAAATAGGACTGAATCAGGGAGAAGGCCTACCTTCAGAAGGTGCCCTTCTTTCCTTCTTCTCTTTCAGTGTCTTCCGAGGTTTGGGATCTCCTGAGGACAAGGCTGGGATAGTTCACAGATTATCTAATACTCAGCCCTACTATGTGTGTCTCTACGTGTGTCTGTTGTCCTCATGACTCTTAAGTAGGATGCTGGACTTTGCATCTCACTTCACCAGGGTAAGTAGCTCGGCCCAGGTGCAGAGGAGGCACTCAAGTATCCCCTGGAGGACAGAAGGCCACTGCCCACATGGCTGGCTCAAGAGCATACAGCACTGAACCTGCACAAAGATTTACTTTGACATCTTCCTAAACTCTCAAATAAACACAACAAGATGTACAGTGCATTATAATTATTAAAAATACAGGAATAAATATAAAGTCACAGACCCTTAACTGGGTGCCCATAGTTCCCTGGGGTGTCTGTGAGGCCCTTGGAATTGTGTGGAAAATGTTACACAGATACACGTGTGCATTTCTCCTGGCTTCGGAGTGCTTGTGCCTCTGTGCCTTAGGAATGAGAAGCAGAACCCCAACCCAGTGGGGCCAGCAGAGGCTCCTGCACTGCACAGATGACTTGCTAACTCGTCTCAGCTCACCTGCCTGTTCCTCTCCCACACGGCTTCCATCCCATTTGATCCGAGCTGCCAACTCATCGGCAAATGACATGGGCCTTTTCTGTGGGCAGGAGAGACCAAAAGAAGCACTCTTTTTAATAGACAGATAAGTGCATTTTACTTTTGGACACCTAACAAACCCCCACTTGCTCAGCAGCAAAGAAACTGAGCTTAGGAGAAAACAGGGTTTGATGAAATGAAGTTGAACATATGCACCATATAGAGACTGCCTGAGAGACAAGACTCATAAAACGTGCCTTCAAAACGCTATTTCCTTGCCAACACGGTATGCCCCCAAGATGTGGTTCAGAGCTCCAAATCTCAGTTGCTCATGGATTTTTCCTTTAAACTTAATAATTGTAATTTTGTGGAAACCCCAAATATCCTCTGTAATTGTTTTTCAGGCGGGAATTTTCTAAGTGGGCAATCCAAGAGTGTTACTGGCTCTCCTTGCTGCTGACTGGTTGCTGCCTTTGGGCAGAGGCACCAGAATTCCCACATCTTAAGAAGTTGATGTACCTGAGCAGCTATCTCCAGTGTTCTCAGTTTTGTTCTTCTTTCTTGTTTTGGTACTGGGGATCGAACTCAGGTCCTTGCACTTGCAAGGCAGGCGGTGGAACCACTGAGCTAAATCCCCAGCCCCAGTTTTGTTCTTCTTAAAGGCCTAAGATGCTGCCAAAACACCCTGTATCTTCTAAGGCTTTATTAATAACATTATTTTATTAAATTAAACTATGCAACTGTAGGAGACAAAGTGTATTTAGGGTTTAAACTATAAAAATAGGCACTTATAGGCATTTTTAGGACCGTTATCTGAAATTCTTGGCTTTTCACAGTTTGTCAGTAATCTAGGAACATAACCCCTGAGAATTTTGGTGGTCCATAGTACTGCACTTGAATGAATCTTGGTAAAGATGACTAGGTAAGAAAATCTCAGTGAGGAAACTAGAACAGATGCTGGGGTGTGGGGAGAGAGGAGCACAGTTCCTAAAACTCGAGAACTGAGTATATTCTGAAACAACCTGACCTATAAATTCCTAATACTACAAGAAGAAAGTGGCACTTACAAGACAATTGTGGGTGTTCACCATTGTTCAGGAGTGTAAGTGAACTTACAAATACTATGCAAAACAAGTTAGCTATACAGTTGAGTAACAATACAGGGAATGAGCTGCAGGTACCATTTCTAGAACCTCGTTGAGAGACAGCAACTATGCTTTCTTACTGGCTTAGTATTTTCTTCAATGTCCTCAATATCTTCCTCCTTGTCAGAGTCAGCAAAGAGGTCGCCATCATCATCCTCTTCTTCATCGCTCATCTGTGTGGTGTGCTGAGAGTACACAACACCAGGTTAGTTATAAGATGCAAGGCAGCAAGCTGGAAAGACAATGATGGTTAGTTTTTAGGCTCCTCCTTCAAAAAAGGAACAGCTTTTAAAAATAATGATGGAAATAAGGGAGGAGGCGTTGAAGCAGTGCATGTGCTGATAATGCACAGGGCTGACTTATCAGAACCCAAAGAAGCCCTTTTACTCCTTAGTAAGAACAGTGAGAATACGAAAGAAAAAGACTGAAATACACAAAATGTTCCTCAGTACAGAACATAAGTAAATACAGTCTGACGTTAATACGAACATGGAATAATAGTTACAAGGAGTAAGCTGCAACGTGGGAGAGCCATCCGAGGCAGATCAGGAAAAGCACAGAGTGATGAATCCAGCATGACACCTGCCTACCCCCACACCGTGGTCTCTGTGGACAAGAATGCATTTACCCAGGCAAGGAAAAGATTAAAGCACCAGTCAGCTTGGAGACCATGACAACGAGGACTTGCAGGGTCAAGCTCAGCCATAATAATTTGTTAAGTATCAATCTCTCCTAAGGTAGCACTAGTGCAGCCAATCTGTGTAATAAGCATATACTGTTTAAACCAGTATGCTGTGTCAGGGCTAGGCTGGAAGTACTCTGCTATTTAATTCAGTCCTTACGACTCTGAGGTTAGTTGTGGCTCACAAACCAGTCTATTTTAACAATAAAAACAAATGGATAAGCCGATGATTTAAATCACTATACTGTACTGTTTGAACAAACTATTTATAGATCCTACTAGTAATTTCTATAGAAATAACTATCTTCCCAAGGAAGATTATAGAGACCAGCCACATTTTATGTCTACAACCAAGCAGAAGTACCCAGCACTTGGGAGGCTAAGGCAAGAGAATTGCTGTGAGTTCGAGACCAGCCTGGGCTACATAGTGAGTTCCATGTCAGTCTCAACTACATAGTGAGACCCTGTCTCAAAAAAGCAAAAAAACAAACAAAAAAAGAAGTACCATGAAAAAGTATAAAACCCTTCACCTGGTAAGTGAAAATTTTTGTGAAAAAAAATGCTTTCTGATTAGGAGATTGAAATGCAATTCGAGATTATATTAATACACTATGGTACATGTATTCTAGAACACAAATTTAGCTAAAACCATCACCCTGATATTGGTTGGACTGTAGGAAAATCCATCTTCATGATCTGTAATTAAGACTGTCCACCAGACAGTAATGCCAAGATCCATTAACATGTTCCGGCCGGCTTGAACCTTGGGTGGTATATGCTCGACTGTTTCATCAGGTAGCTTGTACTACGGGTGGCACAAATGGATCTAACCACTTTTATCAGTCTCTTACTAATAAAATTAATAAAAGTTGAACTGTGGGGTAGTTATGTATGTACAACCAGTGGTTCAAGCTGCCTGGCAGTGAGGCACAGGAGTTATGGCCTCACTGTGAAAATGTTAACGTACCTCTACATTGTCATGCTTCAGAAAGTTCACAGAAGCAAAGGATTCCTGTGTATACCTAAAATCCTAGAAATAAGTTATTTCCCTTAATTTAGAGACTACCACACTGTCTTAGATCAGTATATTTAAAAATATAGACAGGGTTGGGGATGAAGCTTAGTGGTAGAGCACTTGCTTAGCCCTGGGTTCCATCCCTGGCACTGGAAAGACAAACACACAGACACAACATTTACATACAAAATCAGAAAAGGTGTTTAAAATGTCAAAAGAAACATTTACATTAAGATAGAAGAACAGAAACAAAATACACCTTTTATGGACTTACAAAAATTAAGAACATTGAGCTAAGATAAGTTTTCTCTCTACTGTCTCAATTGCTTTATCCTCCTTGGCAGAACTGGGGATGGAACCCAGAGCCCCACACATGCCAGGTAAGTGCTCTACCACTGAGCTATACCTTCAGCCCTACACTTTTCAAACTGTGAAACAGGAGAGAAGGATTCAGTTTGGGTTAATAGTTCGGTTTGGGTAACTGGGTATTCTTTCACAGCTCTGTTCCCTACCCCCTTTTTAAAGAAAAAAATTATAAAATATAAAGTAAAATTGGAAAAAAAGTGTATGAATAGGGTAGTCTTAAATATATGACATCTGTAAGGGAAACTTAGTTATAAATATGAAGAAAACCCTCCCTTGCCATAAATCATTCTAAAGTAGTTTTAGTAGGTATTTAAAATTTAAAAAATAAAATCACTTCAAGACATGGGCCTCACCTGGTTTTGATTGTTGTCACTCTGATTGGCAAAATCATCATCTGACTCCTAAGGGGGGAAGATGGCTCGGTTAGCACAGGCTTTACTCAAGCAAAGATGACTTTGGTCTAAGATTCTAGGCAAGCTGATACTAAGTAATGTGGCAGAAGAGCTCCAACACTCAGTCTGTGGCATTGGGCATGGGTCACTGCAAGGACAGAGGTGCAATAGCAGAAGTTTTCTCTCTACTGTCTCAATTGCTTTATCCTCCTTGGCAGAACTGGGGATGGAACCCAGAGCCCCACACATGCCAGGTAAGTGCTCTACCACTGAGCTATACCTTCAGCCCTACACTTTTCAAACTGTGAAACAGGAGAGAAGGATTCAGTTTGGGTTAATAGTTCGGTTTGGGTAACTGGGTATTCTTTCACAGCTCTGTTCCCTACCCCCTTTTTAAAGAAAAAAATTATAAAATATAAAGTAAAATTGGAAAAAAAGTGTATGAATAGGGTAGTCTTAAATATATGACATCTGTAAGGGAAACTTAGTTATAAATATGAAGAAAACCCTCCCTTGCCATAAATCATTCTAAAGTAGTTTTAGTAGGTATTTAAAATTTAAAAAATAAAATCACTTCAAGACATGGGCCTCACCTGGTTTTGATTGTTGTCACTCTGATTGGCAAAATCATCATCTGACTCCTAAGGGGGGAAGATGGCTCGGTTAGCACAGGCTTTACTCAAGCAAAGATGACTTTGGTCTAAGATTCTAGGCAAGCTGATACTAAGTAATGTGGCAGAAGAGCTCCAACACTCAGTCTGTGGCATTGGGCATGGGTCACTGCAAGGACAGAGGTGCAGACAAGATGGATGGGGCGTGAAGGCTGTCACAGCTGGCATCTGTGGTCCAACCATTTCTTCATGACACTTGCACTTCTGATTCTGACTTCTGAATTCAAACAGCTACATATTCAGTTAGGTCAGTTGTATTATTTCATGTTCTGGACTCTACTCTCTACTTCCTCTATGTAGGCTGTTTCATCGGACCTAAGGGGACACTAGTATTTATGCCCAGTGATTTGGTGAAGAGTAACACTGATGGCTAAAAACAGCAGGGAGTGAGTGACTGGGTTCAGCAGTTACCAAAGGAAAGCTCATTTTTTTCTGCTAAGATTTCTGCTTAGGGGCTATAGGAAGGCAGGCAGAAGAGGGGATGCAGAAAGCAGGACAGATGAGGAAAGGGTCAAACACACAAATCTATCTCCTTTCAGAACTCTTATACTCAAGGGCCACCCCTCATGGAGTCTCTGCCCCTCACGATGCCCCCTCTAAGGGCCGGATAATGTTCTGTGGACACCAATGTGCTCAAAGTGGCAGCGATGCTTAATGTACCTTCTGGTCTAGAAGCTTTATCATAAAAATATTTTAGATGCAGGTATTTTTTCCCCTGGAACCATTTGGAGATAGAATATACTCAAAAGTTATGACCACAGGCAGAGATCTAAGCTGCCCTGAAATATACTAGGAAGAGGAGGGATTCGGTGGCAAGATGAATAGAAGCTAACCCTAAAGGACAATGGATCAGTTTTCTTTGTTTCTGTACAAAAGACAAAGAGGAAATCTAACCCCAAGGAAAAGCTTCAGATTGTGGCTTCCACTATTGTTAAAAGTTTTATGAAATCGGACAGGTTAACTCACAAATACAGACTTTGTCTGCTGAACACCTCAGCTTCCCACTCATCATGACTTGGTCAGACTACAGTACTTACCTCCTCCTCCTTCTCCTCTTCACTGTCCACAATGCTGCCTCGATCACTGCCCATGGAGCCTTCTGTGAGAAGAGGGTAAGGCTGACCACTAATGCCTTAATTCCTTCTAAGGAATATATTCCTTCTTCTAAGAACGATAATATGCAACGGGATCACAGAGGCTCTGATCAAACTGCATATGTCCACTTTTGGGAATTAAAAATATAATTATACCGAGGGACAAGATATTTATACAGTCTGAAAGCACCTCTCAATATCACTAAATAATTATTCTTTACAAAGGAAAAAAAAAACCCTGGCTGTACTCTTCAAAGATGTCAAGGTCATGAAAAGGAAAGAAGGCTGAGAAATTGTGTCACCCTAAAAGATGACAGAGACTGTTGACAACTAAATGCCCTCCCAGGTCCTGGACTGAGTCCTGAACCAGAGGAAGAAGAGACACAAGAAAAGGCCTCATGAGGACAGCTGGCAAAACTCAAGTATGATCACAGACTAGAGAAGAGCATTATGATATTACATCCAGTAAAGTTTCTTGGTTTGGATCATTATACCATGGTTATACTGTATAAGACAGTATCCTTGTTCTTGAAAAATAGAGAGGGAACTATTTAGGCATACTGGGGCATGCTTCATCAAAGAGTTCTCAAAGAACATTATGTGCACCTATTAGAGAAAATGATAAAATGTATGTGGTGAAAGGTTTACTGACAAAGCTCGGTGAAGAGTATATGTGGATTCTCTGGACTGTTTCTGCAATGTTTATGTAAAGTTTGAAAGTACTTTCTAAATGTTAAAAGTAACAAGAGTATTTGCTGAAGACAAGCATCATTATGGTTTTTATTTAGATGTCCCCCCAAAGTCTTGTATGATCACAAGTGGAGCATTGGGAAGCCACTATCCAGTGCATGATATGTGTGCATAGATACTCACCCGTGGATTAGAACACTGGTGAGTTTACAGCTATAAATGTGATGCTGGGAGAAGCTTGAAGGAGGAGGTGGACCACTGAGGCTGTGGCTTAGAAGGGTCTACGTCCCTCACATCCCTCCTCCCTGATTGCTTTCTGCTTTCTAATGCCAAGCCATGAACAGCCCTCCTCTGTCAGGCCATCCTGCATTGAGCCAGCCAACCATGGACTGAAACTTCTACAAACCATGAGCCAAGATAAACCTTTCTTCCACCTTACAGTTGTAGAGTATTTTGTTCTAGTGACCAGAAAGTAAGTAAGACAAGCACCTTCACTAGAGAGCTCTCCGAGTCCTACGTCTTCCTGCTCCATGAAGAGTTTAGAGCCAATGAGGTAGGGCAAGGGGCGGTCAATGTACAGGTCCTGCAAAGAACAAAAGCAAACAGTCATTAATGTTTTGGTTAAAAAAGGAAACCAAGTATCTTCTTTAACAACTGCTTTTCTGACTACCTCAAACAAGCTATGTAATGAAAGTGGACAGTAAGAAACAGTAGGACTGAGAGTAAAACAAATGAACAGAATTCTTAAAATCATCGATTTTAAAAAATTCAAACCCTAGGTAAAGATAGCAAGGTAAAGCAGAATCCTCCCAAGTTCCTTGTTAACAAAACTGGAAATGGCCTGTAAAAGAAATTCACCAGCAGTAAACAAACAAGGAAAAGGGCAGAGCCTTCCAGTAAAGCATTCCAAAGAACCACAGAAAGGAACAGAAAATTTGGGGAAGCTCTGAGAAATCCCACTCTCAGTTCACGCCTCTAAAACATAGTATTAGTGAGGCACCCTGACACCCAAGTGTAGGTATGTCTCTCACTATAGATACCCATCATTTATATATGTACAAAGACATGAAAAATACATTAAAAAATCTTTTAAATAAAATGTAAAAATATTAACGTGTATTTTTATGTATTAAAAATATGTATGTTTGGCTCACCAGTAATGCTTTATCCTGCTTTTTATGTATAGAAATACTTACCACAGGCTCAACAATAGCAGCCCTAAATGTGGAAAAGCACACTAAGGAACCAGCCCCAGTGACAGCAGGTGGGCAACTGCAAGCTGAATGGCAGAGGGGACAGGACAAACCAGGCACCAAGGGAAGGGGTCTGTTCACACTGCGGCAGAGCAGAGAAGCTAGAGCAGTGGCAAACTATACCAAGACAGTGAGAAGAAAACAGCCAGGAAACTGTAGAGTAACACTGCCCTTGCCTGGAGTAGCTCAAAACTGCAGATTTGGAAAAGCGGTGCTGTAATTGATGAAGGCCCGGAAGGGGATGGAGGAGCAGTGTGCCCGGTAGTATATGCTGGAGATCTTTCCATTTCAGGCCTCCACAATCACGTGTGTTAATTAAAGGGGTAGGGTCAAGATAATGCCACTGTCATTCCCCACCATGCCCCATGACTACCTCCTACCACCACTTCAAGAGCAAAGGCTGACCTGTATCTCTCTTAACACCCTGGGGCCCAGGAGAGAACAATCCTGATACCTTATGCAATACATGTCCTCAGGCCTGCTGCAGACTTCTAAACCCACAGTGAAACTGAAAGCCAGTGATAAGGATCCACACCAACTTGGTATAACTGTGGACTTCAAGTTGGTAGAACTAAATGAGTAATTAAAAGAGCTGGGTTTCGTGCTTTAATCCAAAAAAGCACTTGCTGTCATGTGGACTCTCTCAGAAATCAACATAGTGGCCTTTGTGTTGACTACTGAGTGATGTGTTGCCCTTTGTCTCCTTTAACACTTTGACAAAGAATATGCAACACGTACACACCTATGAGGTGAACAGGAAGCCTACACAGGAAAGCTCACAGTGGCCGTTCTTGTACCCGCCAAATGGGAATGACCCAAACACTTTTCAATCCACTGCTCAGAGTCCCAGGTTCCCAACACCCTATACCTCTTCTGAGCCTCTCATTCCAATTCAGACTGGAGGAGTGGAGGTTAGGGAGATGCAGGGCAGAGGGGACAAGGTTTCAATTAGACAAGAGGAGTAAGACCAAGAGTAGACTGTGGTCTTAACAATCACCAGAAAAGTAACCACATGAGGGATCCATAAGTTAGTCAGATGGAGGTATTCTACAATGTATATGGATTTCAAAACATGCTGTACAAGACAAATATACATAAACTTTTTAAAACTTCTGAAGTTTGGAAAAGAACAAACCCTACCCTAATCCAAATCTTGTCTTTGCCCCAATGCCTTAGTTAGAAGCTGAGTCTCTGAGCACGTGACGGTCACTGGTACACACGCCTCCTCCCTCACACCAGGCCTGGCGACTCTGGGCCCCTAGCCTGGCATGTTCTGTGCTCAAGTGCTCCATCAGTGCCTGTGCATGGCCAGTCTTCCAACAGGATCACCACAGGACTGCTAAGTGTCACCTGTACTTCCTAGAGCTGAAGTCCAGCTGTGCCCAATCCTGTGCCCAGGAAGTATGGTACAGCAGGAAGTAACTGAATTGAATGTGCTAACCTTAGGTTCAAGAATCAGTTCCACCCGCTCGTTAACATCATCTTCTTCAGAGTCCGAGTTCCCTGCTTTTATGTCAAGTTGCTCAAAGGCGCTCTCCAGTACTTGTAAACCATAGTTCATGGCCTCTTGGACTTTAGGAATCAGATCTACTTCTTTTTGTTCCCGGGTCTTTTCCTGTAAACAAACCATCACTCATTGTGGATGTCCAACATAATGACAGCACCCCATGGAAACACTGCAATGTTCTCTACGGTGTAGCCTCACACTATAAACAAATTCCAATTAAAAGTACTGACACACTGGATGTGGTGGCAGGTGCCTGTAATCGCAACTACTTGAGACACTGAGGCCGGAGAATTACAAGTTTAAGGCCAACCTGGGCAACTCAGGAAGACCCTCACTCAAACTGCAAAGAGTCAAAGTGTCCTATATCACCAGGCCCTGAATTGTCACAGAGTCAGTAACTGCTCCCTGTACAGTTAGTACTGACTATACTAACACTCCAGAGGTAGTCAGATTCGTACACTAAACCAGATTCATTCACCTTCCTGTCACTTTGATAGGCAGAATAGTCAAAGCAGGCATGAAAGGGAAAGAGAAAATTGGTTTAAAGGACTAACCCACATAACATTCCAAATCAGAAGTTGGCAAACTACATCCAGGAGCCTTTTTTAGTGATGGTCAAGAATGGCTGCTATATTTTTAAAGGGTTGAAAGGAGAAGAAAGAGGAAGGGGTAGAAGGATGAGTGTACGAGAGACAGGTAGGGAAGGAAGCAGGAAGAAGATGAAGAGGAGTAGAAGGAAGAAGAGGCAGGTTTTGCAGCTTATGAAACCTATAATATTTACTATTTGGCCCTTTATAGAAAAAGTCCACTGACTTCTCTCTATTCTTATGCCAGAATTCAGGCATTCAATCTATCTGTTACTCAGTATGCTAACTTTCAGGAAAAAATAAAGCTGTTCAACTGGGCATTGACAGGAAAGTCATCTCATTTCCCTGTGTCTGTCCCTTGCCACCACCCCCACAAGACTTGTAAGTCTCAGTTGTTGCCCTTCTCTAAGTCAAGAATTTACAAAAAGAGGGACTGAACTCAAGTACCTGCTCTGTCTTCTCGGCCTCCACCTTGAGCACCGGCTCCTCCACTTCTTCGTCATACACACGCTAAACAGGCAAGCAAATTGAGGTTCATAGGTCAAAGCAGCATCCGAGGTAAACCGCATGTATGAATTCAATATTCAGTCACAAAAAGGCAAGATGCAGAAGGAAATTGTTAGCCAGCAAACAGCTAAGGCAATGACCAATGGACCAGGGACAAATGGCAAAGGCCAGAATTCAGTATACAACTGAAAAAAGATACAAAAGATGCAAACTTCTAGGAAACATGAAGAAAAGTTCAGTTCCATGGTTTCCCCAAGAGTTGCAACATCAGTTAAGACAGGAGTTTTCACACTTGTGTTTAACCTAATACACATGCTGCTGAGCAAAGGGACAGGTATTCTTCCCCAGGGCTATGGAGGATGTTACCTTCTGCAACTTACTGAGAAGGTCACAAAACCCTAATACCTAGAGCAATGGGAATGGAAAAGTAAAATTTATTTTCTTTCTGTTGTTTAACATGGATGATAAATTTTTGTACCTCATTCACATGAAAGTAGAATGCTAACTCCACTGGAATTAGACAGTGGCCATGGTTATAAAAACTTGTGAATACTCTAAAATCTACCGAACTGCATGTTTTTTAGAAGAGTGAGTCATACAGCATGTGGATTCTAGCTCAATTTAGGAAATTTTAAATCAACACACAATGATTATCATTTACCTAAAAGCTTAAGATCAGAAGTACCTCAAACAGATTTTGGAATATTTATATAGATTTCACCAGTTGATCATTGTTAATCTGAAAATCTGAAATTCAAAATGCACAAAACTCTGAAACCTTTTTCAATTTCAGTTTTTTCTTTTTGGTATGGGGGATCGTACTCAGGCCCTTGACCTGTAAGGCAGGCAGTGGCACACTGAGCTAAATCCCCAGCCCAATTTCAGTTTTTTTTTTTTTTTTAAGGATAATCAATGTGTATAAAGATACACATAAGAGAGATGCATGGTTCCTTCACTACTTCAATCTAACCTTTGTGATAAGGTAAGTGTGATATGTGTGCTCCTGGGGTCTATGGCAGTTATACAAATATATAGAGACATATGCACCTATCCTTTTATTTCTACAGGCTCCTTAAGAGGATTATGAAACCAAAGGACAGAGCTTTTGCAATCATCATACTTACCACTAGACTCCTTTGAAGAAATGTGTCACAACTCACTCCCATCACCAATGTACCAACCTGTACAACACCGATGTACCAAGCCTTCTCTAGCAGTGGATGTTGTCCACTTTCATGAAAATATCAAACAATCTCATCAAACAATGTTTTAAATGTATATCCTGATCCAAGAATCCTACCTCCCAGAGGATGCTCATGACATTAAACATTACAATTTGTAGTGGGAAGTCACATATACCAAATTCATCATTCTATGCAATGCCAATAAAATGCTAGCAAGATTTTCTACAGAACAAAATAGCAAGTTAATCTTCAGATTCACACAGAAAAATCAAAAGCCAAAGATAACTAACTACAACAGTTACGAATAAAAGGAAGCTATGGAGACTTGGCCTGTGAAGACACACTAGTAACCTGTGGCATTTAATATAGTGATGCTGGTACACAATAAGGGGCTGGGGTCAGAAAGGCTCACTGTTATGTGCAGGCCTGACTTTATATTCACACAAACACACATGCATACACAAAGACATTCACACTCCTCAATGAGGAAAAGGACAACTACACAATAAAGGTTATATATATGGAAAAAATGAAATCCCTAATATCACACATATATGTGCTCACACACATATCCACAAGGACTTCTGGCAGAGATACAAGGAGGCCCTCATCCCCAAATGTTTACAGTTAAGGAAAAACATGGGGGAAAGAGTGCTAATTGCCTTTGAAAAAGTTGTGATAAAATACTAAAATCTATTAAGGAATGCTAGATGCTGCTTACTCTTAGCATCTGTGGCTCTCTACTTTCTTTAAATATGAAATATTTCAATAAAATTTTCACATTAGAAAATTATTGAAGTATAATATAGTCATACAATGGACTTAAGAAAAATTAAGCTCATAAAAGTATCAAAGATGTGTTAAGGCTCAAAAACTGAGTTTGATCCTTAGTACAAAAAAAAAAAACAATTAAGGAAAATGCATACACATGCACAGTTATTTAGACTAGAAAAAAATCCACCAAAATGTTTACTGGATGGTTAATTTGGGGTGAAGGAATTAGATTGATTTTCCTTTAGGTCTAATTCTTTAAAGCACAGTATCTGCATGAAGATGGACTTAGAAGATATGTACCAAACAGTGAGTTTCTCCGTTAGCGCTGGATGGGGGAAGGAGGACAGAAGTTATAGTCAATAAGGCTCTAAGCTCTGTCCCTCCAATTGTTGAAGTGTCTAAAATTTCTGGCAACTGCATCTGTTTCTTCAATAGAAAAGTAGAATAGGAAGGGGGAAAATAATGACCAAAACCAGGTTTTATTATTAACAGGAAGATGATCTGGAAAATTATTTGTTTCATGTTGGAAAAATTCTTTTTGAATTTTGCAAAGCTAAATATTTTAAAACAAATGACTCAAAAAAAAAAACCCTTTGTGATACCTCTTAACTACCTCAAGCCATTAATATGGCACTTAGCATTTCAAGATAAAGCTCCTAAATTAAAAAATTAATGAAACTTTAAGAACTATGTCATTTAATTAGACAGGAAACACTGACAGCACCAATTAGCTTTTCTCCTACTTCAGGATCCCCTCTTGAGTCTTGACCAAATTGTTAATTTTCTTGCCCTAGAAAGTCCATATTGTTTCACTAACTCCCAAACGTGATTTGCAACTGTGTCCCTGCCTCTGAGGCCCATTAATAAAACCCAGAAGCCTACCTGACTCGGAACACTCTTTCCAACAAACTGCCATGAAACCAAATGGCACCATCACTCAAAACTGAATCAAAGAAGTGAGTCCCAACATCAGGGTTTGTAGAAAACACATGAGAAGCCAGGTCACCACCACTGGGATTATCAGAGGTAGGTTTTTTTGGCAGTCTCATTAAGCATTAGCTGTTCTGTTAACATCATTGGCTGCTCTGCACATGCAAGGTGGTGTTACAGGAGGACTGGGCAGCAGTTACACTTTGCTGTGGCGAAGTGGCCACGAACATTCGTGGCCCGAATGTTCCTGAGAGGAACCTAGCTGCAGGCTGGAAGGGGAAGGGGCTTAAGGATTTAACATTAACGGGATGGAGAGATGGGAGGAAAACTAGAAATCCACATACAGGGGCAGAAATAAAGAACTAGTATTCAAACAAAACAAAAACAATCCACAAAGTCTAGACCATGGGAAATGCAGAACCTAAGAGCTGGGGAAAAAAAAAAAGACCTGAAGACTGTAATTCAAAGAATGAAGTTTATGATACACTCCTTTTCTCCTCACTATGAAGACTGATCCAATACCAATCCAGTGCCAGCCTCGTGTGGGCATGCTGGGTGAAAAGAAAAAGGAAACCTCCAAAATCTGCTCCTTGCCAGGTCTCGCAGCATTACACTCACTACCTACAGAGAAAAGCTCAGCACCTGACCCAGCAACAGGAATATTTAAAAGGACATCGAATTCTGCGATCAGGCGGCATTCACCAGGGAACTAGAGATCAGTCTCCTATGCTACTCTTTTAGGATGGGAAATGCTCAGGACCAAACAGGAACAACCTGTGTAGATCACCAGAAAACCATTTCTGGTTGAGTATCCCTAACCTGAAAATATGAAATCCAAAATCTTTTGAGCACTGACAAGAGACTCAAAAAGTTTTAGATTCCAGAGCATTTTAGACTAGGGATGCTGAATCAGTATAGTCTATTAGTATAGCCTATACCCTAAAACATTTCTGATCCAAACCATTCAAGATAAAGGATATTCAACATACAATGATTTTACTTGAATAGTTGTATTTCAAACTCACAAATTTCCCTTTGCCACTAAAGAAAATAACCAGCAAAGAGATCTCTACTGAGGTCCTCATTTTACATAGTTTCCTGCAAGAAGGGCAGAAATAGCATTTCAACCTGAGCTACTAAAATATGCACACACATGCTGCCCATGTGGCATTCATGGTATTGTCCTAATCCTAAAAATAGGCTTTTTAGAATCTTGCAAATTTGATAAGTCTTTTTATGATTTTACACTTAATGGGCTCAGGACATAGCCTTCCTTCAGAATATGCTATAACAGGCTTGAATGCCACAGGATTCAGCATGTCAATTGACTACTCTCAAAACTAAAAAGAGAAAGATCAGAATATGAGAAAATGTTACTAGATTTCTTATAGAGGCTTTAAAAAAATCCAAACTTTACTAGTAAAGAACAGGCACTGATCCTAAAGAAGCTTCGATTACAGAGAACTGTGCTTACTAAAATTCAGGAGAGAACTTAGAATGACAATAGCTCTTCTTCCCCCAAAGGTATTATTTGCAAGTACAACATAAGTGAAAACTCACGTTTTCGATGAACTGGGTATTAGACAGCATGAGGAAGTCATTGAAGACATTATGAAGGCGACAATCTGTGGCTTTAGTCTCCTGAATCAGTCCGTCCACTTGTTTCTTGATTTCATGGGTCCTAGAGATGGTCTGTTGTGAAAATTCCTGTAGAAACTGTAGTAGCTGTTTTTAAAATAAACACACAATAGTACCTATATTACACACAATAAGTGTGTGGAAACAAGAACAGATATCCTTTCACCTTCACATGTTGAGATGTAAAAGGGTAGATGCTTATGATGGTACTGGCACTGCAAAACATGAAGAAAACTCACTGAATGAGTGACACGGAGTCGGCAGGCACTTAAAGGTTATCCCCTTTCTGAGGAATTTTGAAATTCTATTGGTTGTCATTCTTATTCATATAGGACTTGGGAATTAAGGGTTCTGGGTTTTATAGACCCTAAGCTTGAAGTCTCACTCAGGGATCTCTACATACTGGCCCATCTGCCGCCCCCCCCCCGCCTCTAGGTCCAAACACAGTCGCCTCAGCAAGGCCACAAGTATATTAAGCTTGGCAGAAACGGATCTGTCCACTGGGATGGAGTCAGGCGCACCGCTGAGGACATCCTAATAGGTTGGGTCCCGCCTGGAGACCGAGTACTCCAGGGCAGAGGCCCATGGCCTCTTCCCCTTCCCGGTGCCTGGGACTTCCGTGAGGGCTTCGCAGGGTAGAGGATCAGGTTCCTAGGGGTGGCCTGGGGCAGGGAACGCGGGTGCCCGCACGCCTGCCCTCCCGCCCTCCCTCGCATGCCGGGTCCGCCTACGACCAGCTCTGGCTGCTCCTGCGGATCTCCTCCACCGACCAGGGCCGCTCCCACACGGCCTCGGACGCCGGTGCCCGCTCCGGGTCCGGGGTCGTCTGGTTCATCTGTAGCGGGAAGGATGAGACTAGGCTGAGCCCAGGGGCGGACCCTCCTACTTGGCCCAGCCCAGCCCAGCCAGGCCCAGACCGCCGCCCTCACCATCTCTCCACGCTCTACCACTACAGAGCCACAACGCCTGCCGCCAAGAACTGTAGAGCCTCAGAAGCCCAGGCCCTGTCTCAGCACCCATGGGACGGGGGCTCACGTGACACGGCCACGTGATTTAAACTCGCGTGACCACATCCACACGTGACAGGAACTGCGGCGCACGGACAGGAAGTGCGCCAGTGCATTTGGAGAGCGCAGAGGAGTTGCTCTCAGCCTAGTGGCTTCTGCCCTGCAGGTGGCGGTGTGGGAGCAGCCTGCCACTCGTTGAACCTTGGCTCGCCTGCAGGGGTCCAGAGGAACCGGGTAGGGAGCCAGCCCGGGCAGTGGACTTGAGGAGGGGCTAGCGGGGCCGATGTCATCGCGCGCGCCGTCCTTGCCTGGGACCAGCCGCCATCCCTTCTCCTGAGGACCTGCGGTTTCCACTCCCTTTGTGGTTCTGCTTAAAATCCTCTGCCTTAGCTTTGCCCTGGGATTTAAGGCCAAATGTGCCCTACAGAAATCAGTGGCTAAAGCGGTCTTGAAGCACCCAGCTCTGCCCGCGCTCACTGAGCTACTATTTATCCACACCCTTTGAAGAGTTCTCTGCTGAGCCGCTCTTCTGCCACATCCACTGACTTTTAGAAATCCCAGCTCCTGGCTGAGGACGTAGCTCGGTGTCAGAACGCTTGCCTATGGTGCTGCAGGCCCTGGATTCCTCCCCAGCATCAGGATGGGGAAAAAAAAAATATCACAATCACAGTTTTGTTTTTGTTTTTTTTTCCATTTATGTGTGCCTATTGCAGAACGACTTTAACTTCTCTGAGCTTTCTTCCAGAATGAAAGGACACATCCTGTAGAGTTGTGGTAATATGTACCTGTGAAATCGCTGGCTCAGTACCTAGCATATGGTGAGTATTCACCCACATCTTGGGCTGCTGTTATTAGGATTGAACCCGGACCTTTTCACTGAGCTACATTTGTAGGCCTTCAATTTTTTTGTTTTTTCCTCAGATGGCGGGGTCTTGCTAAGTGGCTAATTTAACCGGGCCGGGCTTGAACTTACCATTCTGTCTCTAGCTCCCAGAATGCTGGCATTACACCCAGCTTGGGCTTTATTTTATTAGTCACTTCAGCTGTCAACACTGAAGACTTTGGACACTCCTGAGTACAGTTTTAAGTGATTTGTCAGTTTTTAAAAATGTGTGTGTATGATACTACTCCTAAAATACTTTTATAATTATTTACACACTGGTCTCTTAAATAGTAACAACTAACATTTATGATGTGATCAGTATTACCACACACTTTTTGTATACTAGTTCATTTAATTTTCACAGTGGCCTATATGATAGTTATCTTCAAGGTGTAGTTGAGGAAACAGGCACAGAAAAGAGAACTTAACTTACTCATGGTTAGAGAAGAAGCAGAACCAAGATCCCACACTGTTACCTAAGTTACCATCTAGTAATCTAGCCATTCCTCCACATCCATGTAAAAACAAATAGTAACAACTTTGGAAACTGAGCTCAAGCAGTTACTAAACTTGCATCTTAACCAACACCATCACAGAGAACTTCAGTAACTGTGTGGATGACTCTGGTATCATCGATTGGCTCAGATGACCATAATGTGTATCCTATGCCATGGACCTTTTCACCTGGGCAAAATAGACTAAGCAAGCATTGTGCCTATTGTCTGAAGTGAGGCCAACATCACCTAGACTTGGTTGGCAGGTCCTCATACGAGATTTTGTAGATGTACTAAGAGCCTGATTCTTGTACTGACAGTATAGTCAAAGCCACTGCTGGTATGAAATGCCACCGCAAGACACCCTCCCATAGCGAGACTGTTTTACTCACCCATTTGCTTTGGTCTTGTCTATAGCAAGTACACATCTCCACTTGGCAAAGAGGTTTATTGTATATAAAGTATTTAAATGTTTGCTAAGTAAATTATAATGTGTATATATCTATATATTGTATATGACTTAATCATTTTTCAAAAATTTTTAAGACTAGGTCTTGCTATGTAGCCCTGGCTGGCCTTGAACTTTTGATCTCACTGCTTCAGAGTCCTCTGAGTGCCGAGAGGCACCACTATGCTTGGATGTTTTTCATCTTATTTTGTTTACCTTTGAAATTTTAAATCATTTCAGACTTACAAAGAAATTGCAAAAAGAGAAAAATTAGGTCCTCTGTCCTGTTTCCCCAAATGTCTATATCTTACATAATCACATTAAATTAAAACCAGGAAGTATTGGAACATTATTATTACCTAATCTACAGACTTCATTCAAATTTCATCACTTGTGCTAAGCTCCTTTTTGGACCAAAATTCCATCTAGGACTGCACATTGCATTTGTTATTTCCATAGTCTGCCTCTCTCTCTCTCTCTCTCTCTCTCTCGCTCTCTCTCTCTCTCTCTTTCGTACCAGGGATTGAACCCCAGTCCTTGCACTTGCAAGGCAGACCATTGAACCACTGAGCTAAATCCCTGGCCCCTGCATAGTCTCTTAATCTGAGCTAGTTTCTTACTCTTTTTTTGTTCATGACTTTGGCTCCTTTGAAGAGTATTAGCCAATTCTTTTATAGAATGTCAGTTTGTGTTTATATTTCTTCATGATTAAATTAAGGTTATGTATTTTTGGCAAGTACAATGTAGAAAGGAAATACAATGGACCCCTGAAATTTGCAGGGGTTACATTCCTAGTGTGCCCAGAAATTGTGAAAAACCAAGATTTTCATATATGGTCAGAAAAATGCTTATAAATATCTATTTTTGTAGTTTAACCCTAAATATGCTATAACTCCTATAGTTATGTAATTTAATTTAATACAATACTGTACTAATGAAGCCTTAGAAGGTACAGGGTGTTTTGGTGGCATCTTAAGGATGTTAGGGTTTTAAAAAGAACAAAACAGAGAACACTGCAGATAGCTATACGTGATACATAAATCTGTTACGATGGGAATGCTGTTGCAGAGATGGGCTACAGGGCAACAGCCAATCAGCAGCAAGGAGAACTGAATAATGCTCTTGGATTGGCTACTTGGAAACCTCCTGCCAAAAAAATAATTGCCGAGGATATTTGCAATTTCTACAAAATTGTGGGGGTTTCTGTAAACAACTGCTAGTTAGATTTTGAGGAAAAAATCTGTGAAAAACAGGCCGTGAGCTCTGAACTGCAACTTCTAGGGGGTATACTGGAATGTGCAAGAATATTTAAAAAAAACAGTAAAACTGGAAACACCAAAGAAACTAGCCTTATTAGACATTAAAACACCACAAAGTCTGTACGATTAAAACAGTAGTATTGGTGCATGAATAGCTCAAAAGACCAGTGAAACAATAGCCTCAGAATAGACAAAAGTGCCTTTGGAAACTTAGTATATTGGTGGCATCTCAAGGTGCCATCTCAAGTCACCAGGAAAAAAAAAAAAGACCACTGAAAAAAAAAGAGTAGCTATTTGTGAAAAGATAAAAGATCCTTATTAATACTTTACATCAAAATAAAATACAAGATATAAATGTAAAGGAGATACAAGTGTTAGCAGAAAACAAATAACTTCCTATTTAATTTAATTTTATTTTTTGTGGTACCAGGGATCAAACTCGGGACCTTGTGCTTGTGAAGCAGGCAGCGGAACCATTGAGCTAAATCCTTGGCCCCCTATTTAATTTTAGAGTAGAAGAATCTATGATTCTTCCAGAGACAATAAAAGAAACATCTGATAAATTGTCATGTATAAAAACAAAGCACCTACCAAAATCCCAACTCCTATACTGTATCCTTTCTAACTCCCATTTTAAAACATGCTCCCACTTTTCTGTAGTGCGCATCCTCTCTCATTTGTATCAACTTGTTCAACTGCAACTGTGCTACTAGTGGCATTTGGCTGAAGGCCAGTGACATGCCTCAGACATCACTTAACCAACTCCATTATTTCTTGTCCCTTCTCTGGTCACTGTCTTCCTATCCCTTAAACTTGTCAACTGCTGAGAACCCTAAAGGAGCTTCTTGCCAGGGTATCTGATAAGTCAGCAAAACAGGGCACTCTCAAATACAGAGCTCTAGCCAGTGTTCTCCAAATTTAATGTGAGCAGGAGTCTTCTGGGGATTTGTTGAAATGCAGATGCCAGTTTAGTGGTTCTGAGGTAGAGTCTGAGAGCCCACATTTCTCACAAGCTCACAGGGATTGCATGGGTGCTGGTGCCAAAGTAGGTTGGCACAGAGTGCCAGGTTGAATTTCTCACTCTGGTGCTCTTCTTGGGTCCAACACGTGTCTGCGTTGTGGGGAGAAGAGTAGGACAAAGCTGAGTCACCATGGAAGAGAGGCCAAGCCTTGCTTCTGGACCTCAGTAGAGACGTGGTGGGTTTTGTGGGCCTGTAGTCTGTGTGATTCACAAAGCTTTGATTGGATTGTCTCCCCTTGGTTTAATACTCTACTGTTGCTGTCTTGAATACTTGAAACATTTTGAACAGAGACTCCCAAATTTTCATTTTGCATTGCACACACAAATTATGTAGCTGATCCTAGGTGTGTGTGTGTGTGTGTGTGTGTGTGTGTTTAGGGCCTTCTGTCTGGGTGGTAATGGCAGAATAGTGCTCAGGATTAGAAGCAGAAGCTGCCTTCCTTTGGACTTGTGGTTTCTGGGAGGCCACATCTAGGAGGAACCAGCCCTGCCTCATACTCATGTTTTCCTTGCAACATTCAGGAAAATGGAAAACAGAGAAAATATGGGGTCTTCCCAGAGGCTGGCCTGGGCACTACATCAGTACTAGTGAAAGGAATCAAGGATTTGTGAGGAGCACACACCAGCTACTTCCATATTCTAACTGATCAACCAACCAACCACTGCATTAGGAACTTCAGGGGAAAGAAAGAAATATAGAGAATCAATCGCACACAATAGACAGTGCTGCACAAATTCAACAGTGAGCACCAAATACATCCTGCAGTCTTTAACTTAGTGCTGCAGTTTCAGAGAATGCAGAAAACTGAGGGATCAGAGGAAGGAAATACACTGGAATTTGTCGTGTAGAAATGAGATCATTGGAAAGGATTGTTAGTGCTGTGAGGATTTTGCTTTTATATCACTTTAGAATGTATCTAAATGTTTCCAGTTTGCCAAATATGAAGCTGTATAAGCCTTTGATTTAAAATGAACTTGTAAGTAGCAAAATGCATGAATCTGTTATTATTTAGGAGGAATTGACATGAGTTTTTCTGGATGTGATTCCAATTTTTAATTGTTAGACTGGAGCAGAGGGTACTATTTCCTCTTTTCTTGGTGTTATATGTGGATATATAAAGGAAGTATATAGCTCAAGGGTAGCCACACAAAAACCTCAACAGATCAGAGTCTAGAGAGTTCATTATTTCCCTGAAATATAATTCCAAGTATAATTTTTCCAGTCACATAAGAGGAAGACTTCCAAGCAGACCACACAGCATGCTTCGTGCTAGGAACCTGCTTAGTCAAGAATGGGTACAGCTACTGTTAACTCACAGCTCAGGATGAAAGACCGTTTTCATTCCCTAAGATTCTGGTGTCTGGTGAGTACTATGAGATGGAGGGAAGAGAGGGGAGGAAGGGAAGGTCATTGATCCTGTCGTGCGAGGGTTGGAGAGTGATATGTCTACACAGCCTCTTCCCTGAATACCTGGCCAGGTCTAGGTTAGACTTGCAAATGGGCAATCTGTGCAAAGGCCAGCACATCCAGAGAAGAGAGACTTGGTCCTCAAGCAGACTCAGCGAATGAGACAGAAATACCTGACTAGAAAATAAAATGAGACTTCACAAATATGACTAAATCCCTTGCTTCTTGCCCTCCCAGCTCTTTCCTAGGCCAACTTGTGCCTTTCATCCCTTCTTATCTCTTGCCACCTTCTCAGACGCAATCTGAACTGAGTTTGTTTAACCTTTCACACCTCTTTCCAGGTGCTTATGTAAATCTGTACATCTGTAAATTATGTGTACACAGTATTGTTTCTAGTGGTTTACCTGTATGAAATTCTGTACCTTTCATTCTACAAATTAAAAAATATTCACAATATATCTATCTGACTTACAAAAGTAAACCTAATTTACTCATTATTACAGAAGCACTAATTAACTATTGCAGAATATTCTGTACTATGAATATACTGTTGTCCACTTAGTCATTCTCTCACTGATGATCATTTAGATCATCACCAGTATCTCACGAAAAATGCTGCTAGGATTTTTATTTGAACGGGAGACTTGCTGTGTTGTCCAGGATGGACTAAAACTATGCTCAAGTGATCCTCTCACCTCGGCTTCCTGAATGCTGGGAGTACAGGCATGGATCACCACTCCTGGTTGGATATTCTTGGCTGTACTTCTTTGTACATGTATGTAAATGTTTTTGGTTTTTATAGAGAAGCTAAATTTCCCTCAAAATTGATTGCACCAATATACACTCCCACGTGTGGGGCATGAGGATATCTGTTTGCCCAACTTGTGGCTAACACTTGATATTCTCAAAATTAAAAGTACTTTGGGGCAGCCCGGCCTGGAGGCATTGCTCGTAGTCTGTGACGCTATCCCGGAGCAACTTTTGCAAGGGCGCCGAGATGATTGGTAAGCCATGCTTGACAACCTCCATGGAGTGGGATACGCAGGTGGTAGAGGGTTCCTCACTGATCAGCCCCACGGAGCTGAGGGCGGACAAGCAGCCAACTGGCCTGAGGCTACTGCTGTGGCTGCGGCCAACTCGGTGCACCTCGCCTGGAACCTGTTGCAGATCTTCGGGGCCGTGGTCTTCTCCAAAGTCACACAAAACAATGTTTTGGAAGACCCTTTCTGGTTGGCTTCGAGGGTTTGCTCAAATGCAGCACCTATAGCCGGTTATTCTGCAATTCCTGTGGAATTCCCATTGGTTTCCATCTGTACTCCATGCATACTGCTCTGGCTGCCCTGAGAGGTAATTTCTTTCTTTACAGTGATAAGATGAGTTGCTGTCTCTTAAAAACAAAGGCCATAGTAAATGCATCTCAGATGTATATTCACAGTGAACCTCTACTAGAAAAGATTACAGAGTTGAAGAGAAGATGATACTCATGCACACTTGCTTAGACACAGTCATGGAGACTCTGAAGGAGGGAACCCCTGACCAGTCCAAGCCAGAAAAATGATCCAGAACTCAGGCTTGAGTATCCACTTCAGGCCTTTCTGGTACCTTCAACCACAGGAGCTGTTTGATCTTTTTTAAATGTTCTTTTCTTGAGACAAGGTCTTACTCTATCCCGTGCTAGCTTTGAATTCTTAATCTTCCTGCCTCACCTCCCATGTGCCACCATTACTAGTTTGTTTGGTCATTTCTTGGAGAAAAGAAAAAAGTTTCAAAAATTGGGAAAGGAATGAAAAATAAAAACAAAGCCAAAAAAAGAATGGTGGGAGGAAAGGTGGTTTATTATTATGTTTACTTCTAGTCTGCTTTCCAAAGATTTGGGAAGCTGTTCCTAGAAGATGATACTTTAGTGCTGAGGATTTAGCTTAGTGGCATGGTGCCTGCATCACAAGTGCAAGGTCCTAAGTTTGATCCAGGAGGAGGGGGAGGGGGAAAAGAAGGGGGAAGAGACATTAAGGAGTCTTCTGTACATGTTTCACAGCTATTTTCCCTAAGAACTTCATAATTTAAAGGCAAACTGTATAGCCAGCAATTTCCTTTTTAATCAGAGTTCTACAGTTTTTGCTATAGATGTTTTTAACTTCCTTGGTTGGGTTGATTTCTAACTATTTAATTTTTTGAAGCTATCATAAATGGAATAATTTTCCTGATTTCTTTCTCTTGGATTCATTATTGGTGTACAAGAATGCTATTGATTTTCATGTGTTGATTTTGCAAAATTTGTTAATCAGGTCTAAGATTCTTCTGGTGAAATGTTTTGGGTCTTTTCTGCAAAGGATCATACATAATCTGCAAATAGGAATAACAACTTTTTACTTTTCTTTTCATATCCTTTTTATTTCTTTCTCTTGCCTGATTTCTTTGGATAAAATTTTACGTGGTATATTGAACAGGAGTAGCAAGAATATATACTGTTGTCTCATTTCTCATTTTAGAGGGAATGCTCTTATTTTCTACCATTTGATGTGATGTTGGCTTTGGATTTGTTGTGTATGGCTTTATCAATTTGAGGTAAAGTCCTTCTATGCCTATTTTCACAAAGTTTTTTTTTTTAATTATGAAAGAGTGTTGGCTTTTGTCCAACACTACTTTTTATTCACCTATTGAAATGATGATGTTATTTTTAGGCTCAGTTCTGGATTGTGTTTATATGGACACAGATGAATCTTAAATATCCAGGTTATATAGAAAAATTTCAGGAAGGCTATGATCTTAGGAAAGAGGAGAATGTCAGATATGGGCTCAGAATACACAGATATGTATGTTTGGGTGGGGATTGGATGCTTACATGCAAATACCATTTGAACTTGCTTTGTAATTTATTGCAGTAAATGTTTGAGTGTTGATACAGTAAAAATTCTGAATTTAATTCCTAATGGGTCAATCTAGAATTTCTTTCTGTACAGTAGGAGTGGGGACCCTCCCATCTGAGGCCTGGGTCTAGCCCTCAAACAATGGCACAAGGAAAGGCCCCAAGATGGAACACAATGCTGTAAAAAGACATACACCTCCTTGTGAAAACTGGAGTTGACCCTGAAGTTTCGTTGAGAGACATTTTCCTTATTGAGCATGAGACAGCTTTTAGAAATTTTTATTCATTGAACTTAGAAAAAAATAGGTCATTTCATGAACGCGTAAGCTTCTAATCTTTAGTGAGGGGTCATTAGAGCCCATTCTTACAGTATGGAGAGGAAAAAAGGTGTTTCTGTCTCAATTTTGGGGGGCGTCTTTTGCTGCTTTTGATCTTTTCCTTGCTCATTTTTTTCTACACCACCTGTATTTCTTTTCTTTTTGTTTGCCCTTGTCCTCAATTTCTTATCTTTTTAGTCTTTGTCTCATCACATTTTCTGGCTGTATGTAGGTCAGGGAAATAATTATAAAAATGATTTGTCATTTTCCTTAATGCAAATGCACTATCTGTGTTTTCATTTCAAAATCCACAGAGTAAAATCCTTTACCATTCCTTCATTGTAGAAAACAGACCAAAAGAACCTACCAACTTCCACACCCTGCCCAAAGTAACAGAATTCTTTTTAAGAAACATCTTATTGAATTAAATATACTTACAGAAAAGCTCAGCCATTGTCACTGCACAACTTAATGAATTTTCGCAAAGAGCTGCAACCATATAACCAGTACTCAGATCGAAGATGTCACATACCAGCACCTCAGGGGACCCTTTCTAACCCTACCCACACTTGATCTTCCTCTCATCCAACAGTAACTATCACTAGACTTTTAATATCACAGGTTAATTCCATTTGTTTTTGTACTTTATAGAAATGTGATGTCCTAGTTTGGCTCCCCTGGGTTCTGACCTGGAGAGAAAGATTTTCATTCAGGTTGGTTTTTTTTTTTTTTGGGATGTATGGGCAACCCTCTCTGGGGTATAAGGAACTGAGAATAAAAATAATTGTTTTAATAAAAACTGTCATGCTATATGTAAAAATAAAAACCATATACAGAAATTTAATGTATGGGAAGAACATACTTCTTTGTGTCTTTGTTTTATCATCTGAAAAAAGGAGGGATTTTAATGCCTCTTTCACAGGGTTCTGTACAATTAATGGGGTCATCCATGGAGTGCATTCAGAAAGACGCGTGTCCTCTCTCAATATAACAAAAGTCATACATGAAAAACCCACAGAGAACATTATTATTAGTGGGTAAAGAGTGAAAGCTTTCCCCTAAGATCAGTAACAAGAAAAGAATGGCTACTTTCACCACTGCTGCTAACATGCTACTAGAAGTTTTATCCAGGGCAATTAGGCTAAAAGAAGAGCAGTTAGAAAAAGAAAATGCAAGCAAATTGGAAAATGAAGATATAGTTTTATATGTAGAAAACTCTAAATATCCCACAAAATAAACATAACTAAATTAAATCAGCAAATTTTCAGGATACAAAATCAGTACACAAAGTAAATTGAGCTATATACACTAATATTGAACAATATAAAAAAATGAAACTAACTTCATCTATGACAATATCAAAAAAATAAAATACTTAGGAATAAACTTCCTGAGGTGAAAGATTTGTATGCTTAAAAGTACAGGCAGGGTCTGTTTGGGGTGGGTACAGGGAATACAACCTGGAAGGATCCATCTCCCTCCCTGACTCCCCCCTTCTCTCTCTGCTCTCTGGCTGCAGTGATGTGAGCAGCTGTGTCCACTGGAACCTTACGCCGTGACCTGCCTGCATTGAAGCCAGTTGACTATGGGCTGAATTATCTAAACAACCACGAGCCAAAATGACCCTCTTTTTTTTTAAGATGTGAGTGCTGGATATTTTGTCTTAGCAGTAAGAAAGTGACTAAGACAATATCATTATTGTGGGAGTAGTTTTGTTATTGAAAAGAAAGTTCTGCTCCCTTTCTTCTCCCTTGCTGTCTGCCTCTCTCTGTCGAGGTGGTTAGGTCATGTTTGGTGTCATTATTATGGGAGTAAGTTTGTTGTAAAAGCAAGCTTGGCTGCCTTCCTCCTCCATTGTTCCCCAATGCTTGCTGTCTTGTCCTTCTGTATTCTGGTGTAGAATGCCAGCCCCTGAATCTTAGACTTCCCATCTCCTAGAACCATGAGTGATATGTTTTTCATTGTTAATTATCTGTTCTGATATTAAGACAGAGTAGCACAAAACAGACTAAGAAAACAAATACAGTTATTGCTAAAACTGTTGGTGAGCAGGGAAGGAGCCAGGGGAATCAAGAACCTAGATGCTGTCTTCTGTCATCTTTTTCTGCTGTGACCATTGGCGAAGCCCCAGTGAAAGCCATGAAGAGCAGGACATGCATGACAGTCTGCAGAGGTTGGAATCCTGGCTCAGAGTAGATAAGGAAGGAGTGTGTCAGAAGAAGCAACCCCAAACTACTCACCATGCTGGGTTGAAAATAAAAGACAAATGTGCCATCGAAGAGCAATGGGAAAGAGATTTGTACTTACAGTCATTATCCTGAGGTGACTCAGAGTAATTTAAAAGAGTGGGTATACCTGGTGTGGTAGTGCACCCCTATAATCCTAGCACTGGGGAAACTGAGGCAGGAGGTTTGCCAAGAGTTTGAGGCTAGCCTGGGCTACATAATTTAAGGTCAGCCTAGACTACATATATAGATACAGACTAAAAACAAAACAAAACAAAAAATAAAGGAGTGGCTATATAGATACATGCATCCAGGGATATGTGGATATTATGCCCCTTCACTGACCTGAGTAAACTTTCCTCCAGCCTGGCTTTAGCATCCAATATTCATACAATTAAAAATGATGCTCCCTATGAGGGACAAGCTTGCTGTAGTCTCGAAGCCCTCCACAGTTTGAATAGCCTTCAGTCTGTGGGTAGATGGATGGGTCCAGTGTTTCCCTCAGTCCCTGTCTCACAAGAAGTTTCTTTTCCAGGTCTTGCAGGCAGAGCCTGGCACTCAGACTTTCATACCTGGAGAATCAGGGCTTCTGGTGACTGAGGCTTATAGTAGAGACTGTAAGACACTAAAACACTTCACATGTTCAGGCAAACTGTTTCCCATCACTCATCTGTAAACATGTTGTAGTTTGACCTACATTATCTTGTGTCACCCTCACAATAACTTTATGATGAAGATTTTTATTATCTTTCCTCTCTGATTAGTTTCTCTGTATTCCCCAAATAGTTCAGTTGGGACCTGAAATCTCAACCATGTTTTTTCAATCCCATGAGCTAAAGGAGTCATAGAATATTCTATTCATTGTGTGTTGCAGTGTCAAGTCCACATGAGGAATTGAAATTGATTGTACACATTTCAGATTTTACTTTATTAAAAATTAAAATATTAATTTTAGATTGTAAGAATCTGTGTGTGAGATGCATCTCTGTTAAGAGCCTGGAATGTTTCCACATTTCTGGTGACAGCTATGTACCTGTGTTACTTTCTTTATTACCCCAGAGACCAGGAACTTTCTGCCCCAGTTATGACAAATCATAAAGGGTCTTCCACTCCCATGAATTCTTCTGTCTTCTCTTGATTTACTTTTCCCACATAGCTTCATTGCATCACCCCTGTTTAAAATCAAAAGAGACACAAGATTAATCATGTAAACCTCTTAGTTTTGCCCAATTTGTTGTTGAACTCCTGGCCTGATAGCTTAAGAATGGCTCGTGGAAAGCCAGAGTTAGATGGAGACTGTCCAAAGCCCCAGCAAGTGTAGCAGGAAATCAGCATTTTCTTCCTTTACACAAAAAACACATTCTATTATTACTGTAGAACTTAAACTGCAATGACCCAATGATTAATGACAACCAATATACACCTGCCATATTTTAGATCCAAAATGCAAAGAAAGGATTTCCTTCTTCCTTACACCCTGTTTGGTTAATGTATTTCATGGGTAATTTGCCATGCAAAGAAGAAATCTTAAGAAGCCCAAAAACTAATATTGTGGATTGACATGGTCAGGAGACACCTGTGGTTTACACATCACCATCCTGTTGTGTTACAGCTACAGGATAACGGAAGTCTCTTCACGCGAAATGCAAGTACAAATTACTCTTCTTAATGAGCTGGAGTGTCTTTCAGTACCGCTCAGGGCCAGTTAATTTCTTGAAATCAAAGCACTGTTTGTCAATTTCTGGCTTCCAGACTTCTTAGAATCTGAGATCTGAGAAAACAACACTTTTATTTTTTAGGTGATATGTGTGTCTGCTTTAAACTGGGTTGTCTCTAACTGAAAGTTAACTGGGTCTTGAGGCAAAAAGTGAAAGCTGTCAATCTGCACAGGGACTATCAAGTACAACTCAGAACTGGGCAGAAGGGACAGGGATCAACAACCACTGCCACAATATCTAAAAAGAGATGACATAAGGGAATGATGCCCTCAGAAGACCTGAGTGGAGGGCTGTGTAGACATAGATCTACACTGCCTACACCCCATCAAAAAGACTGCCAACCTTCAGGGAGCATGGTCAGCAGACAGCATACAGCTTTCAACCTCTTAGAGCCCTCAAACCTGAAGAATAATATTGGGCCACTTCCTGGGCAGCCTCTTCAGGCCATTTTGATCTGAAGTGGACATTCTGGTGGGCACTGGTTACTGCTTGGTGTCCACAAGGTAAACTCAGGTTTTTCCAGGCCTGTAGCACAGTCCAGTTTCTTTCTCTTCCCCACCTGAAGCGCCCCAACTTCATAGGTGTTAAATGCTAGTAAATATCATGTACTTCTCCATCTCAGAAGCTGCTTTGGGAGAACTCAACCCTTCACAGGGCCCACCAGTGGCCCCTACCTGTCCTTACAGAGAGTGCAAGGGCCTGCTCACAGCTCCTGTTTTGTCCATACCACACACTTGTCTAAGTCACATTCTAAGCAGGTACGGGTCTTGTACTTATTGCAAGCATTGACGTGGTGGTCAGCCCTGAATATCCTCAGTGGTCATGAGTGAGCCTCTCAAAGCATTACCTGCTCAGGTGCTGACAAGATCCTCCAGAAATACTACAGAAGTCTCTTTCTCCTGGATGTCCAGTGTTCTTCAGATCTGAAGAGCATAAGACCTGGACAGTCCCTGGCTACTGACGGAAACCTAGTTTCAACATTGAGCATTGCTGGTATGCACAGAGGGTGAAAGCCTTGGCATAGAGACACAGCCATACCTCCTTGTCCCGCTCATTCTGACCTCACTGTACAAAATAGGAACAGGTTCCCAGAATGTTTGCCAGGCACCTCTTCTTAGGCTCTGCAACGAATCAAAGCAGTGTTGTTGGAATGAATATGCACAATAGTTCCAAAGTCACACTCCTCAATTCTACACTGAGAACTCAGTGGTTAAGATCCCAGCATGGTTCTCACTATTTATGTGCTCTTGAGCAGGTTGCTTAATCTGAGAATTTGTTTTTCCATCTGTAACATGAAATTAGTGAAGTTTGGCCAATGGGTCTATGCTGCGATTGAGTGATTTGGACATAATGTGTTTGAACATCAGGTACTGGTACATAGCAAGTAATCCACTGGTGGTAGTTGATCTAGCCCTGCTAGTTCTGGTACCACTTTCTTAGAAGACATCATCTCTTTGGTGTCTTTGATAACTAAGGAAAGAAGGAGAATATTGGATTTGCAGGACCTTGGGAAATCTCACTGGCCTCACAATGCTCACCACCTATATTTTGACACCTTGTCCAATCTTCTTTAATTTAAACTCCTTTCATCTTGACAAATCATGTATCATAAATAAGCAGCTGAAACAATTAGGAAGACATAAAGGCAAACTATTTGATGTTTTCATTTTTCTTTAAAAAATCACTTCTTGTTTATTATACATAATTTCTTATACATAATGGATAATTTATGAGGGGAATGAATAATACATATATCACATCTTAATCCTTTTTACTTCCCCTTCCTTTTCCCTCCCTGCTGTCTCTCTGCTTTCCTCCTCCTGTTTTCTTCTCTGCTCTTCTCCTCTCATGGGTATTTGTCACTTTGTGGTCTCCAGCACTTGCTACTTAGCTCTCTAATAGTTCCCCAGTGGTTTCAAGTATTTGAGCTTTTTAACCTATCACTTAGTACCTGGGAGAGTAGCTCAGTGGTGGAGTGTGTGCTTAGAATGTGTGAGGTCCAGGTTCAATCTTCAGCTCCAAAAATAAGTTAATAAATAAAATGCTAATAAAATTGTCATGCTTTTCCCTTGACATTGAGTGCAGCTGAGACAAGAACCCTCTTCTTATACATCCTGTGCAGGCAGGATCAGAAACCACAGATGTAATTCTTTAAGTAGGCTTCAACTAAACAGGATTCCATGCCCCCCACCCCCAGCACAAGGGAAGGACGGTGCCATCCATAGGTAAGCTGTAAAGGAATTTTATGAGAACAAACTTTATGGAGAACAATAGCCTGAGGACTCATTGAACAGATGCCTTATAAATTCTCTCCACCTCGAGTGTTATGAGCTGATAGGGAACAGAAACACAGGGATGGATATGAGGTGGTGACAGGTGGCTGAAATCTTCTGATAGATATGATTGTTGTCTTTGTCAGTTCCATTTTAGCATGTACTCAAAGTGTGTTCATGAGTGCTCGAGTACTTACCCATTCCCTCCTATTTTTGGTAAGTCTCTAGTCTGATACCAATAGAAACCCAGTGGATGAAATTTATGCAAGTACAGTGTTCTTTTTAAAATTTTTTTGAAAATATCAAATATATGTCATCTAGACTCAGCCACTGTTAACATTTTGTCATACTTGCATTATGTCTATGACTATTTTATTGGAAGAAATTTGATACAGATATCATATCAATTCACCTTAAAACTGTATCTACCAAGTACAATAGCATTTTTCTATATAATTATCGTATAATCTTCACACTTGAAAACTTAACATGGATACAATACTATTAATATATTGTCTGTATTCCGAATTGCCCATTTGTGGTACTTAATTCAATAATATTCTTTCTAGTTATGTCTCACCCCCAATTCAAGATACCAGCAGAGGCATGCATTGCATTTGTGTTCATTGCATTTATGTGCTCTGATTCCCGATGGTGAGATTGGTTTCCAGCTGGAGAGCTGAACCATCTAAATTGCTTGGTAGCATTTCACATTTGCACAGTGCCCTTTTCCACATGGGCCACTGTGACGAAGCCTGCCCCTTCATCTCCAAGCCAGATCTGTTGTCCCTCTTTGTGCATCACCTCCTACCCCCTTTGAATCTTTTGATCTGTAGGCAGATGCATCATCCATTGTGCCACTGGCCCTGCCTCTCTTTCTACCACCCTGACTGTTCAAGGACAGCCCCAAAGTCCCCAGTGTAGCTTGCTGCTGTTGTGCAGGGCTTTCCTCACTTCCTGCCAGCCTGCTTGAGGGTCACTTGAATTGCATAGATTGCCAAGTATGAATTTGGGCCTCGTTTCAAGGCTCTTAAATGTGATGTTATACTCGGTTTCCTTTGACCACTGGAAACAATTTTTAAAAATTTACATCTTTTATTTTTAATAAACTTCTGAAGGTAAAATTTGCATATTCTGCTCTGATGTTTTACTCATTTATTCACCTCTAATGATAATATTGAAAATATTGTTTCTGTAGGTCAAAAGGAAACAAATGTTTCAGGTGGCTCATTGTAAAAAGTTACTCTTGAATTACTTTTGAGTTACTCTGAGCTACTTTTGAGGGACTCAAAATCTGGCCTTAGACTATGCTTCCAGTCCTATAGGGAGGCTGCTGCTCAGCTGAGTATATGTCTGGCTCCAAATTGCCATCTCAACTCTTCATCTGTTTTGCAAACTCTTTTGATGCTGGTAAAGGCCTTCTGTTCCTTTCCAGAATTATTCCAGCTACTCTTACTTACTTTTCAACATGAACATTGGAATGAGCTTGTCCAATGCCAACAATTCGGCTGGTATTTTCCAAAAACATCTACAGAGGAACTTTGGAAGAATTGACATCTTCAAAGATTTTGAGTATTCTATTTAAGAATGAATATGCCTGTTGATTTCTTGAAGTTGGCATTTAATTCTTTAGTAGAATTAATAAAAAGCTTTATTGAAATACCGTCAGATCAAATACCACAAAATAAGTCATTCTGAACTTTATATCTCACTGATTTTTTTTTCATATTTTTGGTGCTGGGAATTGAACCCTAGGCCTCATTTATGCTTGGCATGCTCCAGCACTGAGTCCCAGCCCCCACAGCCACAATCATTTTTTTTACTGTGAGAAAAGAACTGTAGTTATCACCCTTTAGTCCTCGAGCCCCTCAACCTCTACAGCCACTGATTTGAATTTGTCTTTGAATTTGTCCATTTGGGATAGTTCACATAAATGGAATCACACAACATTGACCTTTTATCACTGACTTCTTTCACTTAGCACAATTTGGGGAAGTTCTCCATGGTAACATGTACCGGTATTTTTTTTTTTTTTGTAAAAAATTGTGATTTAAAAATTTATCATCTTAGCCATTTTAAATCGTATAATTCAGTAATGGTAACTATTCACAGCTTACACCACAGATTTCTGGAACTGTTTCTGTTTTCTTTTGTTGTGGAAACTCTGCCCATTGAACAATTTCCTATTTTCTTCTCCTTTTAGCCTGTGCAACTACAATTCTACTTTCTGTCTCTGAGTTTGATTATTCCAGATACCTCATTTAAGTAGAATTATATAGATATTTTCTCTTGTGACTGACTTATTTTACCTGACATGATGTCCTCAATGTGACAGCATTTCCCTTTTGAAAAGCTAAATAATAATCCATCAAAAGTACATACCAGCCAGGTGTGGTGGTACACGCCTGTAATCCCAGCACTTGGGAGGCTAAGGCAGGAGGATCACTGTGAGTTTGAGACCAGCCTGGGCTGCATAGTGAGTTCCAGATCAGTCTCAACTACATAGTGAGACCCTGTCTCAAAAAAAAAAAGTACATACCACATTTTCTTCACCCATTGATGGATATCTTGGCTATTGAAATAGTGCTGGAATGAGCATGGATATATCAATATCTCTGAAGTCCTGCTTTCAATTCTTTTGTGAATATTCTCAGAACTGGGATTGCTGAATGATATAGTAATTCTAATTTTAATCTTTTTAGGGATCTTGATACTGTTCTCCACAATATCTTCAGATTTTTACATTTCCATCAACAGTCAAAAGCATTCACATTTCTCCATTCTTTGCTAAAATTTATTTTCTGATTATAGTTTATAGTATCATCTATTTTCTGTTTATATTTTCATTGTGTTTTGAGTGCTGTATCCAAGAAATTGTTGCCATATTAAGTTTTAACCTATGTTTTCTTCTAAGAGTTTTATATTTTTATGTCTGGTGTTTAGGGTTTTAACTCATTTGGAAATAGCATTTGTAGATAGTAATAAGGGTAAAACATTATTTGCATGTAGTGATAGTTTTCTCAAGTTTATTTTTGAAGAGACTGTCATTTCACCATTTTGTGGTCTTGATGCCTTTGCTAAAAATGACTTGACCATATGCTTGGGGATTTACTTCTGAGCTCTCTATTCTTGTTCAGTGATCTATATATCTGCCTTTATTTCACTACTGTGTTGTTTTGATTGCTGTAGCTTTATAGTGTATTTTGAAATCAGGAAGTGTAAATACTCCAATTTTGTTCTTTTTCCAGATTGTTTTGAACAGTCAGGGTCCATTGATATTCTACATGAATTTTCAGATTCTTTCTCTATTTTTACAAAAAGCAAAATTGTGATTTGATATGATTACATGAAATCTCTATGTCACTTTGGGTAGTGCAGACATTTTAACAATGTTAAGACTTTCCCAGTCCATGATTACAGGATGTCTTTTATTTTCTGCCGCAGCCTAATTTACAAGGAGTCTAGCCCAATTCCAAATGGAGTCCTGTTTCCAAACTGAAATCTTTTAAGCCTGGTCTTTATTGTCGGCATTCCTATCAGCATTCTGGACTTCTGGTCAATGACCAGAGCTTCCCACCTTGTTTGGTTTGTAGCATTATGGGGCTGCTCTAGGAGGCATCTCCAAAACTTTCCAAACCTTCCCTGAAAACCATTTGCAAAGGCTTCTAACCTCATGGTTAATTGCAGTTACAGCAACAAATACCCCTGGTATTTCCTGTCTGTGTCACTTTCTCAATGCTGGGACAAAATATTCAACACCTGCAATTTAGAGAAGGAAAGGTTTACTTTGACACACAATTTCAGGGTTTTCCACTCCATAGTGGAAGGGCATGGCACACACACACACACACACACACACACACTGCTCACATGGCAGGCGGGAAGCAGAGACCAAAGGGTGGAGCCTGGAACAAGAACACACTCTGCCAAGTCATACCTTTCTTCTCTGACAGAAATATCTCCTACTTTTGATCCCACATTTTTTACTGCTGTAAGAAACAAATTTACAATAAAATCATGCGTGCTTCTGAATTCCAGATAAACTTAAGTAAGATGAGCAGACAATCTATTTACAGATTGGAACACTTGGTAGATTATAGAGAATGCCTCATTTGGTGACAGATTTATAGAGATATAATTCACATCCCATACAATTCATGGACCTAAAATGTGAAATTTAAAGATTTAAAGAATATATTTAGAGTTGTCCAGTCAACATCACAATACATACAACATTTGCATTACCTCAAAAAGTATGCTCTGTCTTTTATCTATAATAAAGCAATCCCCTCCAATCCTAGACACCTGATAATCTCTGTTCTGTCTATATATTTGCCTGTTCTGGACATTTCATGCAAATAAAATCATATGACTTGTGTACGTTTTGACTGGATTTTTCCACCCAAAGTAATGTTTTCAAAGTTTATCCTTGTTGTAGGATGCATCAATGTTTCTTTCCTTTTTCTTGCTCATAATATTCTATTGTAATAAGCACCATTTACAAATAAATATTTGAGTATTCATTTCCGTTCTCTTGGGCCTTACTTAGGACTGGAGTTGCTGGATGAAATAGTAACTTGGTGTTGACTTTCATAGGAATTGCTATATAGCTCCAATCCACATCTCAGCAATAGCATTTGGCATTATTACCTGCTTTCATGATCATAGATTTCCCACAGGTGTGAAGAGTTATGGCATGGTGGTTTTGATGTGTATTTCCTTAATCATTGAGGATTTTCAGCATCTGCTGCTGCTCTTCATTTGGATTCAGATGATGCAGGAACTTGGGGAGAGGGCACGACAGGGGGCAGCAATGGCTTCAGTGACCAAAGGGTTCAAATTAGACCTGATTTCATATTCTGCCTTTGTGTCACCATCAGAAAACCACTAATAAATTTCTCCATCCTTGTAAACTTCATTTACTCAGTGTTTTAATCTGTGTTCTGTGGCTGTAACTCCATACCTGAGACTGAGTAATTTATACAGAATGGAGGTTTACTTAGCTCATGGTTGTGAGGCTGGAAGTTCAAAAGCATAGCCTCAGCATTTGTTGAGGGCCTTCGTCCCACAATGTAACACAGCACAGGGCAATGCATGATGATGCAGAACAAGCTTGCCAGGAGGAGCTCACTTTTATAACATTTCCCTTGATGACCTGTTAGCACACAACTGAGGAGAGTGCACTCAGGGCTAGGGGGTCCTAATTCTCAAAGTTTCCACAATGTGGACAAAGTTTCCAACACATGAAATTTTGGGAGCATGTTAAAACACAACACCCTAGAAGTAAAAAATCTACGAAGATGCCTATTTTGTAGTGTTGCCTTGAAAATTCAGACACGATGTACTGGACAGTGATAAGGGGCTGATGTTTTGGCTTCAGTTCTCCCCTATGCTCAGCTTTCTGTCCTGAGGTGGACCCATACAGTCCTCCACATGATGAGACCGGGAAGACTGCTGGCTTTGCTGATTCAGCTGGCCATATCCAGGTGGTGGTGCTCTGTGGGGAATAAGAATGAGGCCTGGTGATGTTTGTGCATATCAGTTGTATATGTGGATGCTGCCTGGGACTCTCATTGATGTACTGAATCTCCCGGCCCCTCCATACCTCACCTGGATCCAGAAATACAAGTGGAAACACCTGGCATCACAGGCTCCCTTGATTGACTACTGCTGGGCAGGCAGATGCATTATGGTTGAGCATACTGGTTCAGCGTTTAGACTACCACCCTCAGAAAGAAGACACAACTGGCCTTTCACCAGAGCCTAACTGCCATTGCTCTGTATGAAAAAGAAATCAGACATCAGCTTCACAAAGGGTGAGATCTTTGGGACAACCCCAGTCAAAGCAAGGGAGGTAGATGTTTCTGGAGTTCTTTGCAGGTGCTCTAAGCTGTAAACAAAGGATCCTTGAACAAAGAGCCTTTAATCTGGTCACAAGACATTTCTAGGCCTGCCTGGGAATTCCTGTGTTTCTTTTTTCTCTGAGACTTGATCTAGTTTTGGTTGTCGGGTTTCTAAGTGGTTAATTCTGGATACAATTGCCTGACTCCTTTTCTTTGCGCCACTGTATGTTTGTTGTTTTCATATGCCTTTGGTGAGCTAATTGCCGACAGAAAATAAGAAAGACAATTCACAAGCACATTTCCTGGTCCTGGGCATTTCAGATTAAAGAGTTTTCCTTCAAGGAACTAAGAGTACAAGTGGCTCTAGGCATTTACGGTGTCCCTAGATGTCCAGGACTCTGTGCCTGTGATGTTTCCTGCTGTCCTACTAGTGGCTTCCTCCTCACCCTACTCTTACCCTGGCCTTAACGATTTTTTTTTTCTGGAAAAGGTAGACTTTTAATAACTATTCTTGTCACCAGCTGTCATGCAGTCATAAAGTGGTGAGAAATTTCTGAAAATTCTTTACTGTTAAAAATGGTGCTCATTCTTACATAAGTCATATCTAGCACTCCATTGGGACCCTACAGTTTAAAGGGGCCTGTCCAAGGGATTCCCCAAACAAAACAGTCCTCCAGGTGCACCAGCCTGCTGTGAAAGGGGCAGGTGCCAAAAGCAGAAAGTGAGGCAGGGCTGGGGTCCTGCAGTATTCAGAGCCAGCCAGTCTCCAGACACAGAGCCCAAGTGATCTTTTCTGGAATACTCTACTTGAATTATGGTTAAATTTTTCAACACAATAGATCTTCAAAGGGGAGGAATGATTAATTACTGTGATAAGGAGGTTACTGCATTCTTTGGACTATGTGTCATAATTGTAGTTAGCAAATTCTGACAGTTAAGGAAAACAGCCTCCATGGCTGTAGGTATGCACATAGCTCTCCATCGGGCTCTGTAGTTTCTGCTGGACATTACATGACCTATAAGCTATAAGTGATACTGCTTTATAAAAATGCTAGCTTTCTTCATTTGCTGTTATAGGCATTCACTGTGAGTCAAGGTTAGGCTTGTTAAGTGATTAAAGGCAATTTTATTACAGTAACATGTACTTATTCTAAAAGAATAAAATGCAGGAGAGCAATAGCTTTTATTTGTCTTTGTTGTAAAACTGAGTTATTTTGTTGATGTAAATACCAGTAATTCATTTGAGGATGATGCCACCTTCTTAAAATGCCATACACTAAATCGTACATGTGTCAGAGCTATAGCTCCTGTGGACTTGCCTGGAGCAGAACTGCAGCACTGAGTGATTGCTCCAACTGCCTTCCTGGTCAGCACTGGCTGGACTGGGAGCCCCAGAGTGAGGTGACACAGCCAGGGAGGAGGGGCTTCGTAGTTCTAGGCAAAATGCCCATGTGGCTCCCTGGCACAGCTTGTGCATGATCCCTAGCCTTATCTTCCTGCCTCCTAAGGGGCTGATTTGGCCTTCCTGGTTGAGAATGTGTCCATTATCTACTGAGTCATGGGAAAGATTGCCGCGGTTATGTGTAGACTGTGAGAGGGCTGCAGAAGTTACAGGTGGAGGAGTAGTGAGACGCTGGCTGCCAGCATCGATGTGAAGGTCATGCTAGCTTCATCGTAAATTTTGAAGACTTGCTCAATGGTGTTGATGTAGGCAGCTGTCCTCAGGTCCAAGCCCAGGTTATACTTCAGGCTGTGCACATGATCTGCCTGGCAGAATGTTCCACCATACAAGCCAAGCCAGAGCATATTATGTCTTTCTCTGATGGCCCTGATGACCTGTCCTGGAACTCTGCTGTTGGGACAATAGGAATTGTCCTGTCATGCCTCCCAAGTTTTCTTTCTAAGCCTTCTAGAACAGACATAAGCAAATGGTTAGAATCCATTTTTTAAAAAGTTATAATCCCTTTAATATTTGAAAGTCAGTGAGCCATACCATAGCTGACATGATTTAGATTCTTCAGCCACTCAAAATAAGATACTGTCACTCCTCCAGCATTCAAGTACAGATATGGGATATTCATGATATTCTTCTCTGGGAAAATCTTATCAGCTTCTGGAGTGGTGGACCACTGAAACCTTCCTTGATGATCTTGGCTTTGACCCTGGATGCTTTGGATTGGTCAACTGCTTCCCACTGGCAGCAGGGATCATGATGGTGAAGTTAGCTTCCAAGATGCTTCCTTTTATACTCTTGCCTTAGGGATTACCCAGAATTGATCCATGTCACAACTTGAAGTCTTCCAGTTATTTTGGGTCAATACTGCCACAGCCTGCAGGACTACTGAAGGGTCCACGAGTGAGAAGTGTTGGTGGGAGATTAAGAAAAGGCAAAGAAAGAAAGTTGCAAAAGAACAAAGAGAAACAAGGGTGAGGCCAGGCAGGGCTCTAAAGACCCCAGGCAAATGCAGTGCATTTATTTATAGTGGTAGAAATAAGGGAAGTACAGAGGGAGGTAAAAGGGGCTGGTCTGTAATCAGAGCCAGGAGAGGAGCTAAGATCTGCAAGACATCAACTTGATGGTTTTCTGATGAATGGGTGCGGAGGAAGACAGTCCTCTTCCCAGCCAGGCCTTGCTCCATCACACCCTCTTGCTGGCTTTTTTCTTCCTGCAGGGCCCTGTGTGGGAGGAAGCAAACAAGATGCTGCTTCTCTTTCCATGCGGAGCCCTGCCTCATCCGTGGGAGGCAGCGAGTTAGGCCTGGCCATAGTGATCTGCAGTGCAGTGCTCCCAGCACAATACCATTTGGATTATATATACTCCCATCAGACTCCCCAACACCAATACACATATAACCAAAACAATGTAAACATCTCATAGAGTGCAGGCCCACATTACCAAAGCTCTGAACAACAGACGTTTTCTTTCCAAAGCCTGATGTCATTCCTAAAGTGCTCTCACATAGGAAGCTTCACCGTTGAAGTTCTCAATCTTAGGAAAAACCACAGCCGTTCACAAATATCTGCCTGTGGATTCTCCCTTGACTGATGGGTTTCCAGGTAACACAGGCTTATGTGTTAATATCATAGTGCCCTATGGTGCTGGCATAGGTGTCCGCAATCCAGCTAATCTCCTGCTCAGCCCTGCTCATGTACCGGCCAGGCACATCAATGCCTGGACCAATAAAACCCTTCTTTGCCAGCTCCATGGTGAACCTTCTTGGGATCTTTTCCAATACATTATCTGAATAGTTCTTCAGATTGGTCATTACACCTGCTTTAACCTGGCCAAATGGCACATCGACCACCACACACTTGCACGTCATCAGCAAAGCCAGAGTCTTCACTTGTTCACACTTGTCAGTGCTGTTCCGGATGCCTCCCTTGCAGGGTATGCAGTGCTGGCTGTGCTGGGTGCACAGTAGCCCTCCATGACCTCCTAGGAGTCTGTCACGTTGGATGGAGGAGATGCTCAGCACGTGACTGCAGGGCTTGATGACACAAAGGATGCCCCGCACGCAGTTGTACTTCTGCTCCTCACTCTCGCGGCTGCGCAGGTTCTCCACGAGCTTGTCCTCCACGATGTAGACCCTGCGGTCGAAGAAGCACCCCACCATTTTGAAGAAGTTGAGGATTGTCCTCGTGCTTGGCCACTGCCTGGCTGCAGCAAAGGGTGGGAGGGCAATGGGCGGGCGATGGGTGGTGTGCAGGTCCTGCTAGGGGCAAGAGCAGTGCCTTGCCCAGGCCTCAGTGTACCGTGGCAGCAAAGGAGAGCAGGTCTGACACCAGGAGGGCTTAGGGATCTTTATCCCACTGCCACCGAGGGCTTCTGTTACATCTCTTGGCATATTGAAGGAAATCTGACTTAGAGCACTTGAGAAGTAAATGTAAATATTGATTAGGCAGAATGTAATTCATGGCAGGGGCAGCTTCTGGTCTTCAGCTTCTGGGGGAGTGGAGAGTTGTCATATTGCCCATTGGAGCCTGAGTCCAGAAGTCAAGAAACTGGTTCACCTCTGGCCTTTGTATTGAGCCAAAACTATTCCCTTTCACCTAAGCTCATCTGAGTTTGGTTTCTGCCATGGTTGTCATCACCCTGACATATGTAGAAATGGATGCTCCTTAGAATATTGGAAGGAGCAGGCTCTATAACATTAGGCTGCCTGGGAGGTGGACCATCGGGGAGTATGGCTCCTGCAGGCTGGCACGGTGCTGATCTCCTGTCCTGGATACTCTCCCCTCCATGTTTTCTTGTGTTGTTGTTACTGGGAGGTGGCCTTCACAGACAGGGTCCTCCGGGAGAAGTTGGGGGGTGCATATTTGCAGGCAGAACAGGGAAAGCGCTTAGCAGAAAGGTGAAAGAAGAGCAGTTGGAAGTCCATGTGCAGATGTGAGATGAGTTGAAATCATCTTTTCACTGATGAATTTGTTAGTTTATCAAATTAATTCTATTGTTTAGGGTTAATAACAGGAAAACAGAAACCCGTCCATGTTCAGTACAGATGAAACTTTTGTCATGCATATTTTCAATCCACAAATACAAAGCCCATAGATGTGGAAGGCTCATTGTATTTGCAATATTCAGAGGTAGACACTTCATATCTTATGAGATACCTTGTGACATGCCCACATACATGGTGGATGCTGATCTCCAACTTCATTTTCCTGCATTCTGGATTGTTTATGTTGTACCCTTTATGTGTATCTAGAGTTATTGCCAAATCAATTTTAGAAGTGAACATTTAGGTCACTTCATTGTTTGACAGGGGCAGTAGTGTGTGACTATAGTCCCAGATGCTCAGGAGTCTGAGGCAGGATTGTCTAATCCCTGAGCAATACAGCAAGACCCCATCTCAAAACAAAACAAAAGCAATTCATTGGAACAGGTCATATTGTATCTATTAAACAAAAAATGTGGTAGAATGCTAGGATTACAACTCGTGGAAAGATGAAGGGCAGCAGGTTGTGTGAGAAGGCAGAACACAAGGAGCAGCTTTGCTGGCTACCATTCCAACACATGAGCAGGAGAACCCATTTAGGGCTGAAAGGCATGAATCCACTCATTAGGCTCCAGCCCCATGACCCAGACACCTCCTATGGGGCCTCACCTTCTGGCATTGCAGCTCTGAGGAATCATATTTTGGGGGACACCACAGCAGTAAGCTGGCTTTAGGGATGACAGAGATGGCACTAGAAAAGATGGCCATGCCTAGCATTAAGGAGCTCCAGGGCTTGTTTAAGGGGCCGGGGGTCTCAGGTAGAGAAATATGGAGTCCAGGATGGGGTCTTAGGTGCTGGAGTAAGAAGTGGGAAACATTTAAAATGAAGGATGTAGGGGGCTTAATTGAGTCCCTGTAAATTTATAGGTTGATCCCTAACTCCAGTAGTTTATGACTATATTGGAGGTGGGGCTTTTACAGAGCTGACTAGGGTGCAATGAGATAGTTAAGGGACCCTAATCCAATGGGTGTAGGGCCCTCATAAGAAGAAATTTGGAGGTACAAAATGACAGTGGAGATGCATACCATGTGAAAAGGCAGCAGAGCACTGTATGTAAACCAAGGGCAGAGGCCTTGCAAGAGACCAGACCTGCCCTCAGTGCATTAACCTCAGATTTCTAGTCTCTAAGACGATGAACTAATGAGTCTGTTTCATTCAAGACCAGAAGTCCTTGATAGCTAGAGCTCAGTGGTGCTGCTTCCTGCTCTTCTACAAAGGACATCCTGGCCATCAGTAGTGCAAAAAAAAGGTTCATCTGGAAGGAGGAAGGAGTTCATTCTTTTTTTCTTAAAAAAAACCTGTTAATCATCATTTTAAAATTATTTAAAAATCACGTTAGATTTCCTTTGCCTTAAGATGGCTGCCACATAGAATAGCAGCCTCCATGTTAAAAATATGGCTTCTCCCAACAAAGGACAGGCTGCTTCTTCCCATCATGCCTCTCCTCCCATCAAACAACTTAACGATGAAACTTAGATTCCTAGAAAAACAAGAGCAAGAAAAACCCAAAGCTCAAACAAGAGAGGAAATTATAAAGAGCTCT